>NC_056738.1:518551772-518661772 GCF_019279795.1 Protopterus annectens | reverse complement strand
TGTGTGTGGTATGAAAGTATAAATGCAGCAGGGCTAGCCACCCAACAGTGTGAACATTGGCTCTAGGTAATTGTTGCTGTTAATATCAACACCCTAACGCCATGTGCAAAATTGGGAAAAGGAGTTGTGGATGTATAGACAATCGTTAAATAAAACATATCACTTTCTTATTGTAGATGATTATTTGCAGGCTTTCACGTACATCAAGAAAATGTTAAAAATAACTGTGTTAATCAGTATGGTCACCAAAAAAATTATTTTAAACACACTGGAACCAGAAAATTCAGACTGATTTTAATAGAAAATATGGTGGTTACGTTTTAACTAATATAGTTCACTGGAAGAATCTGATATGGGCTTAGAAGGTATTTTTTTTTCCTCTTTCCAGGTAATGTGGGGAGGTGAACTGGGTGGGATGGATTACAGAGGGTATGGAGCTACTAAACTGTGTATTTTTTACTTGATTAAATCAAAGATGTTGGACTGTACGTTTAAGATGTATAGGCATGGGAGTTGAGAAAAAAAAAAATTAAAAATAAAGAAAAATAAAAAAGATCACCATAACATTCCATTGTCATATACATACATTAAATGTAAGAGTGTCCATCACAACTCTGTTCTTTTATTTTTGTGCATTAAAACATTTTATTTGACATTTAGTGTCCAACCAGCCTATTTTGGTCATGTATTTGAATAATTTGTATGTAGTGTTCACAAATGCACCATTTACTCTTATGAAAATTATTTCCTCACTCCTTGAATGATCCCAACTCTACAGCTTTATTTTCTTTACAATACTCAGGACTTCATTTACATCCAGTTTAAACTTTGACTTCCACTTGTGTAACTGCATATTTGGCTGTTAGTATGTCCAGACAATTTTAAATTCTGGACATCTACTGTAGAACAGAGAGCACCTTTAAGAAGCATTTTCAAGGACTGAATGTGCATAGAAACTGCAAGCACGTGCTAGCCTCAGTGCCATTTTGAGAGTGCAGCCAGAGAGCAAGCATGTACGAGTGAAATAGCTAGTTTGTTTATAAGTTTATCTAAGTTAAAGAATCCTCAATCCTGATATGTTTTTTACACAATAAAACTGCTTGAACAGAACCCACGAAGGCTTGTCTATTTCATTTTGAATGGACGAGTGACATGGTGTCAGAACTGGGATTCTACAGACTGATTTTTAGAGCTACAAGGTGCAGAGTTAACAGTGAAAGTAAACTAAGAGAATAGAGCACAAAAAAAGGGATAGAAGCTAACAAAACATAATGAAAACTAGGATGAATTATTTATTTTATAAAAACGATAAAATAGAGCATTACAAGGTCACAAACTGCATTATTAAGCGCTTACTAACTGAACAAAATGTTTAAAATTAACATATTTGATAAAACGAGCATCAGAAAAGCAAATATGGGGGTTGGAATTACCTCGGAATTGCAAAATGAGTATGTTTAGAGTAAAACAAACAAAAGGAAAGTATAACAGGCCTGAAAACAGATTGTTTGTCTTTTCGGCTTTGCCCAGTTAGGGGTCACCACAGCGGAACTCCGGTCCGCTAATGATTGGCAGTAGATTTTTATGGTGTCGAGTTGCCAGCCCAACGCCCAACCTACAACGAAGGCACGCCCATTCATGCATGTCTTTTGAACGCCACTCTACCACAGGGAGGACATGCCGGCTCCACACAGAAGGCACTCCAGCTGAGACTCGAACAGGAGACCCTCTTGCTGCGAGGCAACAATGCTACCGCTGCACCACCATGGCTTACGGGCACGAAAACAGATTAAATGAGCAAAACGAATATAAGGGCAAAAGGGGGTACACATTAAGCATAAATAAAGCAGGGTGACTTCATGTTTTTTGGCAAAGTACTTGTGTTTTGGCATAACTACTATTTCACATTGTATTCAGGGCATAACAAAGTTATTCAAAGCATCTAAAAACGTTTGCGTTTATTACTGTACATATACTCCAAAGAGTGTATTTGTGCTCAAAGTGCAACTATTTTGTAAAGTACAGTCAAAACACAGCCATTTCGAAAAGTTTCTTGTGCTTGGTGTGTCTATTCGCAAAGGGCTGCCATTACAGAGTGTTCCTTGCAGAGTTATTTAGCAAAGTACAGCCATTTGGGGGAAGTTTCAGTGCACTGTGTACTGTTTATTCGCAAAGTGTAATTACTTCGAAATGTTTCTTACTCGGAGCTTCTTCTGCCCAGTTCATTCACACAGTGCAGTTATTTTGAAATGTTTATTACACTGTTAAGAGTTGGTTTCTTACAGTACAGTAATTTCAAGAGTATTTTTGTGCCCGAGAGACTTATTTCACAAAGTTCAGTTATTCAAAGGTTTGCTGTGTTACTGGGCATAGTTACAAATATTGGCATAAATTTCTGGAATATGTATATATGTGTGTGTTTGTGCATACTTGCAAAAGCCTTCACTGGTACATGTTAATATGCCAGACGGATTATGAAAACCCGTACCACTTGTATTTGATCAGAATGTTGCAGAGAATTGGAGAATATCTGAGCAAAGAGTGCAACATTTTTATACAAGCAGCTTATTCTGACAAAGATGCATGCACCAAGCATTCATTTTGCTATACCTAGCTGAGTCAGATGCCACTGAAAGAGAGCATTTATTTGTGTATGGACCAGCAGTACAGGAGGGAGAAGGTGAAAAACATCATATTATTGTACAGGCTGAATCAAGGGAAGACCCAGAGTGTTTAAAACACAAATTCAGGGAAGTGTGTAACCCACAGACAAATATTACATCAGAGGCATTTGTTTTACACAAAGAGATCAAAAACCAGGGGAAACGTTTGCAGCGTATATTATTGACCTGAGAAAGAAAGCTAAAACGTGTTGGTATGTTAATTTAAAAGCTGATTTGATAAAGGACAGGCTTGTGTGTGGTATTAATACTGCTGCAGTGAGAAAGGTTTTGCTTTGTGACTGTGCTTTAATGCTAAGCAAGGTTATTGAGATTTTTCAGATCCACAAAGTTACAGAAAGGCACATAAGTATGCTTGCAAGTGATAACAGCATGGTTTCAGCAGGCTCCATAGCAAATGTAGACAGCATGCAACATGCGACTAGCAAGAACAGACCTATGCACATGGCAGCTACAGCCCCTGTGGATTTTACTGGGAGGTCCTGCAGTTTTTCAGCAAGTTCTAAGAAAAGGATAGGCTCAGTGCAGTACAAGGGTGAGCAGCAAAACCCAAACCCAGCTTCATTGTCAACTGTCACAACTGTGGTGCCAACCAAGAGTCCAAAACAGAAAAGTGCCTAGCATTTGGCAATGCCACAAATGTATAAAATGGAACCATTTTCAAAAGTTTTGCAAATCAAGTAAACCTCACACAGTTGTAAAGAAGAGTCACTTAAAAAAACAAACTGATCATATACAGAGCTACAATTCTACTTTCCATGTACACTGTGTCTCAGTGATTGGTGAAAAGGTTGATGCAGTGGATTTGTTGGCAAAGAATAAGAAGTTATGTACCTACCATAATGTTCCATGTTAGCGGTCTTCTTCTCGCCTTCTTTCTTGCTGGATGGGTTCAGAGCCAATCCTCGGCTCTGACTCGACAATCTACTAAAGCTCGAGAGCTATTTACTGGCTCGAGGCCCTCCCTATATCCCACCATGCTAGGCTCTGACTCGACAATCTACTAAAGCTCGAGAGCTATTTACTGGCTCGAGGCCCTCCCTATATCCCACCATGCTAGGCGTCAGATCCCCAGATCTCGTTTGGCAGAGCTAACACCAAGGAAAGATTCAAGGACACCTGTCCAACCACAAGGAAAAACTATAGTACAAGGACAGAGGAGGACACAATGTACATCAGAGATGTCCAGAGGAAGAAGGCCACAAAAGGGGACTCTTCTCAGTCTGTCCAGGTAAGGGGGAAGGAGGGTGGGATGCAAGAAAGAATGCGAGAAGAAGACAACTAACATGGAACGTTACGGTAGGTACATAACTTCTTAATGTTAAGTTGTCTATCTCGCCTTCATTCTTGCTGGATGGGACAGCGTCCCTAGCACCTCAGCCCTGGGTGGCTCATCGGAACAGACTCTTGAGCACAGCTCTATTCCTAGAGGCCACATCCAACTTATAATGCGAAATGAAAGTATGAGGAGTGGCCCAAGTGGCTGTGGCACAAATAGATTCCATTGGTAGTCTTGCTTGAAAAGCTACTGACGTAGCTAAAGCTCTGGTGGAATGACCTTTAGGTTTAGAAGGGAGTTCTTTATGTCTGAGCTGATAAATCAAGGTAATAATAGGACAACCACCTGGATAAGGTTACTTTGGAAACTGGCAGTCCTTGCTTGCCCTCGGCATAGGATAAGAAGAGTTGGTCTGATTTTCTTATTTGCTTAGACCTGTCCAAGTAGAAACGTAATTGCCTATGAACATCTTGTTCAGCTTTGTTTGAATAGTTAGGAAAAAAGACAGGCAGATCAATAGTCTGATTCAGATTTGTTTCAGAAGGTATCTTGGGTAGAAATGAAGGATTAGGCCTAAGTGAAACTCTGTCCTTATGAAACACAAGATAAGGAGGACGAATACAGAGGGCTTGAAGTTCCGAAACTCTCCTAGCTGATGTGATGGCTACCAAAAACAGAGTCTTCCAGGAGAGCAATTTTAAGGAACAGGAAGCCGCGGGTTCAAAGGGGGGGGGGAATCAAAGAAGCCAATATCAAGTTCAAGTCCCACGGAGGCGAGGGATCTCTGACCGGGGGCCTAAGCAACAAAGTTCCTTTGAGAACGGCCTTGCAAAGTTTGTGGGACATGATGCTGGTTTGTGACAGGCCAGCATGGTAATTTGCAATAGCAGCTAATTGGACCCTATTGGTGGCAGAGGAGGAACCAGCTTGAAAGAGCTCTGCTAAAAAATCTAAAACATGATGGACAGGGGCTGTAAAGGGGTCAATATTCCTAGCCTCTGCCCAGAAAGAGAAACGTTTCCACTTACTAGCATAGGTCTTCCTGGTGGCAGATTTGTGCAAAGAAAGTATGATTTCACGCACCGGCTGAGAAATTAGCAGAAGCCTGGCTAAGGTTGGAAGTGGAGCAACCAAGCTGTGAGGTTGAGAGACTGAAGGGATTGGTGCAGCCCACCCGACTGATGGACCAAGAGGTTTGGCACTGGGTCCAGAGTCCACGGCTGCTCCAGTAGGTGATGATGCAGGAACAGGAACCAAATTTGTTGAGGCCAGTAAGGGGCAATGAGGATCATCCTGGATCTCAATGCGGTTGCTTTCTGAATTAGCTTGGGAATAAGGGGAAAAGGTGGGAATGCATACATTAGACCCCGGGGCCAATCGTGAACTAGAGCGTCTCTGGGGGAGTGCCCGGGAAGGGGGAAGAGAGTGAAGAAGTCGTCGCACTTGCTGTTGAGAGGAGTTGCAAAAAGGTCGCAGCAAGGTTGACCCCATCTGCGGAAGATTTTGTCCGCTACTGATTGATTGAGAGACGACTCGTGAGGCATGAGAATAGCTCTGCTTAGCCTGTCCGCTATGACGTTAGACCTCCCGGGGATGTGCGTTGCCATCAGAAACAGTTGAGAGGAGATCGCCCACTGCCAGAGTCTGAGTGCTTCTCGACATAAGGGATAGGACTTGGTTCCGCCCTGCTTGTTGATGTACCATACTACAAACATACTGTCTGTCTGAATTGCAATAGTTCTGGTGGGTAGAGAGTCCTGAAAAGCTTGCAATGCCAAAAGCACCGCTCTCATTTCCAAGACATTTATGTGCAGATGGTACTCCAGAGGTTGCCAGGTGCCCTGGACAGTCCCGCCCTGAAAATGCCCCCCCCCCACCCGATCAGGGAGGCATCCGTGGTCACTGTGGCAACAGGAGGAGGAAGAACACACTGTCTGCCCTGGAGAATAAGAGGGGAGACCATCCACCAAGCCAGGTGGTCTTTGCATGATTGAGTGATTATTATCTTGTGAGACATTGGGAGCTGTTGAAAGGACCATTGAGTAAAAAGCATCCACTGAAGAAGTCGCATGTGAAAACGAGCCAGTGGAACTAGTATGACTGCGGCTGCCATGAGGCCCAAAGTCTTTAGTACAAATCTGACCTGAATCCTGTTGCACTGTAGTAAGACATGCACGTGTCGGCGGATGTCTGACACTCTGTCGAGAGGAAGTCTTGCAGAGAGGTTATTTGCATTTAAGCTTGCGCCTATAAAGACTATAGACTGACAAGGCGACAATGCAGACTTTTCAAAATTTATTGATATACCTAGCTTGGAGCAAGTTTGGATGGTGTATTCCCTGGCTCGTAGTAGCTGATGCCTGGTGGAAGCAGTGAGGAGCCAGTCGTCAAGATATGGAAACACCTGGAATCCTCGCCGTCTCAGGTGAGCTGTAACCACTGCCATACATTTGGTGAACACCCTGGGGGCTGTGCTGAAACCAAAGGGCAGGGCTCTGAATTGATAGTGACTGGCTCCTAGCCGGAAGTGGAGAAACCTTGTGGAGCGTCTGTTCATTTTGATATGGTAGTATGCATCCTGAAGGTCTATGGAGCACATCCAATTGTCCTGACCCAAAAAGGGTAGAATGGACTGAAGCGTGACCATCCGGAACTTTGTTCTTTGAACAGACTTGTTTAGCCTGCTGAGATCCAAAATGGGTCTCCAGTCCCCTGTCTTTTTTGGCACCAAAAAGAACTTGGAGTAAATTCCGGATCCTTGCTGGTCTGCTGGGACTGGCTGGATGGCCCGTTTTTCTAGCAGTTTTGAAATTTCTAGCACTGCCTGTTCCCTTAGACCGGGTGGAACATCTGGAAGGGACTTGGTTGTTTGTACCGGGGTGTGGACAAAGGGGATCTTGTAACCCTTATATATGATAGACCGTACCCATTTGTCTTGTGTGAGGAGTTGCCAGGCTTCTGGGTACAGTGACAATCTTCCCCTGACTGCCTCCGAAGGTGGACAGTTGGGCAGCCCCTCAGGGGTGCTGAAAGGGTTTGTTAGAGAAAGATTCTCTGCTACCCTGATTTTGCGGGCCCCCTCTGCCCCTCGGGCGGAGTCTATTATTGTTCCCTCCCCTGCCCCTGGAGGGAAACTCACCACGTGTGTCAGGCACGACTCCCTGGGGTTTCCGAAACCACATTTTTCCACTCTTCTGACCCTTGGGGTATGGTCAAGAGGGAGTGGAGAAACGGACTCCCACAGCAGAGAGAGGCTTGCCTTCCTGCTCACACCTGGTAAGGGTATCTTTCACTTGTGGTCCAGAGCCGAACCATCGAAGGGGGTATTGGTGAAGGACGCCTTAAAGGGGTCAGCAAAGTTACATAACCGCATCCAGGCATGTCTTCTCAAAGCCACGCCTGTACCTGCGGCCCTACTCGCCCCATCGGCTGCATAAGAAATGAGGCGCATGGAGGAGTTGACAATAGAATTAAGGGTCGCCAGCTGGAAGTTAATCTTATCTTGAGCCCCCGCAGCTGATGGATCCTGAAGGGTATCACCCAGTTCCTTGAGAAGATCCCTTTTGAGACGGGTGAAATGGCACAGATAATTCAGCGACCGCATAGAAAAAGTCGATGAGGAAAACATCTGCTTCCCGTACCTGCCCATTGTCCTAGATTCTTTACTAGGTGGATGGACAGGCACCGAAGGGTCAGCCATCTCCTTTGTGGCTGCTGCAACCACCATGGCATCAACAGGGACACCCTTTGTCAAGAATTGCTTGTTGGGTGGGGCTGTAATAAATTTAGTGGGCCTACGGGGAGTTGGTCCCACTGTGCCCGGGGCTAACCACGCCTTTTGAGCCTCTACTTCCATTAGCGGGTCGAAAGGTGGAGACACCCAGGAGGTGGAAGGGCGAGAACCAAACACGTCCAGATAGACCGACTCGTCCTCCGAAGGGCTAAGGGCAGTCCAGTTCCCCCTCTGCTTAAGGATCTCTAGGATGTCTGAAAAGGAGACATCCTCAGAGGGGGATCTTGGGGACCCTTCCGAATCCTCCAAGTCATTATCAGACGTGACTGACTCGGGGGAGTCTACATGTTTCCTCTTACATTTTCTCTTCCTTGGGGGCTCCTCCAAAGGATCGGGGAAGGCCTCGGAAGAGGAGGATACGCCCACCTGGAGCGTTTGCTCTCCACGCTTGGGGTCAGGAGGATGGACAGAGACCGATGCAGACACCATGGGGGGAGGAGCTGAAGGGGCTGATCGAGGGGCTGACTCAGGAGTCAACACACTCCTCATGACCTCGAAGGCGCTCCTGTCAGGCAGAGCAGAAGGTCCTCGCTCCGAAGAGGGAACCCCTGCTGGCACTGAGAGGGATGGCTCCGGGGACAAGCTCACCTGCGCCGAGGCTCCGAGAGGGAGAACGGGGTCGGACAAGGGTCCGATGCCACTCGCCCCCTTGGAGCTGACGAGGGAGTCTCAGCGCCCAGATCCCTCCAAGGACAGAACCAAAGAAGAGATCGGAGCCGATGAAGGAGCCGAAAGGTGTGGCATTGGCTCAGACGTTACCAAGATTCGAGCCCCAACCAGCTCCGGCTCCGAACACAAGGAGAGAGTAGGAGGAGGAACTGCTGAAGATATCGGGACAGCCACAGTCTGTTGAGATGGGCTGGTTAACACTTTGGCCAGGGCCTGTGATTTAAGGAGTCTACTGACCACCCTCTCCAAGTCATAATCGGATAGCCTAGAAGACTGAGATGAGTGGGACCTATGGCTTTTTTCAGATTGGAGCAATGGTGACCTCGGAGCCGAACGAACCGATTCTACGGAAGGGGACCTAGAATGTTTTCGGCTCGAAGACAGTTCTGACACTAAGGTCGGAGCTGACTGAGGTCCAGAGGTGTCGGCTCCAGCCAGAGCCGAAGAGGAGGCAGGCGCTCCACCAAGCGACTGCTCCAAACAGGGAGCAGACGGCTTGGCAGGCTTTGAGGATTTACCCGACGAAGGCTTGGTCGGGGATCCTTCTGGTTTAAGTAAGCCTCTGAGGAGGAGCTTGTTCCTACTGCAGGATTCTCAGACTGAAGGCATGACAGACCGAGCAGGAGTCTTTGCAGGTGTAGGGGACCCAAGCAATAAACACAAGAAGTGTGACCGTCTGTCAGAGACATCTTCTGACAGCACGAGTCACACTTCTTAAAACCTGAAACTTTGGTATCCTTAGACATAGTGGATACCAAAGAAGAAAAGTCACTAGTGCTTAAACACACAGAAAAACACACAAACTCGCACTAGTTAAACTAATAATATTAATAACTACACAGCTATATACTAATGCCAAATATATATAAAAATATACAAAAACTACAAGCCTACAAACTGTAGTAAAGTAGAAGAGCTAAACACTAACCTACTAACACAGGAAAGGGAGGGGAGATTAGCCACCAAGAAAAGGGGGGGGGGACTAACTAAAAACGAGTTTCTGAGAGGTAATATTAGGGAGTAAACAGTGAATTAACTAACCGGAAAGCTATATATATAACATAAGGTTGTAGAAAAAAAACTAAAGTTAACTTTTATACTAATATTAGAAGAAAAGATTAATACGACCTGGAGCCAAGTAAATTCGCAACCTCGCAGCTGAAGCGGCAAACGAGGTCTGGGGATCTGACGCCTAGCATGGTGGGATATAGGGAGGGCCTCGAGCCAGTAAATAGCTCTCGAGCTTTAGTAGACTGCAGAGTCAGAGCAGAGGATCGTCTCCGAACCCATCCAGCAAGAATGAAGGCGAGATAGACAACTTAACATTGAAGAGTTTGTACTGTTTGGATCAATGGTAAATCCACCCAGCTTAAAGTAGACACTGGGTCAAAGTGCAATGTTCTGTCAGCAGACATATTTGCTATGGTGAGAAAGTACAGCTGTGTACACTTAACATAAATGTAGATGTTGGAGTGTATTCACTTTTGCAGTCATCTAGCTTGGGGTTATCTGCCTGCAGGTAGCCCTCAGTCAGCCCAAATACCAGAGTCTTGGGATTTCTGCGTCGGTTGCTGTCGCCTCTTCCAAGACGTCAGGGGTATAAAACATGCAGCCAATGCCATTACATCAGTCTTTCTTGTCAAGAAGGAGCTGAAGCAGAAGCAGTTTGCAAGTGCCGGTCATCCGCTATCTGAAATTTTAGTTTTTTTGAGTTTCAGACCTGAAGTCTTCTAAAGCCAAGTACCCCGTTGAGGATACTTTTTTCTTGCTCTAACCAATGTCAGAAAAAATTAACAATTGTCTTGTCTGTGGAAAGCAAATACCTCATAGAGATTTTCATTCTTACTGCATCACCTGATTAGGCCCAGACCACGATGACCCTCACTTCCGGTTTTGTGCCTTGTTTAACACCCGAACCATTAGTTGGGCTATTTTTGTAGCTAAATTCTTTCGCTCTCGTTCTCCGTATTCCGAAATGGCTTCGGTAAGCCATCCAACTACCAATCTTCCGAAAGAGCACAAAGACAGAGACACACCGCATAGGTCAAAAACTGCCAACAATGCTTCTACTAAGCTAGTCGCCAGTCTACCAGTACCATTCAGGTCACAGAAATCCCAAGACTATGGCATTCGGGCCGACTGAGGGCTACCTGCAGGCAGATAACCCCAAGTGCAATGACTGCAACAGTGAAATGCGAAGAACATCTGGTGAACTCAATGTGGCTAGCTGTGTGAAACTTGCTGTTTATGGAAGTGAAGAAATTAAAACCGAAGGCTCAGTAGTGCTTCCATGTTAGCTGGCTAGGAACAGTTATAGCTTGTTGTTCTATGTAGTCCGAAGACCTGTGCAGTCATTACTTGGTCTCAGAGACAGTGAGAGAATGAATTTGATTTTCGTAACCAAAAAAGTTCATCATATAAGCAGATATCCTAGTTCCAATTATAATGAAGCCATTTTCTGAACATGCTGATGTTTTATGAAGATAACTTGGTCAAACTTCTAGTTGTGTATTCTATGATGTTAGACCCAGAGATCAGTCCAGTGGTCAGACCAGCAAGAAATGTGCAGATAGCTATGAAGAATAAAGTCAAAAGCACAGTTGGATAAAATGGTGCAGCAAGGTGTAATTTGTCCAGTCACAGAACCAACTGAATGGGTGTTGTCCATGGTAACAGCCCACAGAAAAGGCACAGACAAAAATCAGAAAATGTACTGACCCAAGAGATTTGAGCAAAGCATTAAAGAGACTCATCACCCCATGCGCACAGTCGAGGAAGTCACTGCTCTAATACTGAATGCCACTGTTTTTTATGTCTTGGATGCAAAAAGTTTATTTTGGCAAGTGATACTTGATCGCAAATCCTCATTATGGACTACTTTCAGTACTCCGTTTGGCAGATACAGATTCCTCAGGATGCCATTTGGAATAAATTCTGCAAGTGAAGTCTTTCAGCGTGCAATGAAGACATTTTTTTTAGGTTATCCTTGTGCCATAACAGTAGATTGATTGGAGGCAATGGTGAATTAAAGCAGGACAGTAACTTTAAGTTCTAGACAGAACACGTGAAGTGAACTTAAAGCTTAATCCTCTAAAGTGTAAATTCAGACTACCAGAAATACATATGTAGGTCATTTATTTACTAGCACTGGCTTACGACCAGACCCTTCCAAGCAAGCAGCCATCCTTGAGATGCCAGCACCAGATAATGTTCAAGCTCTACAATGTTTTCTTGGTATGGTCAACTATTTAGGCAAGTTTATACCAGACCATAGTGAGTTGATAGCACCTTTGAGAGAGCAGACATGCAAAAATGTTACATGGTCTTGGTTGGAACAGCACCAGAAAGCATTTGAAGACCTTAAGCATAAAATTGCTACCCCACCTACATTAAGATACTATGATGTCAATTAAACAGTAACTCTTTCCTGTGATGCTTCAAAATTTGGTCTTGGCACAGTTATTCTTCAAGAAGGCAGATTCATAGCCTAATGCATCTATAACATTTACCTAAACTGAAATGCAATATGCTCAAATTGAGAAAGAACTTTTGGAAATAGTATTTGCATGTTCAAAGTTTCGTGATTATATCTATGGTCGAGCTATTCAGATTGAAACTGATCACCAACCTCTAGTTATTATTTTAAAGAAGCCTATGCATTCAGCTCCAGCGAGATTACAAAGAATGATGCTCAATTTGCAAAAGTACAACTTCAGAATGGTCTATACAAAAGGAAAACTTCTTTACCTGGCTGATACCTTATCCAGATTGCCCAGAAATACAATGGAACAGCTTCATGCAAAGAATTTTTACTTCAATGTCATGGAAGTCTGTAATTTTTCTACCAGGACACTTCAGCTGAGAGATTATAGAAAGACTGATTCAATTTTGCAAAAGCTCAACCACTACTAATGTTGGATGGTCGTTAATGCAATCTAGTGTACTGCCTGAAGTGCAAACTTATTTTCCTTACAGAGGAGATGTTGATGGAAGATGGCATTATTTTCAAAAGTCCTGAAATTGTTGTTCCTGCTTCCTTACGACATGAATATATCCAGATTTTGCATTGTAGTCACCCAGGTTCCGAATCAGTCAAAAGAAGGGTGAGAGGACTAGTATTTTGGCCTTCTCTAGTTAAAGACATTGACAAAGGACTTTCTTCTTCAGTACACAATGGTACTAAACCGCATTTGCAAAAAGAACCACTTCAACTAAGTCAAGTTACTGAACTACCTTGGTCAACAGTAGCCACAGATATCTTCGAGTGGAACAATCAGCATTAGTTTTGGTAGACTTTTATTCAAACTGGCTTGAGAAAGATTTACAACTTAATGTCCACTGCTGTTATTATCAAGTTGAAATGACATTTCTCTGTCCATGGTAGTCCACACAAAGTTATGTCTGACAATGTTACTCAATTTACCAGTCAGTTGTTTCAGAAATCTGCAAAAGAATGGGACTTTGTACATGTAACTAGTAGTCTAGAATATCCACTGTCAAATGGACTAGCTGAACGTGCAGTACAGAGTGCAAAGCAATTACTATACAAGTCAAAGTGTGACAATACCAATGTCTTTTTGACTTTACTCAATCTCAGAAACATACCCTGTGACGATATACTTGGCTCGCCTGCTCAGAGACTATCTAAGCAAACCAGAACATTGCCCCATCAGTTCCAGTTTGTTGAGGCCTAAAGTTAAAAACAATAGAACTATTAGAGCCCAATTATTCAGAAAGTATTCTTTCCAGAAGTCCAGTTATGATAAATCGAGCATGTATCTTCATCCATTGAAAGGAGAGAAAGTGAGGATACAAATGGCAAAGGTTTTGACCAGACTGGTCAGGTAACAAGTATATGTGCAGAGCCGAGATCCTATTTTCTGAAATCTGAGGGTGTGGATTACAGGAGAAATCTCAGACATCCACTTCCTGTATCAGAACCATTATTGCAGCATTGTTTCTATGACACAGACTCTAGATCTCAGAGCAATCCAGACAATGTTACTGTTGCAGTTTGTGTCTCGACTCCTACTGCCATTTCTGATGATGATCCTGATGTACACAAGGTTGAACATTCAGCAAAGACAATCCCAGATGCTAAACGTACTCATTTCTATGTCACACGATTTGTTCATATTTCCAGACCTAGTGTGAAATACACAGCAACCTGGATGTAATTGTATACATGTGTCTAGTTCTGTATAATTGCATGTCATTTAATGTCGCCAATACTGCATGACTCATTTCTCAAAGGAGGATGTAGAATTTAGAGATGTGTTGTATGTTTAAGCATTTCCAAGGACTGAACGTGCATATAAATAGCAAGCATGGGCTAGCTCCAGTGCCATTTTGAGAGTGCAGCCAGAGAGTGAGCATGTAGGAGTGTAATAGCTAGTTTGTTTATAAGTTTATCGAAGTTAAAGTTTAAGTCTCAATCCTGATCTGTTTGTACATAATAAAGCTGCGTGAACAGAACCCACGAAGGCTCATCTGTTTCATCCTGACAGGACGGGCAACATCTACGGAATAGCATAATCTCCTTAGTTTACAATGTGTTCCCCAAAACTGTTTCAAGCATTTTGTAAGCAGTTCTTAAACTCAGATTAGTTCCACACATTCCTAGAAAATGTAATCCCAATTTTCTTTCATTACATTCACATCTCCAATATCAGCTTTTCACTTGGAAGAAAATCCTCTGAAGCAGAGTAAGTACCAGAGTAGATATTTTCATGGAAATATCTTATGTTTTATAGACCTAGAAGCACACATAGGACCTTATATATTTCCTACCTATGCTCTTTTATAATTTGTCATTCTAATATTTCCTCCCAGTCATTTTTAATCTCTTGAAACTGTTTTTACAGTTGTGCAGCATTTTATAAACCTTACTAAGTATCCCTTTCTTTAAAGCATGTTCAGTTTTTGATCCAACTAAAACCCTACCAGAAATGGTCTTTCACTCAATACTCCCCTCTGTCTGCATTCTGCTAACAGTCCCAGATATAGAAGGCATTATTTGCCCTGCTTAGTGGCATACACACACACACACACACACACACACACACACACACACACACACACACACACACACACACACACACACAGGTATTGCTGAACCAATTCACATATGGGTGCACAGTTTACAGCTATAGCCTTCGTTTTATCTTCATTAATTTTATATTGCGAAAAGTTGCTATAAAAAGAGTATAGAAGAGGGAACAGATCAATAAAAAAAACTCAAAACTCAAAAAGATGGACATGATAAAAGCAATTCGGAGTATCAGAACAGACCAAGATCTATAGTACACTGTTGCAAATAATAATCGAACTATATCAGCACAGGCAGAGAAAATGTCTCAAAATACACTGAGAGGTCCTTTACTGGTTTTGTCATCAGGTACAAAATATCATCGCCTGCAAATAAAGTCAAAATTTTTTAATGACCATACAAATTATATCCTTGAATTTGAGTATTTTGTTAAAAAAATGGCACTAAAAATGTAAATAAAATAAAGGGGAAACAGATCACCTCTGCCTGCTCCCCCTATTCAGATAACTTGTAAGAAAGGGACCTTCCCAGTTTAATTTTTGCCTCAAATCTCTTGTATATCCTCCTAATTAATGTGATTATTGTATCAGTAAAGGCAAATTCTTCCATCGTCCTACTCAAAATTCTAGCTTACTCTGGCATATGGTTTCTCTGCATCAAGACCCACCAAAAGCAGCAGTATTTTCTTATAATGTGCTTCCCTCTGGATCATTGTTCTATTAATGTTATCAAATATTTGCCTTCCTTCCACAAGAAGTGACAACATATTGGACCTGATCATCACCAACATGGGGGATCAATGTTCCACACCAGAGGTAAACCCGTCGCTGGTAAGATCAGACCATAAACTAATCACACTGGACATCCACATCCCGACCCCACACCCAGTCAAGGAAACCACTGTGAAAAACTTTTCAAAAGCAAACTTCACACTTCAAGACCGAGGTGGAACGCTTCAAAGCCCCCTTGCTAAAGGATAATGCTGCCCAAACCGCAGAATCCTTCACAAATGCATTCTATGAGCACCTACACGGAAACATATCCATCAACTTTGGCAACACCTTTGCCATTCTTTTAGCTATTACAGACAACAACACTTTACAATCACGGTTTAAAACCGAAAAGGGCCTATATAAAGCTGGGTCTCATGGCTCTTTGCCATCTTTTAGGTATTACAGTCAGTAAATCCAAAAAGGCAGTCTGGAAGTCCGTGAAAAACAATTTATTAAATCCAGTACACTCTTAAGCGCTTTAGACGCATTTATGTACGAACTTCTTCGGAGAATCCATTAATTCAAAACACACCCTTAATATAGGTTTTACAGGTCAGCTGATGTTAAGCCGATTTAATACATTTAAAAAAACAGCATCGATATTGACTTTACTTGTTTTTTACAATTATTATAAAAGACTATATGCCTTATATTAAAAGCTGAATTAATATTATTGTTACTTTGAAACATCACATAAATATCCAAATGCATTAAAAGTTTTAAAAAATAAACACAATCAAAAATTAAGTAACAAAAAACAATAACATATTAGTGTATAAATATATTCAAAACCCAAATAAACAACCCTGTCAAGCATTCATTGTAAATATAACATTATGAAATTCATACCTATAATATAATAATAAAATAAAATAAAATAGAATGCTACTCTCCCTAAAAACCATACTTCCTTCAATTAGAAAGTATACTAAATGTATCATATTAATTGAAATAATAACACCAATTATAAAACCTTATTAGGTATAAAAAATTAATGATATTATTAATAATTTGTTATTAATTCCCTCCTTTTATTCTAACCTATCAAGTTACATAAATATAATATTATACTAATAAATAATTATTAAATGATTATTAAATGAGGTATAAACACTCCTAGAGAATGACTAGATATTATCTGGTTAGGCTACGTAATTTTAAAATAGGCATAATGGAGCAAACTTCGTTCAAACCAGGTAAACAATAAGAAAACAATCTGATTTGCCATATCAATTCCAAACGCTCAAGTTGCAGTTCAATAGGGCCTCCTATTTGGTACCAATTGATCTAAAACCCAAAACTTAAAACTATGTCCAGGATATTCTGCAATATGTCTAGCTAGAGCATTATCAAGGGAACCTTTCTTAATATTATAACCATGCTCATATATTCTGTCTCTAAGCCTTCGGATGGTTTTGCCCACATAAAAACATGGGTATTACAGTCACTACAGCTTTCTTCCAAGGTGTTGGTGTTTCCCCTCCTGTGAAAATACTGTTAAACAAAACCTTTCAGATCTTTATCACTTTCTTCCCTCCTAGCTTCCAAACCTCCACAGGAATACCATTTATTCCTGGAGACTTTGCTGCAGATTGATTATACATCACCATTTACTCTCAATCCCTCCTATCTTAACTGTTAATTGCTGAACCTCAGCTATCTCTAACCTTGGCATACTCAAGTCTTTCATAAACATGATTCATTTATGCCCTTGGATTTCCACACTACTCTGCTTTATACAATATTTTCATAAAACTTCTGAAATATCCCTAGTACCGCTACATCATCTTTGGTTACTTTTCTTGCTATAGGCTCCCTAAGTTTGGCAACAACCCTTTCTACTTTGTTGTTCAACTTGTTGTGCTTGAAGTTTTGTGCTCTGGAGCTTTTATTAATAAAAAGCAATTGCTTAACAATCTTTCTAAACTCATGCATATCATCCAATTACTCCCTTATTTTCTCTTTAGCACTCTGAAGTAGCACCTCTTTGTTTACTTCACCCAGCATTTTTATCTATGTAATAATACTTATTGTTTGTGTGTTGAAGCTTTCAAATAAATACACGTCCCTGTGAAATATAATTCATGTCTAGTCTATCCCATTTACTGTACATTGGGGAATAAAATGTAAATTCTCTCCAGTTTGCTACTACTGAATTCTGACACACTAAATGTTTTCATAATTTTTTTCAGAAATCTACCCTCGTGTTATATCTTCCCATGTTCACCAGATACATACTCACTGTTGCAAGTCAAGTTACAGTCCCCACCTACAAGTAATATTACCTGCTAAAAGCTAATATCTCCCAATTTTTTTGAAAAGCTCCACAATAGCAGTTTTAGGTGGAATATAAATAAATGCCAGTATAACCCTCCTTCCTTACCAATGGCCCCTTACTATCACACATCTACCATTATCTTTCCCCTCTCTCACTTTTGGAGCTACTCTAGCAATTAGTATAAATACTCCCAGTTTGTTTTATCCCTGATATTCTGCTGAATATCCATTCTGAGATCCTTTATCAAATTCACATGCTCACTTCTTTCTAAATGCGTCTCCTGTAACATTGTTGTTTGCACTCTGCATTTCTTAACACAATGCAATACTTAGCTTTTTGGTTTTTTGTTTACACCTGTGAGGTCATTTGCTTTCCAAAATATGGCTAGTGTAGCCATTATGATTAGACTCATTATTCCCACCTATTATTGATGACAATTTTTGTTAAATATCTATTTCCAGTATTTGTGTTACATGCACCCTTGTTTGGCAAGTTGATCTTTTTTTTTTCTTTTTTTTTTTTTTAACAGCCGTTTCTTTGTCATCCCTGTTTAAACTTGTATCACATTTTACTTCACTTTGTTTTAATGAAAACAGTAAAAAAAAAAACACACCCAGAACCCAATAACTCACATGAACAATGTAGATCTTAAAATAGTAAACTTTAACCCCCCTGATAAAATACTTGTCCTGCAGCTGTACCCACAGGTACTACCTAACCTAAAATTAAGGATATCCATGCTAAGGTGCATGTTACATCCTGTGTTCCTTACTTACACTAACTGCTGTGTATTCGTGTCTTACTTTTATTCCACTACTAGGACATGAAAAATCAACTTTTACACTTTCAGAAACCATAAATTTTTAGTGAGTGCACTTTAAGGCTCCATGGAAATATAACAGAATGTACAGCTACCCTCCGCTGCAGAGTTCAACTCGCACGGAATATTTACTTGCTAAAGGAAACCTTCATTACATTGACAAGGTTCTCTTATTTTTAAAGCTCACATGGTTACACAAAAAACGTATTACATCAAGCCAAGGACATTAATCCAGACACTCACCTACACAGAAGGAAAACATCTCAACTCTACAAATGTTACAACCAGGGCACTTTTTCACTCATCCCAGCATCCCATGATTACAGCACATTAAGAAACACGTTTTGTGCAGCCTTTAACTTTTTACATTGTAACACCCGTATTTCTTAACGATAAAAAGGAAAAAAATACTTGTATGTTTTACATGATAAAGATACTAAATTATCACTGAAAATGCTTTTACTATATAATATGTAATTTATATCATGAAATGTTTTATACAAATATTGTTAAAATTTTCTTTTTTTTTTCCCTTTTACTATCCTTCCAAACATTGACACTTCTTGTAAATCCATATTTTGGAGATGTGATTAACGCTTTAGTCTCACATTTATTCACTTTTTTCAGTGTTGCTGGTCTTCTTCCTGCTAATCTCCCATCTCCCAACCTCAGACTCTGTTCCAAGTCCAAGGAACGTCAGATTTTTCTAGTCAACTTCTGTGCTTTCTCACTCTCTCTCACGCATTTTCCTTTGGAACATCGGAAAAGGTTTCACTGGCAGAGTCTTCCTGGGAGCCTTACCATCAGAAAAATAAGAAAAGTACAGTTTTGTACCTACCATAAATGTAGATGTTCGAAGATCCACATTGCTGCAGTCCTTACATATGGGGTAATCCGCTGTCCTCGGTCGGCCCGAATACCAAAGTATTAGGCTGACGTCGGTCAAGGCGCTTAAAACTGACATCAGGACGTCAGGGTACAAAAGCGCATGACCGACGTCATATCCTCAGTCTTTTCTTGCCCCAGATGTCAGAAGGCCCTAAAAAGAAAGGCCAAAGCCAAAAAAAAAAAACAGCAAAAAACAACCAACCACCCCTGCACTAACCATATTTACAATATTTACAACCCAAACCACACAACCACCTCCAACTACAGAGGGGAAGGAGGGAGAGTAAATTGGACTGCAGCAATGTGGATCTTCGAACATCTACATTTATGGTAGGTACAAAACTGTACTATGTTCTTCATCTCACATTGCTGCAGTCCTTACATATGGGTAGAATCCCAAAGCAGAGGTAAGGGAGGATGGCAAAACTATAAAGCATTAGGAGCTGCCAAAATGCCCTGTAAAATTGCAGTGGCAAATCCAGCCCTAGATTTAGAGTAAAGTGGAAGGTGGTAATTCTTAGAGAAAGTATGCACTGAACTCCAAGTAGCTGCCTCCAAAATATCTTTAGTAGCCACCCCCCTTAAAAAAGCTGTAGAAGTGGCAGTAGCCCTAGTGGAATGAGGCCTAATCCCAGCTGGAATCTCCTTACCATGATGGGAATAACAGAAAGCAATACAAAAACCAATCCACTTAGAAATAATTTGTTTTGAAACAGGTTTGCCCTGAGAACCCAAAGCAAATGAAACAAACAACTGCTGAGACTGCCTGAACCCTTTTGTTCTGCTCAAATAATATCGCAACTGTCTGTGTATATCCAAAGTGTGCAAAATCTTCTCCCCTTTATTTTGGGGGTTTGCATAAAAAGTAGGCAAATGAATAGTTTGGTTTAAAGCCACACTAGAAACCACTTTAGGCATAAAGGAAGGGTTAGTACGCAAAGACACCCTATCTTTGTGGAAAATTAAGAAAGGCTCAACCGCCATAAGGGCCTGTAATTCAGAAACCCTTCTCACAGAGGTAATGGCCAACAAAAAAGCAGTCTTCCATGATAAATATTTCAACTCGGCAGTCGCTGCAGGCTCAAAAGGTTGTAGAGTGAGTTTCTCCAACACAAAATTGAGATCCCAAGCAGGAGTAGGAGCTCTCGTGGGGTCTTAAATTCTTTGCCCCTCTAAGGAATTGCTTAAACAAAGGATGAGAAAATAAAGGTGGGTCACAGTCATAGTGAGCAGAAATTGCTGCAGCATGAACCTTTATAGAGAAGGACAAACCTTTGTCCAATAACTCAGTAAGGTATTGAAGAGCAACACTTAAATTAGGTTTAGAAACATCAAAGTCCTTTGCTGTACTCCAAATTAAAAATCTCCTCCATTTATCTGCGTAGACTTTCCTTGTACTAGGCCTTCTGGCCTCCAAAATAACATTCAAAACTTGTTGTGGAAGCCGAGACCCTCCAGGGTTTAAAACAGAATATGCCAGGCTGTTAGATGCAGAGAGTGAAGTTTGACATTGAGTAAATGACTGTTCTCCTGAGACAGCAGGTGTGGAATCGAAGGCAAAAGCCATGGAGGCTCCCGTACCAGACTTCTCAGTAATGGGTACCAGTGCTGTCGAGGCCAATCCGGAGCTATTAAAATCATGGTTGGCTTGTCCTGTCTGACCTTCAGGAGTACCTTTGGGAGGAGGAGAGGCAGTGGTGGAAAGGCATACACGTGAAGATTGCTCCAATTGAATGAGAGAGCATCCACCTTCCAAGCTGTGGGATGAAACCTTTTTGTGCAAAACTTTGGCAGCTGGTAATTTAGTGGAGAAGCGAACAGATCTATGTCTGGAGTTCCCCATAACACTGTCAATTTTTGAAATACATGAGGATCCAATTTCCACTTGTGGGATCCATAATTTGTCTGCTCAACACATCTGCTAAGGAGTTATGTGTTCCTGGCAGAAACCTTGCCTGAAGATTTAGCTGTAAACTGAGAGCAGTCTCCCACAAAATCATTGCTTGTCTGCATAGAGGGTAAGAATGTGTCCCCCCTTGCTTGTTGATGTACCACTTGACAGTTGTGCTGTCTGTTTGAATCAACACCTGCCCTGGAAGAAGTAAATCCTTGAAAGCTATCAATGCAAATTGGACTGCTAACATCTCCTTCAAGTTGATATGTAAATGTTGAAGTCTGGCAGGCCACGTGTCTTGTACCCATTTTCCATTTAGATGAGCTCCCCAAGCTTTGTCTGAGGCATCTGTCGTTAGAACCTGACTCGCCTCTGGTCGGGTCACAGAGAGTCCCTTGTTTAGGTGACATTCCTGAGCCCACCACAAAAATTCCTTTTGAATGCAAGGTATTATCTGAATGACAGTGTCCATATCTTGGCAGTGTTACGTCCATACATTTTTGAGATACCATTGTAGCTTCCTCATATGCAGTTTGGCATTGGGAAGTACCAGAATACAAGATGCCATGAAACCCAAGGCTTGAAGGACTGTCCTTGCAGTCAGCCTGGACTGACGAGACAATTGATGGAAGTAAAGAGAAAGATTCTTTTGTTTGTCCGGGGTCAAAAGGCCATCTGGGATGCTGTATTCAGTCTCACACCCAGAAAGCACATGTCCTGAGAGGGTACTAGACTGGACTTTATTTCGTTCACAGAATACCCTAGGCATCTTAACACTGCCATCACATACTGTAAATGATGAAGAAGTTCGTCCTTTCCTTGAGCCAGAATCAGGCAATCGTCCAAATAAGGATAGATTTGTATTCCTCTTAGCCTGAAGAAAGCTACCACTGGAGCCAGAACCTTTGTGAATACTCTGGGCAGTAGATAAGCCAAAGGGCAATGCAGAGAACTGATAATGAAAAGTCCCAGCCCGAAAACGCAGATACTTCCTGCAACTGGGCCTGATAGGAACATGAAGGTAAGCCTCCTTGAGATCCAGAGTCACCATCCAGTGATCCTTGCCCAGCAGAGGTAAAAGCTGTTGTAACGTCAACATTTTGAACTTGGGAATGTCCAGATATGTGTTGAGGATAGATAAATCCAAAATTGGTCTCCACGAGTTCCCTTTCTTTGGCACTAGAAACAGGCGAGAATAAAATCCTAGGCCCACTTCTGGCAGAGGGACCGGTTGTATAGCTCCTATTTGAAGTAGTAGAGAAATCTGTTTGTGAGCCTCTAGTCTTTGCTGAGGAGGAACGTCTGGCATGCCTTTGAAAGGAGGTAAGGTATGGAAATAAAACTTGTAGCCTTGGTGTATGATATCCAATACCCATTTGTCTTGGGTAATTAAAATCCAATTTTCCTTGAAGAGTGCCAACCGTCCTCCCAAAGGTGCTGCCAGGCAAGAAGGATCTGGCAGCTGAAAAAGTAGGTCATTGGGCCTGTTTACGAAAGGACTGGCCCCTGCCCTCACTCGAAGACTGTGCAGGTGAACTCCATGTTCTAGGTCTGAAGGAACTCTGAGCTCTGCCCCTACCGCGTCTAGATCTACCCCTAGACTGAGAATCAGAAGAAGGATACGTCCATCCCTTAGCCGGCCAATTTCTACTAAACTTTGGAGGCTGAACTTGCAAAAAATCTTTAACAGTCTGCATAGACTTAGCCTTGTCTTCCAATTTCTTCAAGACTGACTCCACAGGTGGACCAAACAACACTTCAGACTGCAAAGGAGCATCCAAAATCCTTGTCTTGACATGGTCAGATAAAGTCTGATCCTTAAGCCAGGCGTGCCTGCGAAGAACTGAACCAGTGGCAGCCACCCTAGAAGAGGCCTGCAAAGCATCAAAACCACACTGTAAAGAATGCTTACCTACCTGTTCAGAGACATGCACCAAATCTTGTAATTCTTTACAGTCAATGCCTTCTGCCAGAGCATCCACCTTAGATTTCAATTGTGAAAGAAGAAAATTTTGATATTTCAACATATGAAACTGGCAATTCAAAGCCCTCATTGCTAAGGTAGAAGAGGTATAAACCTTTCCCCATCTATCCAAAGCTCTGGCCTCTTTATCTAGAGGGACCGGATTCTTTACAACAGAGGCCTTGACACCCTTAGGCCCCTGACTAATAGTTTCTGGGTCCGCCCTAGGACTCTTATAGAGATATTTATGAGCCTCAGACACCCTGTAATACCTATCCGGTTTAACAGGCGCAGGAGGCAGAGAATCAGGATTAAGTGAAGCCTCTGAAAATCCATCTTGCACAACATCCAGAACAGGGGGTATAGCTAAGGGCCTATGTTGAGGTAAAAACAAAAATTCCCTAAGCCTTTTCCGTGAATCAGAGAAGTCCTGACCTTCCCACTTAAAATGTTCCCTCATAGAATGAAGAGTCTCTGAAAAAGAAAAATCCTCTGGAGGAGAAGCAGAAGGAGTGGAATCTTCTGCATCAGAATCAGAATAAGGAGTGTACTCCTGCAAGTCTTCAGCCGAAGACTCTGAAACATCCGAAGCCTGTTCAAAACTTTCCAACTCTGGCTCCACCCTAGGCCTCTTATCAGGAGGGGGCAAAGAACCTCTAATCAGAGTAATCAAATCTTCTGCCATTTTAAGCATGTGCTTCTTAGGCACAGACCCTGCTGAACTAGGACTGACACCAACAGAAGCTAAACCTGGCCTGCCTCTGGAAGAGGCCTTGGAAACAGAAGAAGAGGGTCTAACCACCCTGGGAAGGGAGGGGAGTACAGAAACCTGAGAAGCCCCTTCAGCCTGACCTGCCTCGTGAGAGGCCACATCCTGCAAAATCAAAGTCTCCCCCTGAGACTCCAGAGAAGCCTCCATCGGAACCACCGGTTCCACTGAAGCCTCTAAAGAACCGGCGTCCGGAACGGACGACTCATCTTGCCTGGGTTTAACAGCTTTGTCTTTGCGCTTCTTCGTGGAAGCGGGCGTCGGAGAATCCGACGGCTTATTATAATTGCACCGCTTACCGAAGACCAGCCTAGCACAATCTAACCTTCGCTTAATAGTGCGCTTATTGAACCTAGCACAAAAGCGACACCCAACTACGTCGTGCTCAGGCCCCAAACAAGGAATGCACAAAGAATGATAATCCCTATGCGGTATCTGCTTCCCACAAGAAATACAATTATTCACTTTTTCTGACATCCGGTAATACACTGAGGCAAGAAAAAAACAAAATATTCCCCAACGGGGTACTTAGCCAACTTGGATTCGGTCTGAAACTCCGAACTCGAAAAATTTCAGAACGCCGAACGGCACTTGCAACGTTGCTTCTGCATCGGACCATGCGGCAAAAAAGACTGAGGATATGACGTCGGTCATGCGCTTTTGTACCCTGACGTCCTGATGTCAGTTTTAAGCGCCTTGACCGACGTCAGCCTAATACTTTGGTATTCGGGCCGACCGAGGACAGCGGATTACCCCATATGTAAGGACTGCAGCAATGTGAGATGAAGAACATCAGGGCCCTCCTCTGTATCAAACATATTTCCTTTTTAGCCTGTTTAGCATCAAAAATATGCGTTTGACCCTCCAGGAAAAAAAAAATATTCTGAAGACAGCTGAATATAGCAGCTTGATTCTCACACCTGTCTCTTGAAATTCCCCAGTTATTCACTGTACACCACACTGAAGCAAAGCAATTACTTTCCACACTTTGCCATCTCCAGTTTTTAATACTTTTCCCTTCTTCCACAGTTTTATCAGGATCAACTTTTTCTGCTGGTATGACTGCATCTTTACTACTACAGGTCTTGGCTGCTTTCTCATGGCCAGGTTTGGAGCATACACCATGTACCCTTTCAGTTAACAACTCCTGCAGTGGAATACTAGTTTAGTTGCTTATTTGTGTGTGCATAAAATTATTAGCCTGTTCCTTCTAGGCTCTCTCTGCAGGCAGTCTAACTCACAACATTGTTTTTGAAACTGCTTTTCTTGAGCAGTCTCGTACTCAGCCAGACTTTTCTTCATTTCAACCTCTGATTTTTGCAGTTTTATCAGTTCATATGCATCACTGGTTAAAGCTTCTATTTTTATCAGCCTTTTATCTGAGTTGAAATACTCTTTCAATGTTTCATTTATTTTAGTCCCCTCTGAGAACATTTGATATATAATTTTTCTTCTAAATTACTAGAAGCAGACCTCCCAACCCTCCCGAATTACAAGGTTTTTACCGAGTTTGGGGGTCACAATAATGGGGTGCCATGATTCTCAAGTGGCACCCCTTCATTTCCAATTTTTATCATCTATTTTTTTTTAAACTTTTTAATTTTCACACTTTTGGAGTGGAAATCACCATGTGCGAGATGATATCAGCTCTGTCAGCCTGTCGGAATTAAGCTCAAAGGACGTGCACGGGAGCGCATCTGTTTGAATACTGGGACTGCCCTTGGGTCCAGGCAGAATACGGAGTTAGTTGTTCATTACGGATTTGGATTTATTTAAGCCATTTCACACAGAACTGCAGAGTGAGCCAGATGGGTCAGCTTGCTTCTCTGAATTATATCTGGAGCTGCTTTAAGGTATACAGCTCAGCAAGCTCCTCGTGGTGTCCTGCAGAGTCCTACAGCAGCAGAGTGACAAGAGAGAGACTTTGGATTAAGTATCATTTCTCTGCATTTTTTTGCCGTTTGCCAATTTCGCCTAAAATGCAATTTTCTAGCGTTTTTGTGTTCTAAAAAAGCTTATTTGTGCTGCAAATTGTACTTATTTTTCTGATTGCACTTGTTAGAGTTGTTTTTAGTCATTTTTGTGTTCAGATCATCTGTTTAACTGTTGTAGGTTACACACTCAAGTGCACTAGCCTTTTCTGAGCATTTAAAGTGTTTTAGAGTAAAGTTACTGTATTTTTGTGAAAAAAAAAAATATTCTCGTTTTCCAAGCTAGTCTAGTCCAGTTTTCAGGTTCTGCTGAATTCAGGACTGTAGTACAAGTTCCTGTGTTGCCCATACCTTACTTGGATAGAAGGAAGTTTCTCTGTTCACGAGTGAGAGTGGGGAGCTTTGAGCAGCCTATCTGTCCCTGGAGGAGTGGTCTCAGCCCAACAACTAGTAGTTTATTGGCCATTTTGGGCTAATTTCTATCTTTCATCTCCCTGCTATAAAAGCCGCATTTGCACAGTTTTGCGAGCCAGGCAGCACCGCCGGTAAGCTAGGGTTAAACTATTCCCGGCTCCATGAAGTCTGCTCTTTAATTTTTCCCTTGAACTAGTCAAACTCTCAACTTAAGCACTCAAACCATTCCTTTTACAGTCCAGCACTTGCTCACACCTCTTAGTAAGCACTAATAAATGCTAGCACTACACCCCCCTATACTATACAGAAGTACAAGGCTCTCTATTCGTCCTTACCGGACAATCAGTAAAACAGTTCACTTTATCTGTTCAGGCATGTCCAACGGGCAGTTTCAGGTGTACTCTCCAGTCCAGCTGGTGAATCTGGGCATCTTGAGGCAATGTTACAATTGCCTCATGTACACAGACAACCCTCTCCTCCTTCCAACAAACACAAATGTATGAGAGAGATGCAACTATACAGCCAAACTGGAGGCTAAGCTCTCTCAACCCAAGACTGGAACAGTCAGTTATGAGAAGGGAAACACTTGCACCACACAACCAGTCTCACATAGACCAGTCATATCTGCACCAGCAAACAACACACAAATACACAAAAACATACACGGAGGCTCTAAATAAAAATTTGCCAAAGCAGCAGACACCTCCAAAGCAGACATCCAAGCAACCTCCACCCCTCAACAACAACCACGTATCACATACCGACCCCACCCCCAGCCCAGAAAACCACAGTGAAAAACTTCTCAAAAGCGAACTTCTCACTTCTCAAAACCGAAGTGGAATCCTTCAAGGCCCCAGGGCCAGTGGAAACTATGGCCCAAACTGCAGAATCCTATATAAACGCATTCTACGGACATCTCCAGGAATGCATGGATCAGGGTATCCCAAACAAAACCAAGATCCAATCATCCAAAGGCAGGCGTCCAGTCTGGTGGACCCCTCCATAAATAAACTGTACAACAGAAGGAGGAAGCTACTACATGATAGAGCAAAATCCCTAATAGGGAAGGCACCTCTGATCAGTACTAGCAAAAAATTACGAGCCCTCATAAAATCCTCCAAGGTCAGCTTAGAGAGAAAAATTGCACAGGACACCAAAGACAATCATAAGGCTTTTTTCAGTTATGTTAGAAACCTGGGATGCAACTCCCAGACTTGTTCCGAGTTGATTCTAAATGACAAAAAATACACTGAACCCACAGACATTGCCAATATCCTGGCAGACAGGTTCAGTGCAAACTTCTCCACCCCCCCCCCCACAAAAGAGCAAGTATCTATCCTGGCAGAGGGCTGCCTCCCAAACATCTCTGATGCTCAGGTGAAGGCTGCCCTCTCCAAAGCAAAAAAACACTGCTTCCATGGGACCAGATGGCATCCCAGGTTGCATCCTACATGAACTCCAAGAGGAACTAATCCCTCAAATAAAACAGCTATACAATCTCAGCCTCACTGCAGGATATGTGCCCACAGAATGGCGTACAGCAACAGTGGTTCCACCCAACAAAGGTGGAGCCTCTACGGACCCTGGAAACTATCGCCCCATAAGCCTGACTAGCTTAGTCTGCAAGGCTATGGAGAGGATCATCATGGAGCTCATAAAACAAAGACATTGGGGACCTACAGACACTAGATCCTACCCAGTTCGGCTTTGTCAAGGGCAGATCCTGCCTTTTGAACCTGGTTGACTTCTTCGAAACGGTCACCAAAGCCATAGATGAAGGGAAGGTAGTCCACACAGCCTATCTGGACCTTGCAAAGGCATTTGACACAATACCCCACTCGGGCATCATAGATAAGCTATCCAGCTTAAACATAAACCCCTATGTCACAAGATGGGTCGCAAACTGGCTCAAAGACAGAACCCACAGAGTGAGAGTTGCTGGAGCCATGTCAGACTCGAAACCGGTCACAAGTGGCGTCCCACAGGGTTCTGTCCTGGGACCACTCTTGTTCGGTATATACTTTTCCGAGGTACAGCCAAACGTGGGAGGACTATGGCTCACCAAGTTCGCAGACGACTGCAAACTGGGCGCCATAATCAACTCTCCAGCTGACACAAACATCCTTCAAAAAGGTCTCAGAGAGACAGATAACTGGTGCCAGTGCCATGGTTTAAAGCTAAATGCCAAAAAATGTATAGTCATACCCTTTGGCAAAAACAATGTGCCCACAAATTACCACATATGCAGTAACCCATTAAGTACAGAGAAAGTTATTAGTGACCTGGGGACCCAAATTGATAGCAATCTCTCCTTTGAAAACCACATTGCCAAAGTGGTTAGAAAGACCTTCTACATAGCCCACCTCATCACGAAGGGTTTCACATCTAGATCAAGAGAGGTAATCGTGCCCCTTTATTCATCCCTCATCAGGCCCATCATAGAATACAATGCCCCTTTTGGGATGTACCTTACCCGACACCTGCAGCAATTAGAAAGACCCCAAAAGTATCTCACCAAGAGGATCAAGGGTCTCAAACAGATGCCATATGCTGCTCGGTTAAAAAAACTCCAGCTCTACTCAGCTGCATACCGCCTACTTCGAGGCGATCTATGCCTGACATACAAAGCTATGTCAAATCCAGAATTAATGGACATGCTCCACCTCAATAAATCTAAATCCCTTAGAGCCACACGCTCGAGGGACTTGAACCTCAGCACAGAAATAAATAGAACTTGCTGGAGGGACAGGTTCATAACCCAGAGGCTCCCTTCGCTCTGGAATAGAATTCCAGTTCATGCGAGGCAGAGCACCTCACTGAATCTCTTCAAGACGAATCTCGATAAGTGGATGGGGGATCGTAGGTTTGTCCCAGGGATTACTCCCGTGTCACTATTATTCAGAGGCACAGTAAACTAAACCTTAAAAAGGGCACAGTATACTCAAATCAAGGGGTGGCGCAAGCCATACAGAAATCGGGCTAGGCTTATAATTGCCCCAGGGCAGATAGCCTAGTATGAACCTATGAACCTATACTTCACAAAGTCAGTGTGTCACACAATCACAGCCCTTAAGGCTAAATAACACACCCAATACACTAGTAATAGGTGACTATTATCAGGCACACTTGACGTCCCACTCACTAGAATGAACAAGGAGAAGGTCACTGTAAGCTGCCTGTCGGGTGCCAGGATCCGCCACATAACACAAGCACTCAGGTCACTCCATAACAGGTACAAATATGACTCTGTCATTGTCCATGTTGGTGTGAATGACCAGAGACGCAACTCCCTGGACTACATGAAAAGAGACAGGCCTTGACCCCGAGTAGCTTCTTGCCCTCACCAAGAATGATGCCATAGTATAAAGATAAAATGATCAATTTTAATAATTGGCTAAGCTTTTGGTGTCGTTCAAAAGGGATCTAGTGTTTGTCAGCCTGGGATGACATGCTCGACGAGCCATGTTGCTTCGCCAGAGCCGACTTGCACCTGTCGCCCTTAGGCTTTCGAATACTGGCCAAGGCTCTTGCCACCCCCATGGTGCCTTTTTTAGGCAAGGCTCAAAAGACAAACCCACCTCCGTAAACACAAGAAACCAAAAACTGAGAGTAATGCTACTCAATGCCAGAAGTCTAAACCTCAAAATGCACGCACTCGAGGCACTCCTCAGTATGGAGAAAATCGATATCTGTGCAGTAACAGAAACCTGGTTCAAGGCTCCAGAGAGCACCACAGCACTACCAGGCTATAACTCATACCATACCTTTCGGCCCCAAAATCCGGACCGAAATAAAAAAGGCGGGGGTGTATCCATTTTCATCAAGGATACCCACACCTCCAGGTTAGTGGCACAGCACGAGGCCTCGGAGACCATCCATGTGCAACTAACAGTGGGCAAAGCTGCTTTTCAGATTGTAGCTTGCTACAGATCACCCACCTTGTCTCAGGACCCCCACTCAGCATTCCTGAGAACATTGGAAAATATGAAGGTCCTACCTAACACCATGATATTGGGAGATTTCAACTACCCAAACATTGACTGGGAAAACTACTCCAGTACTAACTCATTTACCCAACGCTAGAGTTTATAAACTCAAACGCCCTGGAACAACTGGTCACCACTCCCACAAGAAGTGACAACATATTGGACCTGATCATCACCAACATGGGGGATCAATGTTCCACACCAGAGGTAAACCAGTCACTGGTAAGATCAGACCATAAAGTAATCACACTGGACATCCACATCCCGACCCTACCCCCAGTCAAGAAAACCACTGTGAAACACTTTTCAAAAGCAAACTTCACATTTCTCAAGACTGAGGTGGAAAGTTTCAAAGCCCCCTTGCTAAAGGATAATGCTACCTAAACCGCAGAATCCTTCACAAATGCATTCTATGAGCACCTACAGGAATGCATGAATCGAGCCATCCCAAGTAAAACCAAGACTCACTCCTCGAAAAAGAGGAAACCAGCCTGGTGGATCCTGGCCATAAATAAGCTACACAACAGAAGGAGGAAACTATTACATGACAGAGCAAAATCCCAAAAAGGGAAGGCATCCCTGATCAGTATTAGCAAGAAACTATGATCCCTCAAAAACATCCAAGGCCAGCTTCGAAAGAAAAATTGCCAAAGACTCTAAAGATATTCACAAAACCTTCTTTAGCTATGTCAAGAATCTAGGTGGCAACTCTCAGATCTGCTATGAGCTAGTGCAAAATGGCAAAAAATACACTGAACCAACTGACATTGCCAACATCCTGGCTGACAGGTTCAGTGCAAACTTTACCCCCCCCCACTCCCAAAAGGGCCCGTGTCCATCCCAGAAGAATGTAGAGCCCCAGACATCACAGACACACAGATGAAAACAGCCCTTTCCAAAGCAAAAACAAAGCATCAATGGGACCAGATGGTATCCCAGGCTGCGTCTTACACAAGCTACAAAATGAACTAACCCCTCACCTAAATTCACTGTTCAGACTTAGCCTTACCACAGGCTATGTACCCAAAGAATGGCGTACAGCTACAGTTATCCCGCTCCACAAAGGTGGTGCCACAATGAATCCTGGGAACTATCGCCCTAAAAGCCTGACTAGCTTAGTCTGCAAAGCTATGGAGCGCATCACCATGGAACTCATTAACAGAGACATTGGGAATCTCCAGACACTGGACCCTACCCAATTTGGCTTTGTTAAAGGCAGATCTTGCCTCCTAAACCTAGTTGACTTCTTTGAAATAATTACCAAGGCCATAGAGGAGGTAAAGGTAGTCCACACAGCCTACCTGGACCACGCAAAGGCCTTCAACACCACCCCCCACTCTGACATTATAGATAAGCTTACCACCTTGAACATTAACCCCTATGTCACGAGATGGATTGCCAACTGGCTCATGGATAAAACTCACATGGTCAGAGTTGTGGGTGCCATGTCCGACTCTAAACCGGTTACAAGTGGCGTCTCACAGGGCTCAGTCCTGGGACACCTCCTGTTTGGTATACATTTCTCTGAGGTACAGGCAAGCATGGGAGGACTATGGCTGACCAAGTTCGCAGATGATTCAAACAGGGGGCCATAACAGACTCTCGGGCTGACAGAGACATCCTCCTGAAGGGTCTCACGGAGACGAATAACTGGTGTCAGAACTATGATCTCAAGCTAAATTCTAAAAAGTGCATAGTCATCCCCTTTGAGAAAAACAAAGTGCCCACGAATTACCACATAGGTGGTAATCCACCAAGTACAGAAGATGTAATTAGGGATCCTGGGACCCAAGTAGATAGCAAAGTCTCCTTTGATAATCACATTGCCAAAGTGGTTAGAAAATCCTTCTATGTATCCCACCTAATCATGAAAGGGTTCACATCTAGATCAAGAGAGGTTGTGCCCCTCTACTCATCACTCATCAGGCCCATAGAGTACAATGCCCCATTTGGGATGTACCTTACTCAACACCTGCAACAGCTGGAAAGACCACAGAAGTACCTCACCAAGAGGATCGTGGGCCTCAAACAGATGCCCTATGCAGCTCGACTAAAGAAACTCCAGCTCTACTCGGTTGCTTACCGCCTACTCAGAGGTGATCTCTGCCTGACGTACAAGGCCATGTCTAACCCGAAATTAATGGACATGCTCCACCTCAAAAAAAACAAATCTCTTAGAGCCACACATTCTAGGGATTTAAATCTCAGCACAACAATAAATAGAACATGCTGGAGGGATAGATTCCTGTTCCAGAGACTTCCATCGCTCTGGAATAGAACCCCAATCTATGTTAGGCAAAGCCCCTCACGGACTCTCTTAAAGAGGAATCTTGACGAGTGGATGGGAAATTGCAAATTTACCCCTGGGATCACTTCAGTGGCCCTGCTGAACAGAGGCTCAGGAAACTAATCTAAAAGGGAGGTGAAAGCCAACACATTCTGGCTAGGCTTATAAATGCCCTTGGGCAGACAGCCTAGTACCTACCTATAAAGTAAGAGTGTGTGTGTGTGTGTGTGTGTATACATATACATATATATATATATATACATATATATATATATACATATATATATATATATATATATATAAGTTTTATATATATATATATATATATATATATATATATATATATATGTATATAAATTTTATATATATATATATATATATATATATATATATATATATATATATAAATGCCCCCATTGAATTGAGGTTGTGGCTAGAAAGGCTCAAACCCTGTACCTGGGTACAAGGTAAAAAGAGCTTAAAGTCCTTAGCCGCCACCACTTGTGAATTTATTCCTCATTTTTATTCGGTTCCTCATTAAATCTGTGGTTTTAAGGATTTTTGCTGCAAAGCACTGAATGATTGATTGAATTCACTAAATAATGATAGGCATTTGAATCTCAGATTTCATATTCTTCAGAAAATAAATGGTAACACAAAACGTTATAAACTTAGAAAATTGCTAGAATAAAAGATCAGTCAAGTATTTGAAATTTGACCCTATTTGGGGGCTGTATTCCCCCATTATTGGCTTTGTCCATTTTTTTTTGTGCTAAGACGTTGGGAGCTATGGTGAGAAATGAGAACTGAATTCTGTTCTGTATACCCCCTTTATTGGCTTTGTCCGGGTTTTTTGTGCTAAGAGGTTGAGAGCTATGGTGAGAAGTGAGAACTGAATTCACTAAATGATAGTCATTTAAGTTTCAGTCTGTCTTTCAAGAAGCTGATGATTTGGCATAAGGGTATGTTGTTCTGACTGTAGTGCACTGGGTCCTGGGTCAAGACATGGTAGTGAAATGCATGGTGGTAACATGTTTTATTCTAGCAACTTTCCAAAATTATACAAGCAATGATTAAAATGAGTCTCTTTTTTCCCCTTTTGTCCCCCCCCCTAAAAAAACTGAAATTGAAAATAAGTGCAAGAAACTGTGCAAGATCCATATGGCTTACACTACTGCCATTCTACTTATATTACACTTTTATGATATAAATGTTCTTAATTGGGCAGTTTTGTTATTATTGGTTCATGCATTGTGTTTCACTGCCTACTGGAAAACTGTTCAAACTATAAATTTAAAATGCACTCCAACTTAAGTCTAACAAGTGTGCTGTATTATACAAGGAATATAATTTAATAAGTCAGGAAGGTGCATCAAAGAATGCATGTATGTTTCTTGTTTTGTGTGCAAGCCAGGGGCCTACGATTTAACAGCCCAAAGGAAATCTTTATCCACCACTGGCCAGATGCATTTTCTTTGGATTTGATGTGGGTTTCAATGCCGTTTCAATGGCAGAGAAGTTTTAATGCCAAATCTATTTTCATTGTGAGACAGAATTGCTTTGTTTAGCAGATACCTATTAATGTTTGTGCATTGTGCTATAAAATGTAAAAATAAAATGCAAATAATCACTGCAGAAGTAAAGCAGTATGCACACAGTGTTTATGGTAAATGGGGTGAAATAGCCAGGTAATGGGACATTGGAATGGCTGCAGGGTGACTCTGGAGCCATATTTTGGTTGTCTGTTCTTCAGTATGCATTTGAAAGTTATCGCACAATTCCACTGGAGTGGGCTGGGTTATGTAATTATGTATGCAAATTTTACATTAATCAGCATACAGATTTGTACCTATTTTTCATGGGCCCTGTCCAGATTTTTGATTTCAGGTTAAGAGGTATGACTGGAAGCCATCTCTTGCACCAAAGCTGATGCTTGAACTATTTTTTGTGGAACAGGAATCTTCAAGGTCAGTGTTTTCTCTTCACCTTTCCTATGTGATTTTCTTTCTGGTTCTCTGAATTTCTTCTTCTTTGCTAGTATCCAGGCAGTGTATTTAAGCTAGCCGGTAACCAAATTTTACCCAAGCTGGCAGAATTACTGTTAATTACTTTTCAGTTTCTTTTTTTTTTTGCACTGGGAGAGCTGAAATTAAGCTCCTGATCAGTATGCAGCCATCTTGGAAGTTACTTGAATGTAAATGTTACGGTTGAAAGCAGATAATGATTAAATATTACAATATTTTGATATCCAGACATTGCTGAGGCTTCAAAGGGATAAGCTGGTCCAGACATCCTCATTTTTTTTAATTAATATGGTACATAAAAGTTATTACAAGGCTTCAGTTCCATTAGGTCTATGGGAAACCTATATGGGCCAAACTTAAATTATATGCTCTCACAGCACAGCAGACATACATATCCTGGTTTCCTGGTCACTATTTTGGAAGTTGTGGTCAGTTTGCTTGACAATATCAAAAGGTCAGGAGAAGGCAGTCTGGTTAAAAGACAAGGTGCTCAAGTGGCTGTTGTCACTAAACTGGTTTTAAAAGACAGAACAGTGATTTGTCAAGGTATGCCATTCATTTGTAACAGTACTCTGAGAACCCTTGACTTTTGTGGCATTATGAAGGGAGAGAAGGGTTAAAAAAAAAAAGTATATGTACATTCTGGTCTCCTTATTTCAGTAACACAGACTACCTCACTTAAAGGCTGTGCATCTCAAATGACTGCCTTGCCTATGCTAGCCATGCACAATTAGCAGCCTGTGGTATTCCTGGAGTTATTCTTCTGTGATGCTATATAGGTGCTATTAGAAGGGATACACCATCTAAGCTGATGGACTTTGGAAAGCAATGCAGAGAAATGGATTTAATCTATTACTGGTGGTGAAGCTCTAGCTGGGTGGAAAATACTAGCTCTGCTGAAAAATATCTTAAGTGTCTGGGCAGCCCAATGCTTCAGAGACAGGGAATCCATTTGTGCCACCAGAGAGCCCGCAGCCTCTGGCTGCAGGAATGGTTGGTCAAAAGGAAATGATGAAAAGTACAGTTTTGTACCTACCATAAATGTAGATGTCCGAACTGGATAGCATCTGCAGTCATAACAACTGGGTTGTCCTGTCGTCAGGCAGCCCTTCAGTCGGCCGGATTCCAAAGTCCGGGTCCAGCTTCGGCTGATGTCGCACTTCACCCGACGTAATCTCTGTTGGTCCTCGGGTATAAAGGCATCAGCCGACGCCATTTTCCTCAGTGTTTCTTGCCCCAGATGCCAGTAGCCCTCCTGGAGGTTAAAATTTGGATAGATGCCAATGTTTCCAAAAAAATAGAGGTAAACACAAAAATAAGCATGTATGTACATATATACAAACAAATACACCATAAAAGACCCCCCCCCCACCAGCTAGCTATTAGGAGGGTAAAATACCCTAGGAGTACCACAGAGGGGAAGGAGGGAGGGTAATCCTGACTGCAGATGCTATCCAGTTCGGACATCTACATTTATGGTAGGTACAAAACTGTACTATGTCCTTCATGGATGCATCTGCAGTCATAACAACTGGGTAGAATACCATAGCCAACTAGGGGAGGAGGATAAAACTAGATTATGGTGTGTTTAGGATCCCTTGCAGTACAGCAGTGGCAAACCCTGCTCGGGATCTGGAATATAGAGGTAAGTTATAATGTTTGGCAAATGTATGCACGGAGGTCCAAGTAGCCGCCTCAATAATGTCTTTGGTTGCCACTCCTCGTAAGAAGGCTGTGGTAGTGGCTGTTGCCCTTGTAGAATGAGGTCTTATGTTCTGTGGAATTGGTTTTCGATGGAAGGAGTAACAGAATCGTATGCAATTTCCTATCCATTTGGAGATTGTCTGTTTGGAAATAGCTTTTCCTTCCCTTCCTGTTGCATAGGCTACAAAAAGTTGGTCAGTCTTTCTGCTATTTTTTGTTCTGTCCAAGTAGTAGCGTAGCTGTCTATGTACATCCAAGGTATGCAGTATTCTTTCCCCTCTGTTTTGTGGGTTGGGAAAGAATGTAGGTAGGTGGATTGCCTGGTTTAAAGACACTCTGGATACCACCTTAGGCATAAATGTAGGATTAGTCCTCATGGACACTCTATCTTGGTGGAAGATTAGGAAGGGTTGCACTGCCATTAAGGCCTGTAGCTCTGAAACCCTCCTTGCTGAAGTAATTGCCAGTAGGAAAGCAGTTTTCCATGACAGGTGTTGTAGGTCTGCTGTTGCTGCTGGTTCAAAGGGTGATAGTGTCAACTTTTCTAGCACAAAGTTTAAGTCCCAAGCTGGCAAAGGTGGTTTCCTTGGAGGTTTTACATTCTTGATTCCTCTGAGGAACTGCCTGAGCAAAGGGTGCGAAAAAACAGGTGGATCAAAGCTGTATTCTGCTGAAATAGCTGATGCATGTATCTTGATGGAGGAGTAGGACAAGCCTGAATGAAGAAGTTCGGCCAGATACTCTAGAATGTTAGGCATATCTATGTTTGACACATCTTTTCCTCTTTCAGTACTCCAAATGACAAACCTTTTCCATTTTCAGCATAGTTCCTTCTTGTTGAAGGTCTGCGTGCTTCAAGAATAATGTCTTTAACTCTTTGAGAAAGTTCTGGGTTAGCTGTTGCTATGTGATGTTCCATGCAGTCAGTTGCAACGTTTTAGGTTTGGATGTATGATGCTGTAGTTGTTCTGAGTTAGCATCAAAGGCATCAGGGTATTGGCCACATATTGTTCTGAGACATGCTCCTCAGCAGTGGGTACCAGTGTTGTCTTGGCCAGTTTGGAGCTATCAGGATTATCCTTGGACGTTCTTCCTTGATTTTTAGTAATACTTTGTGTATCAAGGGAAGAGGTGGGAATGCATATGCTGTCAGGCCTTTCCAGCTGAAGGAGAGCGAATCCACTTTCCATGCCAGTGGGTGTAATGTCCTTGTGCAGAATTTTTTGAGCTGGTGATTGAGAGGTGATGCAAATAGGTCTATCTGAAGCATTCCCCATTTCTTTGAGATGGTCTTGAAAATGTCCGGGTGCAGTTTCCATTCGTGGGCATCCGATGTGGTTCTGCTTAATATGTCTGCTAGAATATTTTCTTTTCCGGTACAAACATTGCCTGTAACTGGATGTTGTAGCTGAGTGCCAGGTTCCACAGCTCCAAAGTCATTCTGCATAGGGGGTATGAATGAGTGCCTCCCTGCTTGTTGATGTACCACATGACTGTGGTGTTGTCTGTCCTTATCATCAACTGGCCCTCTTTGAGAAATGGTCTGAACCTTTGGATTGCCAGTTTTACTGCCAGCATTTCTTTTAGGTTGATGTGCAGGTGAAGTTGATCCTGTGTCCACAATCCTTGCACGCATTTGTCCAGCATGTGGGCCCCCCATCCTAGGTCTGAAGCGTCTGTTGTGATGGTCTGGCTTGCTTGACATTTGCGAAAGTGTAGGCCTGGGTTTGTCTGGCATGCCTGAGCCCACCATAGGAACTCCTGTTTTAAGCATGGAATTAGTGGGATTTCTGTTTCTAGGCTGTGACTGTGTTGGGACCATAAATTCTTTAGGTACCACTGTAGTTTTCTCATATGTAGTCTGGCAAGTGGGACCAGGATTATGCATGATGCCATGAAGCCCAAGGCCTGCAGTACTTTTCTTGCTGTTAACTTGTTCAGCTTTGTTAGTGCCAAGAAGTAAAGAGGGAGTTCTTTTTGTTTTTCTGCAGTTAGGAATGCCATTTGTTTTACTGTGTCCAATTCCGCGCCCAAGAATGTCCTTGTCTGGGATGGTATCAGCCTTGACTTTTGTAGATTGACTGTGTATCCCAGTGCTTGTAGCAAGTAGATGACCCTTTGTAAATCTGTTGTCAGCTTGCTTTTGTTGTCCCCTTGTAGCAGGCAGTTGTCCAGGTATGGGTAAATTTGTATTCCCTGTAGTCTGCAATGGGCAATTACTGATGCCAGGCATTTTGTGAATACTCTGGGCGCAGTAGATAAGCCAAAGGGCAATGCTGAGAATTGATAGTGCTCTGATCCTGCAAGAAATCTGAGGTATCTTCTGCAGATTGGTCGAATGGGGACGTGCAGGTATGCCTCCTTGAGATCTAGAGTTACCAGCCAACACTCCTTGCCCAGCATGGGAAGAAGTTGCTGTAGGGTCAGCATTTTGAATTTTGGGACAATGATGTATGTATTTAAGGCGGACAGGTCGAGAATTGGTCTCCAACTTTTTTCCTTTCTTGGAACTAGGAATAGTCTTGAGTAGAACCCCTTTCCTTGCTCTGCAGTTGGCACTTTTTCCACAGCTCTCATGTTTGCTAACTGCATTATCTGTTGTAGAGCCTCTGTTTTTTGATTTGGAGGTACATTTGGCATTCCTCTTTTGATTGGTAAAGTGTGGAAGTGGAACCGGTATCCTTGATCTATGGTTTGTAAAATCCACTTGTCTTTTGTTATATAGTGCCAGTTTTTGAAAATAAGGTTAACTTTCCGCCTAGAGGAGCTGCTATTTGTTCCCTGGTAGGCGGATTTAGGATTAAGTCACTGTGGTTGTGTTGATGTGGTGGCAGTGGTTGTGTCTGTGCCTCTGTTGTTACCTTGCCACTGTTGTCCTCTGTAGGCACCTCCTCTGGATTGGTTTCTGCCTCTGGAACGTCTGTTTCTGCCCCTTTGAGATCTTGTGGAGTCAGGAAAGGACCAATTTTTGGCAGGCCAGTTCCTGCTAAACCTTGGGGGCTGAACCTGCAAGAAATCTTTAACCGTTTGAATGGATTTTGCCTTTTCTTCCATTTTCTTCATAACCTGCTGGGCAGGTGTACCAAACAAACTTGTCTTATCCATAGGAGCATCTAGTAATTTTGCTTTAACATGATCCGGTAAAGCTTGCTCCTTTAGCCATGCATGCCTTCTTATCACTGTGCCAGTCATGGCTGATCTAAATGAAGCCTCCAGTGCATCATAGCCACATTTTAAGGAATGGTTACTAACCTGTTGTATGTTATTTACCATTTCTAATACATATTTCTTATCAAGAGATTCATCAGTGGCAAGTTTTTTAGTTAACTGATCAAGCAAAAACTCTTGGTATTGTATCATGTGAAACTGACAGTTTAAAGCTCTAGCTGAGAGAGTAGCTGAAGTGTAGACCTTTTTGCCCCATCTGTCTAATGACCTTGCTTCCCTTTCAGAAGGAATAGGGTTTTTAGCTATGGTCGCGGCTACTGCCTTGGGACCCTGGGAAATAGTTTCGGGGTCTGCAAGAGGGGCCTTGTAAAGGTGGTGATGAGTGTCTGGCACCCTGTAAAATCTGTCTGGTTTGGCAGGGGCTGGAGGTAAAGAATCTGGAGCGGAGCAGACATCATTGAAAGCATCATCCACCACAGAGAGAACAGGAGGTATAGCTAAGGGCCTGTGTTGTGGAAGGTGCAGAAAAGTCCTAAGTCTTTTTCTGGAGTCTGAAAAATCCTGTTGCTGCCATTGGAACTGCTCTCGCATGGCATGTAAGGTTTCCCCAAAGGAAAATTCTTCTGGTGGGGAAGCAGCTGGAATGGATTCTTCAGCATCAGAGTCTTCAAAATTAGAGAAAGGAGCCTCTGGCTGGTCAGTTATGTCTGATTCATCGGCTGAATCATCAGATGACACTGGCTCAGGGGGCTCTACCCTAGGTCTCTTCTCTGGGGGCTGAGAGGCCCTGTCTGGGTGACATTGAGATCCTCTAATTAATGAAATTAAATCTTCTGCCAGAGTAAGCATTTGAGAACTAGAGGAGGGCCTGGTTGAAGGGGGTTTAACAGGCACTGTTTTAGTAGTCTTGGCTGCTTTAGCCCTGGCGAAGGCCTTAATGGACATGGCTGCTGGAGGCCTAGCAGCACCACGTGCTGGGGTAGAGACATCCAAGGGAATGGTGTCTGATAAGTCAGTGGCAACCACCGTAGTGGGTATAATTTCTGAGGCCGATTCAAGAATGGTAGCAGGGGCCTCAGTTGTAGAGATAGATTCAGCTGTACTTTGATCAGTTTTCTCGGTTTCAGCCGAAACCGAGACACTCATGATTTGCTTAACCATGGTTTCAGCCGAAACCACGGACCGCGAAAGTGTCGGTCTTTATCTTTGCGTTTTGGCAGATTGGGTAGTCGGAGGATCCGGCGGCATAATGTACGCAAAATCAGAACCGAAAAACTGTTCAGCAAACTCCGACCGGCGCCTAAGCGTGTCGGTTGAAAGAAGCACAGGCCGAACAGGCTGCTACGTCGTGGGCTGGGCCTAAACAAGGCAGACAGTAAGAGTGGAAATCTTTATGAGGTATTTGTTTCCCACAGGTTAAACAATTATTAACTTTTTCTGACATCGGCTGAGGCAAGAAAGAGTCCCCAACAGGGTACTTAGCTTTAGAAGTCTTCAAGTAGTATTCGTAGAAGTAATCTCTGGATCCGACCGACCGGCACTTGCGAACAGCTTCTGCTTCGGGCGCCACGCGGCAAGAAAGACTGAGGAAAATGGCGTCGGCTGATGCCTTTATACCCGAGGACCAACAGAGATGACGTCGGGTGAAGTGCGACATCAGCCGAAGCCGGACCCGGACTTTGGAATCCGGCCGACTGAAGGGCTGCCTGACGACAGGACAACCCAGTTGTTATGACTGCAGATGCATCCATGAAGGACATCAGTTGATGGCCAGCTCTCCCATCATGGGGGGGGGTGTCTGGGGAAGCCAGATGACTATACAACCTCTGGTGCAGACCAGGAGCCTCAGATGCAATTTATTCAAATTGTGGTAGAAGTGGTAATGACATCTTTGACATCACTGCACTAGTCACTCCACCAGCTAGGGCCTTTGATCAGCTGTTGTGAAGATGATGCCCCCAGGTCTACCAAGAGCAAATCCCCTATGAGATCCCTTACTCCCTGGGACTACAAGAGTCACTGTTGAGGCAGACTGCCAAGATTCAAGTGGCCCATCTGGTGAAGGGTTATGCCAGGGGTACCTGAATGGACCAGCTGAAGATCCCTGATAGGTGGATGTGGAAGTCAGAACAGCCAATGTCTGTAAAGGTCTAGAAAGGGAGACTGATGTGAAAAAATACCCAACACACACATCATCATAATTATAAAATTACACTGTTGCCGCCCCACACAAATCAATACTAGCATGTGTCCAAACAGATTCAGGCCAATTCCGAACTTGTACAATGGATGTTTTGCAACAGTGACTTGCTTGTTTGCTTGATACATACAGTTATACATACCATCTAGAATACAAACCCCAATATTTATCCCTACACAAGTTCCTTTAGTACTTAATGGCACCTAGAGGTGTTGGTGTGCTATCTCTACAGCTGATGTGTACAGAAATGTATGGTCCCTTCTACATAAGTCCAGTATGCATCCTGGACACGTTAAGTACATTTTTACTAAGGGTTAATTTTATAGGGTTATGAGACTTCATGATGATGATGGCGAGTTGAAGGTGGTGTTTGAACAACTTTATCAATATCCCAGGATGCCTTCTAAATAGCATGAAACATGACCTACCTGGGCCTCTCTAATTACTATTTAACTGTAGCCTCCAAACAGGCTTTGTGCCTCATGAATGGAGAAAGGCAACAATCATCCCTCTGCACAAAGGTGGGCCATCTACAGACCCTGGAAACTACAAACCCACAAGTCTCACTAGTCTTATATGTAAAGCCATGGAAAGAATTATCAAGGAGATAATCAAGAGATATAGTAAACCTTCAGCCACTGGACCCAACCTAGTTTGGTTTAGTCAAGGGCAGATCAATACTACTCAACCTAGTGGCCTTTGAGAAAGTCACCAAAGCAATGGATGAGAGCAGAGTCCTTCACACTGCCTACCTTAACTTGGCCAAGGCATTTGACACAATACCCCACTTGGGTATTGTTGACAAACTCAAGAGGTTAGGTACAAACCCATATGTCACACACTGGATAGCCAACTGGTTCACAGACAGGACTCAGGAAGTTAGTATTGGGGAGTCCACCTCTACAAAAGAGGACAGTCACAAGTGGAGTCCCTCGGGGATCAGTCCTTGGACTGCTCCTTTTTGGCATTTACTTCTCAGAAGTCAAGGTCAATGTCAGTGGTCTCTGGCTGGTTAAATTTGCAGATTATTGCAAATTAGGAGCAGTCATTGAATGTCACACGGACACAAATGTTCTCCAGGACGGGCAGACACAAACAACTGGCGTCAGAGCCATGGACTAAAACTAAATGCAAGGAAATCCATAATAGTATCCTTTGGGAAGTCATCCATCCCTGGTAACTATCATATTGACAACACACCCCTTAGAGTTGGACTTGGGGACAGCATGGATAGTAATCTAGCCTTTGATCATCACGTGTCTACAGTGGTGAGGAAATCATTCTATGTTGTGCAACTTATAAACACAGGTATGGCATCCAAGTCCAAGGAAGTCATTTTTCCACTGTATTCAGCATTCATCAGACCTGTCTTGAGTACAATGCCCACTTTTGTACCTAACCAGGCATATCCAACAATAGGAACAGCCACAGAGGTTCCTCACTAAAAGAATACCGGGCATATGTCTTATGCAGCCTGCCTCATGGCATTATCCCTGTATTCGGTCTCCTACAGACTTTTCAGGGGAGATCTATGCCTGGCATATAGGGCATTGTCAGACCCCACTCTGATGGACCTCCTGCATATCCACAAAACAAACAGCACCAGAATTACCCATTCTAAAGACTTAAACCTTACCTGTGATATAAATAGGACCTGCTGGAGAGATAGGTATGTATCCCACAAACTACCCAGTCTATGGAACAGGCTCCCCATCCATGTGAAGCAGAGTTACTCTCTAACCCAATTCAAGTGCAACTTTGACAACTGGATGGGAAACCGGAAATCCATCCCTGGTTTGGCATCTATGTCTCTGATGGACAGAGGTAACCTGTAAATGGTTCATCTCCCAGGCCCATGCTTACACTTATCAAGGGTATCAGAACTTGTCAGTAATTTGGGATGCCTGGCTAGGCTTAAAAGGGCCCTTGTGGTCGTTAGCCTAGTAAATACCTATGAACCTATTAAAACTGACTTTTTGGAGAGGGGTTACAACAACCTTGAAATTGATCAGTGTATAGCTGAAGTAGTTAGAATAAGGCAGAGCAGAGGGAGACCCTATTTCTGAAAACCTATTACCCAGGAACAACCTAGGATGAGAGGTCCAGTTAACTTTTTCTAATCACATTAATATTATTATGTGATATTATCAATAACAATTGGTCTATACTTTTAGCAGATCCCCAAATGAAAACAGTAGTGAACGATAAACTTAGGTTTGTTTTTAGGAATTTCTTGTCTTTAAAGACAGTTATGTTATAAAAGTATGTATGAATCTCATTACTTGTGCTCCAATCAGAAAGGTACTTTCAGATGCAATTCCTGTTCTGCATGTAATTATATATTTACATGCACATCTTGCATTCATAAATGTACTGGAACTGAGACAGTCATGGATTATTTTTTTTTTATTTTGCCAACTGTATAAACAAAAACATATAGTATATTATCTTGGGTGTATGATGTGTGAAGCATTCTATATTGGCACAACTAATCGTCCCTTTAAAGACAGGATACTTGAACAACGTAGTGGTATTTTGAAAAGAAAGGAAACTAGTGCTTTGGCTAGGCATGTATGTGATCAGGGTACAGAACATACCATTAAATATTTTGTATTAGAGCATATAAGTGAGAACATAAAGCAGATATCAAAAACAAGACTGAAAATGCTGAACAGAAGTAGGTTTTACTTCTGAAAGCATTTTTAGGACCAGTTTGAAAGAAAGTGTGCCTCTTAAACCTGTTCTGAAATCACACCCACTGAAAGACTAGTAGGGGCTTGATATATGCAAATAATTTGTTTGGCAGGATCAAGAAACCTTTTTTGCAATACCCATTATAACATCAAATTAGGGGCTTGGCATTTTTGAATGATTTGATTGGTCAAGTGTGTAAAAGGAATGAAACAGGTGCTATGTTTTAATCACATGATTTTTACTCTTATCCTGGATTAGTTTTGTTGTATTTTAAAAAACTGTTACTGTTTTGTGTTTAAACTAGTCTGTTGAAGCATTATTAAATGCAAAAACTCTCACCATTTGTTATTTTGTTATTAAAGCAGCTTTTGTTTGAAGGTCGTGGCTGTTTTGGAGATGAATAAGTATGTCCAGCATTTACCATGCATTGACTAGGCTTCTGTAGATAGTATTTAGATGGCAGTATCGGCAAACAAGGATTATGTTGAGGGCATCAGCCATTTCATTGAATTTCTTTGGAGGGTATGTTGGGATCACATGTGATTATACACCATCTCCTAAGCTTGCACAGTAAACCTCAGAAAGGTATATGAATGTGTGTGCTCTCTGTTTATGTACCACATAACTGTGATATCTGTAGTAAGTAATGGTCACCTGACTTCCATACAGGGAGGAAGACCTGGGGGGAGCTTAGGATGATGGCTTCCATCTCCTTTAAACCGATGTAGAGGTCTTTCTGGAATTGGTTTTATCTGCTCAAGATGTTTACAGTTTTGTTAATGAGCCAAATCTCAAGCCTTGCCAGAGGCATCAGTTGTGAAGGCCTACTTGTTTTTGGAGCTGGAAATGGCATACCCATGTTTTCCCACACTTGACAGGCCCAGAAAAATTCACGCTGGACATTTAAAAACAGATGAAAGTGTTGCTCGCAGTGGCTTTCAGGTATCATCAAACCTTGCACACGTGGAGCTTTGAAACGGTACCATCAGGACGACAGAGATTATGAAACTAAAGGCTCTGAAGAATCCTCTCATTGTCATGGTATGTTTTGCACTCCATCATGTTAAGGTAGTTAACAAGAGCACCTTATTTGTGCTTGAAGTCAGACTGAACTTGGGAACACTGAGGGAAACAGAGAATCTGTAATCAATCTAATATAAGTTGTCTTTTTCTGATGTTTCTAAAATCACCAGGATTTCAATACTGTTATCACTGGTACTCACTCCAAATACTGCTGGAGTAGTATACATTCCAAAGAACAATGAAACAAATTGGAAAAGGTGGACTCCCACCTTGAACGTAAGAAAATGTCTGTTTCTATAAGTAATGGGAAGGAATGACTGTTGGGTGAATAACTTAAATTTAGGAACATTTATGTAAGGTAAGTTAGAAATGTATGATGCTCTCTCCATAGTCCATATCTACTAGGGAACAGCAATGGTTAAGATTAGAAGCACAAGCCCTCTCCACCCCCTGAAGGACCTTTTTGATGGTTCCTTGCAATTGTAATTAGATTAGCAGAATAGCCAACACCATCTGGTCATACAGAATGGACAGCATCCCCATGGAAGAAGAAGAAAAAAAAAAGGAGTGAATGGGACTCAATTCTGTACCTCAAGAAGATGCTTAAGACCTGTGGAGGGAGGCAGCTGAGTTTCTGGTGATGAAATGGTTAGTCAAAGGGACTGGTTGAGCTATGGCTAGAAAGCCTCCCCAACTTACATTTCTTCTTGCCATGACTGGTCTGGTGTTTAAAAAGCTACTTTGTTTTTCTGACCTGCTGCTCTTCAGTTTGGAATCTGTAAAAAAGAAAGATATGGTTTCAAGGGGTAGTTATAATAACTTAGTACTGGTGGGTGAAAAAACTGATCTACTTTTTCCATTGTTTTCCTATTCTCTTAAAAAATATTCTGGGTCAGAACAGTGAACAGAGTCTTTCTTAACTGATGTCTTCAACTTCTCAACCAAGCACACTTATAGACTCTGGCATCCTACAGGATAGTTAACTGGGACTGTAATGCAGTGAACTTATTTGCTTACCCACCTTTTTGGCAGTGTGGATCAGTTTGTAAATTTGCATCTTTATGGTCTCATCCTTTATTTCCACTGCTAGACTACAGTTTAGGCTCTGTCCTTGATCTCTCTCTATTCCTTACCATTTATATCTGACAAATTGTCACTCTGAAGGGAATAGAGAGTGACCAACATATACAGCTTTTTCTTCTGAATCTATTGAGAAATCAACTTTGTCATGAAGAAAAGTGCTGGAGCTTGGCACCAATACTGCCCCTTAGCAACATCCAGGGAGATAACAGTAGGGCCCAAAAAAAGATCTTTGGAAACAAGCAACAACTTGACTGTTGGGTACTACAGAACCATTCAAGTTACATGGCTTTGGGGGGGGGGGGGGGGGGGCGGTCCAGTTCCAAGAAAACTGCAAAACATCCTTGAATGCTGAGTGAATCGTCACAGACTTTGGTTCCTCTAAACCTAACTGGTTCAAATATCTCTTCCTGGTATCGGCTTCACACAAATTGTTCCCTCAAACTCTGAGTGTCAAAGGAAGTACAGCTGTGTAAGTAAACTCACCTTAACAGTAGATGTTCCAATAGATGGCTGTTGCAGTAGCTTAAGATATTTCAGGCCTATCCCACTGACCAGACAGTGTTCAGCTTAAGACACCTTCCATGCACTCTGTTAGGAGTTCAATGGGAGCTCCAACATAAAGACAGCATCAAATTTGTCAGAGTTTTTTTGTGTCTAGAAGAAAGGAGGCAAGAGTTCTGCAAGGATAATGCTAAGAAACAAACCTAACACTAAAATATATACACAAAGGCCTATACATCCACATCCTGACAAAACAGACAAAATTAGGAGGCTGACAGGAGTGTCAGCTACTTCAACAGTGACCTATTTAGAACATCTATTGTTATGATAAGTTTACTTACACAACTGTACTGTCTTCAGTATTTAGATAATTGTTGCAGTAGAATAAGGTATTTAGTTTAACTGCCACAACTTAGAATCAAAGAAAGGAAGGAGGAAAATAAATTCCAGAGATACTGGTGGGAGGAAGGGAAAAGGGGGGGGGGGGGTAAGAATGCAGGCACAGTCATTTTGTACTATCAGTCCCTTTTTCTGAAATGACCAGATTCTTGTTATTCTTTTCCAGCCCTCTCTTTTTTGCATTTTGTTTCCTAGAAAAAGGCTGATGTTTGCTTGTTCTGATTTTTTGAGAAAGAGGAACGCCTATAAGATATGTATTGTGAGACATGAATAAGCTTAGAAACTCCCTTAAACATTATGATGAAAGAGGGAAATTCGATTAAGAACCCGGGTAGCAGATGAGCCAAATATCGCCTAGTCTACAGCAAAATCTAAGATTTCAGATATCTACCCCATTGGCAAACTTTTGGTTCCCTATTTAGGCATACCTTCTCAACACTGTGCAGTGGCCCTAAACACAATATTAGTACACTCGTACACTTTTCAAAACATGTTTAGGTACCAGGGGCAAGGTAAAAAAAGTTTAATTCAAACATTTTTCTTCAGTAGGAAACAGAAGCAGCCAGTTACCTCAGACTATCCATATAACAAAGCAAACTTCACATAAAGGCCTGACTGAGGATTTTGAAAGGCAAAAAGAAGACATTTTACCTACACAGTCCAACACCTTACATTCCTTATCACCAGGCAAGGGGTTTGTGTTCAGTACCAATCTGCTCCCAGCAGGAGGAATAGTACATATGGCTGCTGGGTCTGATCTTAGGTGGGCAAAAAGAAATTTCAGTCCGAGGGGCTTTATACATATATGCCAATTTTAGGAACTGAGGACTAGGTACCAGGATGCTTACATACAGTATTTATCAACATATCATGCAGGATAGGAAGAATGAGGAATGTCCATTTGTAAGAAATCATAAGTACTTCCTCAGTTCAGGGGGAACTGAAGTCTGTTCTCATAAAAACACCTCATACATCCTGGTTACGGTTTGATTAAAAGAAAACTCCACAATGTCAGGAAAGGAATTGGAATTTTCACCACAGTTCACAGAAGATTAAGGTTTGTAATTGTTTAGGAGAATAAGCCCAATCTCTATCAAATCAGAATCATCAGATCCAGTTTCAAAGGGAATGTCTTGACAGGGAATGGTCACCTGGACTACAGTATGTAATACACTTTTTGCCAAGGTAAGAAAGTAATAATTTACATACAACTACATCTCGAGATAAACAATGTTTAATCTTTAATTTTTTTCTTTATACAAGCTTCTGTAAAAGACCAACTAAGAGGAGAGACACCCGACGAATCTAATGGTCTCGTGCCTCAAATACTCTGAAGAATCTCCCACAGCGTCTCCCACCTCTAATGCTATGGTTCTCTTATGCCCAAACTGGAACAGCTGAAAATGAGGTAAATGACTCACAGCTTGTGCTAGCTGAAAGGACTACATCAGAGGAAGCCACAGAGTTAAAATGAATGGTCTGAACAATTAATGGTTATTGAAGGTTCACCTACTATTGGCTGAGGTGAATACTGAGACAGCAGCAACAGCAAGGGCTCTTTGGCAAGTCATTTTCTTTTTCTTTCTAGGGATAGTGGGACTGGAGCCAGAAGGAGTGGAAGTTAGCCATGATGTAACAAAGGAAAAGAATCCAAAAGGGGTAAGTGTTACTGCAGCGAGTCGGTTGAAAGGAACGTTTTCACCTAGTGTACACAAGCAGCACACTTAACACTTCTTGTCCCAGCCCCTTCACAATCTAAAAGCACAAGCAGCATGCACTTTTCTTGTCAGCACTCATTGTACTACAGAAAAAAAAAAAAAAAAGAGAGAAAAAGGCAGGTAGGTTGTCACAAAGTGAGCCTTACACTACACTGTCAAAAAGACATTCCTGACAGTCCCAAAATAAATCTTCAATCACAATTTTAAAAGTGCACACAAGCAGAACACAACTTAAAACTAGCCAAAAAATAGACAAATACTACAACTAACTACAAAACAGAGATTCCTAACAGGAAACTTTGAATATTGATAAATACTGGGTATCATCATAAAGGGGAAATACAGTTTTTAGTCAGAAAATAAAATTAAATACATCCTTCTTAAAATAAAAGCAATTTCTGTAGGGGGGGGGTGTTCTTCAATGAGAGCATATCTGCCAGAAATGAAGGTCTTAGGCTGCTGCTCCTGTGAAGCCCAAGAGATGCTTCTTCTCTAGTTGGCAAGAAAAGTACATGAGAAATCTTCACTCTGACTGCCAATTTCCATCCTTGAAGTTGGCCAATCAGCAGAGTGGAGCTGCAAGGGGCAGCCAGAGCTTTTGTGAACCTGGACCCTTGCCAATTCCTAGACAGGGTATACCATCTATATAAGCTAAAGGCTACTGCAGCAGCGTGAAAGATGAACACTTTTCCTATCAGTAGGTCAGGAAGATGAGGAAGAAGCAGCAAAGAATTAATTGGCAAATCCCAGTAAATCTGACCATCCATGGAAATAGTAGTAGGTGAATAATGTTTCTCTCACCATAATCTCCCTTAATATCAGACCCTCTCCACCCACAACCCCATCCGTGCCAAGTAAAGACCCTTCACCAGCTCCTTCCCCAGACAATGACAAAAGTGGATCCTTTTTGCTTGCTAAGAGCATTGCTACAACTGCAGAGGACATAGCTAATCTCCAGACCAGGCAGATCAGTTTCAGATGAAAAATTGCCAAAGGGAAAAAAACAGGACTCGTACCAACACTAGTATAAATCAAATAAATAAAAATGTTACTTCCCAGATGTAATGGGACTGTTTCTCCAAGTCAAATTTGAAAGCAGGAGTTTAATTCAAGCTTGTCATATTGAAACCCAGCAAAATACATCAGGAGTAGGAGTATATGATAAACTTGTATACTACAATGCAATACATGGCTAGGCCGTACACAAGTATACTTTAAGTATATGCTAGATTTGGTATGGCCCAAGATTCCCAAGTGGCTGGTTTAAGAGGAAAAAATAAATATCCTCCAAAAGTTAAGGCAAGGTGGAACCATAGCACAAAGTCTTTAAGTCCTCCGAGAGGAAATGACTTTGGGGAAGCAGGTATTTCCTGAGGAAAAGAAGAGTCCATTAACAATTCATTAAAAAACAGCGTTTCAGTTCTTCAGGCCTGTGTCAAGTGTTCTCAAGATGTCATTGTACATATTCGGGTGTGTTTATATAAACTGACATCTTATGTGCTTGGGTGTAAAAAGGTGGAATGCACCTTTAAATGATAAAGGCCGTTACATTCTGAAGAAAATTAGCCAGGCAATTACTGTATAAGGTATCACAATGATTGCCAATCAAACCTTTCTAAAAGAAAGCCAGGAAAGCTAAAGTTGAGAAGCTGGTCCCTCACTAAAAAGTTCTTTATGGATCAAAGGAACAGCAGCTCTGACTGGAAAAAAAATTAAGTTTTGGGGTTAGACAGCCCAGTTAGGGCTTATGGTGGATGGAGCTAAAGGCAAGTTCAGGTGAAGAGTACCCGAGGAGCTGAATAAAAGGTCTAGTTAAAACCTGCAGTTGTGAATTTTACATAACAGTTTGATGCAGGAGGTGCTGCATGGGACTAAATCCGTGGAAAACATAATTGTTTGAGATACCTCTAGGACTGCAAACCTTGCACTAATATATCATATATTCTAAAGAACTTTGGAAAGTTTTCTTCCCTGCACTTGTGCCTCCAGCATGTTTAAAACTTACTGTGTGTGTGTGTGTGTGTGTGTGTGTGTGTGTGTGTGTGTGTACATATAGGTACTTTAGAAATACACGTCCGCATGTCACACGTTTGTGTGCACATGCATATTAAAAAAGGGATTACAGTAGATGAATAACCCTAGGCATTAGTTTTATACTTTTTATTGTTCAGAAAATGAATACTGATGCAAAATCTGTTCATTTAATGACTAAGTAAATAAGAGCAAGACTAAAAAATTGCCAGAATTTGACCCCTCCCCCATTATTTTGGATTTGTCAGAAATTCTTAAAGATCATGCAAAACTTGGTGAAACAGAATGCAGCATCTTGGCATTTTCTAGTAGTTCACTGGTGGCTAGGGGCAGTTCTACTCCTATTTTCACAGAAAATAAATAATTTTATGCGACAATAGGACTGTTACAAAAATCGCAGCTTCACAGCCAGTCCTGTCACTCTTGATTAGTATGCACCTGTGATGGGCATTACTAAGTGACATTAAGTTGGTGGCAGAAAAATTTGCCTTTCCTTTCTACCGATTTACTTGTACAGTAACAAATTAATAAATAAAAAAAAAAATACCAAATAGTTGATTATACCCATTTAAACTTGGAACTTCTACTTTGGCAATGGAGTCATGCAGGAGGATGCCAAGCACCCCCCCCCCCTCAAAAAAAACACAATAAAATAAGTCACAATTCAGGTAACCAGACATTAATATTTAAGTAATAGACTCGTATTCCTTAAATATATCTTTTTTTGTTCATTTTACTTTTAATGGTTCAGGTCAAGCAGAACTAAAGTACAGACACCAGAACTCCTGAACTTACATCATCATCATGCTGCAAGTAATCAGATTGACAAAGGGGCTTGCAAGTACTGTAGTGGAATAGAATGCCTTTTTTTTTGTATGCTGCAAATTTTTGGGCAATTTAAAAATAACTACACTACTGATTATACTATGACTTTTCCAGTGGAGGATGATTTTCAGTTTTATTTTAATTGCACATTACCTTTAAGCAAAGAAGCAGAGGTATTTGCTGCTATCTGACAGTACCATGTGCTTTACTGGATTTCAAAGCCAGTAAAACACTTAACTCTCCTACAACTGCAGCTCGAGCTGACTCTTGGCTTATGATCATAGATGCAAATCAGTTCTTCGTAAAGAATGGAGTTTTATCTTCTATATGTAAAGCTAGTTACAAAGGAAAAAAAAGGACAGCAGAACAGTATTGTACTGGATTTGAAAGTCAGTAAAGCCAGTAACACTATCAAACAGGCAGCAACACACACCTCAGCTTCTTTGGTTAGGAATTCTGGCCAACAAGAGCACGCAGGTAGACTTCCAAGATGGCTGTACACAGAGTTACAGCTTAATTTCAGCTCTCCCAGTGTGAAAACAGAAACTCAGAAAAGTAACAAGTTAGTAAGTGCACTGCCTGAATGCCAGCAAAAAAAAAAAAAATTCAGAGAACGTGAAAAATCAAATCACAAAAGGTGAAGAAAAAAAACAATGACTGGGAAGAATTCTACAGCTGTTCAGCAAAAAGCAGTGCAAGCTCCAACTTTGGCGCAAGACATGACCTCCAGTAACCTAGAGGAAAAATAAGTAAAATGTTCTCAGAGCTGATGAAAATAAAAAAATACAGATGGAGTATATGAACTGAAATAACAAAAGGCTGGAAAAAATGGAAGCTTTAAACAAATATTCAGATAAGGTGGTAAAACTGCAAAAATAAGAGGTTGAAATTAAGAAAAGGCTGGCTGAATGAGACTGCTCAAGAAGAGATGTTTCAAAAAATAACAGAATTAGAGGACAAAGCACATAAGTTACTTTTCTCTGCTGTATCAGAGAAACTGGAAGGAATAGACATTATTAATGTTATGAAAGCACAAACAAGCAACTGGACTAGTTGGTATTCCATAGCAGTTGTTAATTGAAAGGGCACATCATGTGTATGCTCCAAACCTGGCCATGAGAAAGCAACCTTACAACTTTAATAGTAAAGATGCAATCCTACCAGGAGTTGATTCTAGCAAAACTGTGGCAGAAGGACAAAGTACTAAAAGTGGGAGACAGAGGGTTTGTGGAAAATGATTACTCACTGTATACCAAGACAGAAGAATAAATTTATTCCACTAATCAGGGAATGTCGAGAAGCAGGCTCGAGATTCAAACTGCTGTAACCAGCTATCATCAGAATATTCTTTCCTGGAGGGACAAAATCATTTTTGATGCAGAACATGTTAAGCAGGAAATACAAAAGTTCATCCAACAAAGTGAGATTGGAACAGGAGATTCTGCATCTTGTTCTGGTAATAAAGACCACAGAGAGACTGTGCCAGTGAAACCTTTTCCAATGTTTCAACAGAAGATTATGTATTTGGGAGATAAACAGGAATAAAACCAGCAACTCGGAAAATGACAAATAAATATGGGATTACAAAGTATTAGATTTGTGAAACATGACAGAATAAGAAAACCTGGAAATATTGGACTTTTAACTTCGCTAAACTTGTAGGTGAAGCATATGCCCCATTTCATGTCATTAATATTTGGAAGAACACTTGGGACAGTGTAATAGGAGCATACCTCTCAACTGTCCAGATTTTGCCTCATATTTTTACTCCTTTCCTCATAATTTTCATGGTTTTATGGCAAATCATTGAAGGCTAAACTAACTAAATAAAAACAGAAATTTGAGTTTCGGACTTATCTTTTGAAAAATACTTAATTCAAAACCTGTTATTCTAGCACCTTTCTAAGTTTATAGAACAATATTTAAAATCAGTCCCCCCCCCCCCATTATTTCTGGCCATCTTTGTCCAGATTTCATACGATAAAAGGTTGAGAGGAATGACCAAGTAAAACAAGTGCAAGCAAGTAATTTCTTGGCATCCTCATCTCAAACACTTTTTAAGCAGGTTATGTAAGAAAAAGAAACGTTACACATTTTTTGATTGTGAACTGTATCTTTATGCAGCTTCTGTTTGGTCAGAAAGTCACAGCCAGATAAAGCATTATAAATGAATTTCCATACATCAAAAGCTTGTTGCATGTCTTGGCAAACTATCCCTATAAATTTCTCAGTTATATGTATGATCAGTCTCACTATCAATAAATCCTACCAAATCTGGATGCCCAGTGCTAATATTGTAGCTCTCTGGATTTCTAGCCTTTTTCATTAGCTTACATTACTCAAACTTTTCTACACAGGCACAACTCCTAAACCAGGGAGAATCCCTTTTCCCTCAAGATCATTTACAATGGAATCTGTGGTACTCGGCTCTGTTTAGCAATGCCAACAGTGTGATGTCTACATTGCAAACTGACTTCTCAAATACGTTTTACATCTAACTACAGTGTGCAAAAGTTTTGTTTATGCTATTTCCCTGATCTATGTGCAGTGTAGGGTATGGAAAAAAGCCCCACCCCAGTGATGAATCCTACCAGAGTGGTAGCTGGATTACTTTCAATTTGATTTGACAAGTCAAAGGATGAGGACTTGTATTCACTTAAACTTTAGTTAAAAATTAAAGACAAATGCAATACCAGCTGCAAGACAGAATACTATTGCCTAACATTTGAATAATGACATCTTATTCTTGGTGGCAATTCTACTTGTCTGGCCCGATAGGGAATTTGTTACACAGTTTGGGATTTTGTTTCATATATACACCTTGCGCAGCTAAATCAAAAAACTTACCAGTGTCAAGCTGTTGCATGACTTTTATTAAAAAACCCAGAGAACCTTCCCATGTCAATCTCCACTGCCTCTACATTGTCACTCTTATTACCACCTACACCAGGGGTCTCAAATTCATGGCTCTAGGGCCTTTGGCAGATTTCAAAAAAAGATAATTACAGATTATGGAAGCAATTACACTGCATTCCTTGCTGCACTAACTACCTTTCTTTTTGCTTTGGTGATTATGTCCCTCCATCTAGGGTGTTAACCCTTATGCAATCATCCTGGTCGTTTGAGTGATGCCCCCCAACCTATACCCTTGCCTCTGTTATATTCAATCAAAAACACCACAATTAAAATAATAAATTAATTAGACATGGATACACCAACATTCAAATTCAGTTTGGAATACTAGCCTGCTTGTTATGTTCTAATGTGGTACATCATAGAAGTATACAATTACCTTCACTTATTACAAACATACCAAGTAAAATATAATCTTACTAGCAGAGTCTAGGCTTTCCCCTTTACATTTATTAACAAGCGCCAGTTCCACTATACTAGTCTAAATTCACATTCCCACAAAAAAGCACACAACATACCAAGTCTTCCTCAGACATTTTAAACCTTCTCTCTGAAGGTATACAGTATACCAACAATTTACTTCCTAAATATTCAACACACTATCTCATTAAACTGTTTCAACCTAGTCTAAACCTAACCAGAGCAGGCCAGATTCACACAAATCAAAAATCTGTATCCAATCAGAACATCTCTTTCCAACAAAATAGGACACAAAATTTGCCCTATTAAGACCATTAGCATTAATATCTGGACACTACAGACATGGCCTACAGGGAGAAAAGCTCCAAATTGCAAAAAAAATTAAGAATAATTTTATAATCTTCAAAAATAAAACAAAAACATCTATTTAAATAACTAACAAATTAGACAATATAAAATACTGGTTAAGAACTGATACAAGTTACAGGGCAATCATTTAATATTTAGAGAAATTGTAGACAGTTTGTAGAGAAATTAAAGGTAAGTTAGTCTAATACAAATAGGAATTGCAATATGAAGCAAAGGAAAAACAGGCGTATATCATATTTACAGAAAGTCAGGAGAGAGAATTAGATAGCACTAAAGTAGTAAGTGATGAAGGGAGAGTAAGGAGGTATAACGAAAGAAAAGGTACTTGTTCACATTTATGGATATAGTTTATCCCGGTTTTGAGCAAGAACAGATTGTAACTAGGATGTCTTTCAGAGTGGTTTTGAAAGATGGGAAGGAGGGCAGAGGGCTGATTGATACAGGTAAGGAGTTCCAGGCCTCAGCAACTTTGTACGATTACAGATAATGCCGACCAGATTTGTTAGGTTTGTAGACAGACAGGAGTTTTTGGTCACTGGATAGCAATGGCAGACGGGGATCATAGCGGAGTAGAATTTTTTTTTTTTAGTGCTGGACAGGCACATTATAGCTGGTAAAAAGTTGTGCAAGTGTTAGTTGATGTGACATCGCTAACCAGTTAAGGCTTTGCAGAGCTATACAGTAGTGGGTTCTAAAGGGGGTATTTGCTACAAATTTAGCAGACTTGCTGTAGCATTTTTCAGGTTTTAATTTTTTTGAATCCTGGAGGTTAGTTAAGGCTGGAACACCACAAAGACTGGGGGAGAGACATAGTGGTAAGGGTAGTTTTAGTTGCATGGGTGTTAACATTTTTGGCTCTGTAAAGCATCTTTAGTTTTTCAGGAGTTTCTCTTGTGCAATTTTGTATGTGCAGGTCGAATGCAAGATTATCATCCACCACCACTCTTAATAGTTTGTTATAAGAAGGAACTTCAGTGGTTGTATTACCAGGAGAGAGAACTTTAAAATTTTGTTTTTTCATGACAGAGGGATTGGGGGGGGGGGGGTAGTTTAATCTTTTGGGTTAAGCGCGAGTTGCAAGTTAGAAAGCCCTGTTTCAGTGGCTGTTAAAGCTTCCTGAGTAATTTAAAAAAAAATAAACACTGAAGCACCTGCCTGTAAGAGCCTTTTCAAATTTAAGGTGAAGGAAACAAGTCTTAGACCGTTCTGATGAAGTCCCGATCATTATAAGGGATGAAAACGCTCATTTTATTAAAACTTTTTAAAACTTAGCTGGTCTAAGACTAGTTTACTTCACCGTATATTTGAAAAGGCTCTTATGGGCCTTTGTCTTTCGCTATGCCTCACAAGTTGTCAACTATAGGAACCACAAGTGGGTACAATACAGTTGTACAAGTCCTGCTTAACTCTAACAGTAGATGCTCGTAAAGCACAATGCCTTACTGGCATACAGGTAGTACTGCCCTGCTACCCTAATCTCAGTCAGCCTACCAAAGCTCAGAGCTCCTTCCCTGCCTGTGTGTGGATGTGATGGACCAATCACCTGAGTGTACAGGGACTGCAATTCAGACCCACAGACAGAACACTGTTTTCTACAGTCCAAAAGAAAAAGATGGAAGTTCAATCTTGCAAAGACCTGCTGTTCCAAACCAAAAACCACACAGACAAAAAACAAAAACGGCTGCTGGGCATAACTCAACAGTACCTCCAACATTAACGTATATACATTAAAAAAGGGGGGATGGTGGGTGGGCACTTCCAGTAAGGCAGTGCGTTTTCCAAACATCTACTGTTACGGGTAAATAGGACTTGCACAACTGTACTATGTTTAATAAACACACTGCCTTACTGTTATATGGGTAGACTCCCAAAGCTTGCCCAGCCTGGGAGTAGGAAGGATAAAGTTCCAGAAGCCCTGCGAATGGCCTTAGCAAAGCCTGGAAAGGCTATCAGCTTGTAGTGCCTAGTAAAGTTATGGACAGATGACCAAGTTGCTGCCTCTAGACTACATCAAGTCCAGTCCTTTCCAATAAGCAACTGAAGAGGAAAAGGACCTGGTGGAATGAGTGTCTCTCTTACCTGGATTTGCCTTGCCATAGTGGGTGAATGTGGGTACCTTGATAAAGGCATTCAGAAAGGACAAGTCCAATACCAGTCTCCACAACAGCTCTTTGAGAACCAAGAAAATTCTGGAGTAGAAACCTTTCACCGTTTCTAGAGGAGGGACTGTTGTATGACCCCACCCCCCAAGAGTCCAGCATCTGTTAGAGTAAAGGAAGGAAAAACAAAATATCAACTGGCAGGCGAGGGGGTGCCTCTCTGAACTGAGGCAGATGTTCTTCCACTGCCACCTGTACCCCTGCCAGCAATACTGAGTGATTTACTGCCAACTGACACTCAGGTCACCTTATAGAAAGCTAACTTCTGAAACAAGGCCCCGGAGGGAAACTTGGGAAAGACTGGTGCCACACCTCTGCATTGCTATAGGTTGGAAGAGTGGGTTATCCTTTTTAGAAAATGAACCCCTCATTAGGTTTGATGGCACTCTCATTTTGCCATTTCATTTTGTTGCCTTGGCTTTTGTTCAGCTGGGACTTGTTTGTGTCACCAAAAATTATCCTGCTCATTTGAGAGAAACTTGGAAATATGGAACATTTTAGACACCCTTGCATCAGTTTACCTCTGTCATCCTACTGTTAAGAATCTGATTAGCTGTTGTACCAAGCACACAATCAGAATATAGTGGAGCATTCACAATTTTTAACGCCGCAGAAAAGTTTTGACTGTACAAACAAGCATACCCCATTGTCACCAGAGGGGTTGCTGCATTTCAAGAAACAGAATCAGGCCCCTCCAATGCACTCTTTAAACATGTTCAGACTCTTTAGAAACACTGGACACAATATCTTTGATACAGACTTTTTACTCAAAAATAACTTTGATTTGACATGGCATTGCAAGGTCTGCTCCTTAAGCCAAGCATGAACTGTTAATAGCAGCAGTCTGCATTTAAAGTGGAACCTGTGTGTTGAGAGACAGCCTTACAAGACTATCTACAAATATATAGAGCTGAGAGCAGAGTATATTTTTTTGTATTACAGAGCTAAATTGTTGCTTAGATATCTGTTGTCTTAGTGTTCTGCAAATATACAGAGATCAGTATATATATTTTTTGGTTTTATAATTTGCACTCTGATCTTGGTTGTAGTTTAAATTTGGTGGCTTTTGCAGTGCCCGCCCCACTGTAGATTTGATCTAGGACACTCCCCCAATCCCATCTCTTTACCGCATTCTACCTAATAAACCCTTTCTGCACTTGTTTTTAGTCCTTTTTAATTTAATTACATTTTTTCAAACTGTGTGTGGACTAATATTGCTGCATACTCAAGTGTGCCAGCTTGCACTGCATGTGAATTGTTTTTACTACTCTTTTTGCTACTTTTCTGGAAAAAAAAAATTGCAAGCCTGTTTCCTACCTTTCCTGTAATTAGTGTTCCAGATACAGATTTGCTGTATCCAGGACTATTTGTAAGCTTCTGAGCCCCCAAGCCTTTCTGTGTTGGAGGGAAGCCTTCTAGCTTATCAGTGGGAGTGGTAAGCACTAGGTAACCTGTCTACCACACAGGGAGTGGTTCTGGCCCAGAATTTATAGTTATTGGCCGTTTGGGCGGTCTTCCATCTCTCTCAACTTTCTGATTTGAAAGCCTGCATTTGCACTTTTCTGTCCTGTAACTCCTGGGCTCATCTCATTTGCTCACTCAAAAAAAAAAAAAAAAAAATTATCTGCTTTTACTGTATTTGTGTTTCTTCCTACTTTATTTTGCTTTTGCGTCATCTTAAACGTACTCAATTGTATTTATTACTGCTTGGTGTAACTCATTCTAAGCCTTTTAGTTTTAGCACTTGGGCTTCAGACCAGTTGCTTTACATTAGGAAGGTTTGTGGCCTGCACTGTGGTGGCAGGACAGGTAGCTTACATCCTTCTAAGTTGGGAACTGCTGATTGAGGGCTCAGTGTCTGTTATTCTAAAAGTGTATTAGTTCTGGTTTAAGCACTTGGGCTTCAGACCAGTTATTTTACATTAAAAGGGTTTGTGGTCTGCACTCTTGTGGGAGGAGAGGCTGGACTCTGCCCTTCTGAGCTGGGAATTTCTGGTTAAAGGCTTATAGTGCCTGCATATTTGAACTGCTTCTTACTGAAATTGGTACACCTTGTTTGCTGTAGCATAGACTAGATCCAGGCCTGCTGAATCCAGCTTTGTTTGTATAACTTGAGCACTAATCCAGGCATTCTTTAAAGTATTCAATTGTATTTATTACTGCTTGGTAGTAACTTGATTAAAGTGTAGCTATCATTCTAAGTCCTTTGGATTAAGCACTTGGGCTTCAGACCAGATGTTTTACATTAGGAAGGTTTGTGGCCTGCACTGTGGTGGCAGGACAGGTAGCTTACATCCTTCTAAGTTGGGAACTTGTAATAGGCAACTATCGTCAGGCACACTGAAATCCCGCTCACCAGGCTGAACAAGGAGAAGGTCACGGTGAGCTGCCTGTCAGGCGCTAGGATCCGACACATAACACAAGCACTCAGGTCACTCCAAGGCAAGTACAAATATGACTCGGTCATTGTCCATGCTGGTGTGAATGACCTGAGACATACCTCCCTGGACTACATGAACAGACAGAGGAGCTCTCTGAGCATGTAGCCCAGGCCGGTATGACCCTGACCTTGAGTAGCATCTTACCCTCACCAAGAATGATGCCACAATATGAAGACAAGATGATCAATTTCAACAATTGGCTTAAGTATTGGTGTCATTCAAAGGGGATCCAATGTCTGTCAGCCTGGGATGACATGCTCGACAAGCCACGATGCTTCGCTAGGGACGGCTTGCACCTGTCACCCCTGGGCTTTCAGATATTGGCAAAGGCTCTTGGTGCCCCCATAGTGCTTTTTTTAGTCAAGGCTCAAAAGACAAACCCACCTCCATAGGTATCACAAGGGATAAGAAACTAAGAGTAATGCTACTCAATGCCAGAAGTCTAAACCTCAAGATGCATGCATTCGAAACTCTCCTTAGCATGGAGAACATCGATATCTGTGCAGTAACAGAAACCTGGTTCAAGGCTCCCGACAGCACCCCAGCACTATCAGGTTATACCTCACACCATGCTTTTCAGCCCCGAAACATGGACCGAACCACAAAAGGAGGGGGAGTAACAATATTCATCAAAGATACCCACACCTCCAGGTTGGTGGCACAGCACGAAGCATCAGAGACTATCCATGTGCAACTAACAGTGGGTAAAACTGCCTTCCAGTTTATAGCCTGCTACAGACCACCCTCCCAAACCCAGGAACCCCACTCGGCCTTCCTGAGAACACTGGAAAATATGAAGGTCTCTCCAAACACCATTATATTGGGCGGCTTCAACTACCCAAACAGACTGGGAGCATTACTTTAGCTCCAACACCGTAGCCCAAAGGTTCCTAGAATTTATAAACTCAAATGCTATGGAACAACTTGTTACCACTCCCACAAGAGGGGAAAACATACTGGACCTGATCATCACCAACATGGGAACTATGCTCCAGACCAGAAATGTATCCCTCACTGGTAAGATCAGACCATAAAGTAATCTCACTGGATATTCACATCCCGACCCCACCCCCTGCCCTGAAAACCACAGTGAAAAACTTCTCTAAAGTAAATTTCACTCTCCTCAAAACAGAGGTGGAATCCTTCAAAGCCCCCGGGCCTGTGGAAAATACAGCCCAGACAGCAGAATCCTTTATAAATGCATTCTATGAACACCTTCAGGAATGCATGGATCATGCAATCCCAAATAAAACCAAGACCCAATCCTCCAAAGGCAGACGTCCTGTCTGGTGGACCCCGGCCATAAACAAACTATACAATAGAAGGAGGAAGCTACTACATGATAGAGCAAAATCCCAAAAAGGGAAGGCATCTCTGATCAGTATTAGCAAAAAACTATGGGCACTCATAAAATCGTCTAAGGCCAGCTTCGAGAGAAAAATTGCACAGGACACTAAGGATAATCACAAGGCTTTCTTTAGTTATGTTAGGAACCTGGGTGGGAATTCCCAGATATGCTCAGAATTAGTCCAAAATGACAAAAAAATACACCGAACCCACAGACATTGCCAACATCCTAGCTGACAGGTTCATCACAAACTTGTCTCCACCAAAAGGGTAAATATCTATCCCAGCAGAGTGCTGCCCCCCTGACATCTCAGATGCTCAGGTAAGAGCTGCCCTCTCCAAAGCAAAAAACAGCATCAATGGGACCAGACGTTGTCCCGGGCTGCGTCCTACATGAACTCCAAGAAGAGCTAAACCCAAACATAAAACTACTGTTCAATCTCAGCCTTACTATAGGATATGTACCCAAAGAGTGGCGTACAGCAACAGTGGTCCCTCTCCACAAAGGTGGTGCCTCAACGGATCCTGGAAACTTATCGCCCCATAAGTCTGACTAGCTTGGTCTGCAAAGCTATGGAAAGGATCATCATGGACCTCAAAGATATTGGAGACCTACAGACACTGGATCCTACCCAGTTTGGCTTTGTTAAGGGCAGATCCTGCCTCTTAAACCTGGTTGATTTCTTTGAAACTGTCACCAAGGCCATTGACGAGGGGAAGGTGGTCCACACAGCCTACCTGGAACCTCGCAAAAGCCTTCGATACAATAACCCACTCGGGCATTATAGATAAGCTCACCAGCTTAAATATAAACCCCTATATCACTAGATGGGTTGCAAACTGACTCAAGGACAGAACCCACATGGTTAGAATCGCTGGAGCCCTGTCAGACTCCAAATCAGTTACAAGTGGCATCCCACAAGGCTCAGTCCTGGGATATCTCTTGTTCGGTATATATTTCTCGGAGGTACAGGCCAAAACAGAAGGACTGTGGCTGACCAAGTTCGCAGATGACTGCAAACTAGGTGCCATAATCGACTCTCCAGCCGACACAAGCATCCTCCAAAAGAGCCTCATAGAAACAGACAACTGGTGCCAGAGCCATGGCCTCAAGCTAAATGTCAAAAAGTGTATAGTCATCCCCTTTGGCAAAAACAAAGTGCCCACAAATTACCACATAGGTGGTAATCCATTAAGTACAGAAGAAGTAATTAGGGACCTGGGGACCCAAGTTGATAGCAATCTCTCATTTGACAACCACGTGGCCAAAGTGGTTAGAAAAACATTTTATATAGCCCACCTAATCATGAAGGGATTCACATCTAGATCAGGGGAGGTCATCGTGCCTCTTTACTCATCCCTCATCAGGCCCATAATTGAGTACAATGCCCCTTTTGGGATGTACCTTACCAGACACCTGCAGCAACTGGAAAGACTCCAAAAGTACCTCACCAAGAGGATCAAAGGGCTCAAACAGATGCCATACGCTGCCCGGTTAAAGAAACTCCAGCTCTACTCAGTGGCATACCGCCTGCTCAGAGGCGATCTGTGCCTGACGTACAAAGCCATGTCCAACCCGGAATTAACGGACATGCTGCACCTCAGAAAATCCAAATCCCATCGAGCTATGCGCTCGAGAGACTTGAACCTCAGCACTGAAATAAATAGGACATGCTGGAGGGAGAGATTCATAACCCAGAGGCTCCCTTCACTCTGGAATAAAATCCCAGTCCAGGTTAGGCAGAGTCCCTCATTGACTCTCTTCAAGAGGAATCTTGATGAGTGGATGGGAGATCATAGGTTTACCACGGGTATCACTTCTGTGTCCCTGTTAGACAAAGGCACAGTATACTAACCTCGAAAAAGGGCATAGCAAAATTAATTTAAAATGGGTGGCGAAAGCCAAACACACTCTGGCTAGGCTTATAAATGCCCTAGGGCAGATAGCCTAGTATGAATCTATGAACCTATGCCTTCTCAGTACAGAACCAGTGACTGCTGCCCTGCAAGATGCTTCTAGGGCATCAAAGTCACACTGCAGTGTGTGCTTGCCAACTTGGCTTGCAGAATGCATAAACTTTTGCAATTCTTTATTTTCTGCACAGTCTGTAAAGGTTGCTATTTTTTGCTTAATAAGTTCCAGAATATGCTGTTGGTACTTCAGCATGTGAAACTGACAATTCAAAGCCCTAATGGCGAGAGTTGCAGAGGTATACTTTCTTACCCAATCTGTCCAAAGCTCTGGAATCCCTGCCCTGTGGCTCCATAGTCGAAGAGTCTAATGGCATACCGGACTCAGAACGGGTCTCGGTAAAGCCCTGTGAAACCAGTGAAGCGAGCATCAGGGGATGCAAAAGCGCCTCACTGAGTACCGGCAAACTAGCTTAACGGAAGGGTCGTCGACAGCTTTGGACCTGTGCGGTCTGTCTCTGTCTTTATCCTAACATTTTTTTCAGAATAAATCGGTAGTCAGATGGCTTACTGAAGCCATTTTGGAATACGGAGATAGAGAACGAAAGAATTTAGCAACAATAAGGGCCCGATGACGAATAGTTTGGGCGTTGAACAAGGCACAAAACCAACAGCGAGGTACATCATGGTCTGGCCCTAAACAGGTGACGCAGTAGAAATGGAAATCTCAGTGTAGTATTTGCTTTCCACAAGCAAGACAATTGTTAACTTTTTCTGACATCTGTTAGAGCAAGAAAAAAGGATCCCCAATGGGGTACTTAGCTTTAGACGACTTCAGGATGATTCAATTCGTAAATGAAAACTCAGGTAGCGGCCGACCGGCACTCATGCGAACTGCTTCTGCTTCGGGCTCCTCGACAAGAAAGACTGATGTAAAGGCATCGGCTGCCTGTTTTTATACCCCTGATGACCTGATGTCAGTCCTGGAGTGACAGCATCTGACGCAGAAACACTAAGTCTCTGGTGTTCGAGCCGACTAAGGGCTACCTGTAGGCAGATAACCAGAGTGTGATGACTGCAACAGTGAAACACAAAGAACATCATGTGCATCCAGGAGGAGGAAAGGGAAGAATCCCTGACTAGAAAGGCAAGAAAAATACAGCAGAGCAGAAAGGGGAGAAGGGAGGGAGTGAATACTGCAAACAATGAAGAGGACATCTACTGTTAAGGTAAGTTTTTACACAACTGTACGATGTCCTTCCATATCATTGTTGCAGTATTCCTTACATAAGGGAGTACAAAAGCTCGAGGGGAAACCTGAGTGGAAGAAGGTACTGAAGAGCCCTTTAGAAACCCATGCTGGATAGCCCTGGCAAAGCCAGCTCTTGCTCTGGAAATAAACTTGTAATGCTTAGTGAAGGTATGGATAGATGTCCCAGTACCAACCTGAACGATGGAACCGATGTACTGTTTTTTGAAAAAGGCACCAGAAGAAGCAACAGCTCTGTCAGAATGAGCCTTTACAGAACCAGAAAGGCATTTACCATAAATGGAATAACAAAAAGAAATGGCCTTAGAAATCCAGGAAGATAAGGTTTGTTTAGAAACTGCCAAACCCAAAAATCTGGGATGAAAGAAATAAAAAGTTGCTTATATTATTTGGATAAGACTAAGGCTATTTGCAAATATCTAAGCTGCCTATACGAATCCAAGGTGCGAAGAACCTTCTCACTAGTGGACTGCAGAGAAGGAAAGAGGGTAAATTAATAGACTAAGAGGCAACTCATTGACCACCTTGAGCAAAAAATAAGTAGGAGTATAAAGAGACACCTTGTCCTTGTGAAAAACTAAAAAAGGAACAGGCATAATAACCTGAAGTGCAGATACTCTCTTAGCTTCAAGCACAATGCTGATGGAAACTGAAGCTGCAGGCTCAAAAGGAGCCAGTGTCAATTTTTCAGAAACAAAATTGAGTTCCCAGCAAGGCAGAATAGGCCTTCTGGGGGGGGGGGGGTCTGATATGAAGAATGCCTTAAAAGAAACTGATCTCAAACCTAGAGGCGGGTCAAGGGAAGACTAGCAGAAATAGCTGAAAGGTGAGCTTTAAATGAAAAATATGCTAACCCAGCATGGAGCGATTCAGACAAATGACAGCTAGATGTATTCCCACTCAAAAGGATCCTGGTTAAAGGTAAGATGCCAAGCAGAACATTTTTTCCATTTGGATGAATATGATTTCCTGGTAGAGGGTTTCCTGGCCTCCTGCAGAAACCGAAGCACATCCTCAGAAAAGAGATGCTTAAAAAGGATCAAAACCCTATCACCCACAGCATCAGTTGAACAGTAAAAAGTGAGGATGGATAAGAGACCCCTTTTTCTTGTGTGAGAAGTTCCACCCAATGAGGTAAGTTGTGGCGACTGCCCCTGGCTAAGTGAAATACATTGCAAAGTCTTACTTTATCTTCTGCAGGATCCTCATAATCAGGGGAAGGAAAGGAAAGGCACAGATAAACAGCCCTTTCAAGGGAAAGATATAGTGTCCATCTTCCAAGCCATAGTACTTGGGATTCTGGAACAAAACAGAGAAAGTTGCCTGTTCAGAGAGGAGGCAAAAAGATCTACCTGAGGAATACCCCACTGATGGACAATGTCCAGAAACACATCACTGAAGCATCCATTCGTGAGCCTATGTGCTGGACCTGCTCAATGAGTCTGCCACTATGTTTTGATCTGAAAGAACGTAGATAGCCTGAAGAGTCCCTTGATACTGGACAGCTAGGTCCCAGACCTGAAAAGAAGGTACGACCGTGTCTCCCTTTGCGTGTTTACATTCTACATCAGTGGCATTTTCTATGAAAACCTTGAGGGGGCCCTGGTAGAAAGAGGGAATGAAATGCCTGAAGAGCTAAAAGAGAGCTCTCATCTCCTTGATGCTGATGCAATTTGACCTCTGATAGGGAGGCCAGAAAGCCTGGAACTTGTGAGAACCGAAGGAAGCTCCCCACCCCCTGTCTGAGGCCTCCAAAAAAAAGAGTTCTTGAGATGGGAGTGGAAGTTAGAAAGGAAGCCCTGGGTTTAGAGAAGGCTGATGAATCCAACACTGAAGCTCGGGTATGAGACAGGGAAGGAAGGAAACTAGGAAATACAGTGGATAACAGTGTTGAAGCTACACCGACTTGAAGTACCACTGGAGTTCTCATATGGAGCCTGACTAGAGGCAGCATAGGAACAGTGGATGCCATAAACCCTATAACGCTGACAAAATCTCTGGTTCTGAATGAAGCCAGAGGAAGAAGGGATTGGAAAAATGTAATCAGAGAGACAGCCTTGAGTACAGGCAGGGATACCAGCAAGGGAATGGTCTAGATCCTGCAAAAGAGAAAAACAGGACACTGAGAAGGAACCAGAACTGATTTTTGAAAGTTTATTGTGAACCCCAGGCTTTGTAAACAGAGGCAAACAGTAAATTGGAGGTCCTGACGCAGAACCTTGGGGAATGAGCCTGAAGGAGCAGATCTACACAAGGAACGATCCAAACTGCTCTCATAGGTTCATAGGGTAGTACTAGGCTAACTGCCCTTGCGAGCCATTTCAAGCCTAGCCAATTATCCCTTGTGAGACTCAAACCCTGCACCTTGTGTTTCTAAGGCAAACACCTTAATCATTAGGCCACCCTCCCAACCCAATCCGGCAAAGACAGCAGTGAGGCATTTGGTGAATACCCTTGGAGCAAGTAGAGAGGCCATAGGAAATGCAAGGAAGACACAAAAGCTTCATGGAAAAGGGATGGATGAGGACATGTTGAGGTAGGCATCCTTGAGGTCCAGAGATACCATGAAAGCATCAGAAAGGAGGCAGAATAAGATTTGAAGGGGCAACATCTGAAAGGAGGAGAACATTATAAGAGGGGTTGAGAAAAGTCCTGAATGAGTCACCAGGTGCCTTCCTTCCTGGGAACCAGGAACATCCTATAATTAAAACCCTTCCCCTTCCTTTGTAGGGAGCAGAATTTGAATGACTCTCCTGGGCCAGAAGAGCCTGAAGCACTTCTGGAAAGAAAGGAAGTTGTCCTGGAGGAGGTTGTGGGATGTCCAGAAAGGGAGGAAGGGATTTCCACACCACAAAAAATACTGCTGGTGAATGATGGACAAAACCTAAGAGACTAATGTGACCCTTAACCAATTGGGAAAGGACAGGGAAAGATGGAGACGAGGGAACCTGGCAGATGGATAGAAAAAAAGCAAATTGTCAGATGGATCCTAGTTTGTCCTGAAAAAGAGGCTTCTGAGAAGTAAGAGTCTGAGTAGAGCAACACACCTGAATCCTTATAACCTTTGTATGGAGAGCAAGACTGTTTGTGAACAAAAGCAGACTTTGAGGGATTACTCCTCTGAAACAGAGACAGGAAAAACAAAAATTATGTTTCAATTCCTGCAAGGCTTTGCCCTTGTCCTGGAAGGACTCCATTCAGCAACAAAACCAAAAGTTTTTTTTTTATAAAGAAGAGCATCCAACAATTTAGCTTTAATGACAAAGTAAAAGGCTGAAGATGAAGCCAAGAGCAACACCTCAGAAGAGAACCAAATGCAGCAGCCCTAGAAGCAACATCAGCTGCATCATAACTACACTTAAGAGTGTCAAGTCACTTGAGAGGTAGAACCCAACAAAGAAAGGAATGAAACCTTCCCTTCAGATCAAGGAGGTCAGAAATTACCTGAGAAGCTTAATAAGGAAGGGCTAAAACATACCTAGCCATACAAGTCTGGTAACTGACCACCCTAAACGCCAGAGTGGCAGCAGTAGAAACATTTTTCCCTAGATGTTCCATGGGATCCTCTGTCTTTTGTCTGAAGAAAGTTTACTAGAAGGCTCGTCAGAAGCGACAGACATTACAGAGGGATCAGTAGAGGGACATTTGTACAGAAATTTACAATTAGGCACCTTGAAAATTCTGTTATAGTTCTTGGGGACTGGAGACTAAATCAGGAGCAACAGAAGCTGCTGAAAAGGTATCCAAGAGGGCAGCCAAAACTGGAAAAACAGACTGTTTGAGAGACTCCATCTGGAGGAGTTCATAATGCTTCTGAGCATCTGAAACCCAAGAACAGTCCCACCTGAAATAGTCCAACAAGAAATAGTGTCCACAAAAGAGAGAGTTCTTCTAAAGGAGAATATGAAGTAATAGAATCCTCTTCCTGCGACCCATAGTCCAAAGGAGAAGGAATTTGAAGAGAGTATCCCAAGGATTCTTCCCCAGAATTCAGATGTTCAGAGGACTCGTGGAAAAGATGACTAAGTAGGAGCAGGCCCAGAGTCTCCTCGAGATGGCTTTAAAGTCGTTAAAGCATTAAACGCCCCCCCACACACACACACACACACACACACACACACACACACACACACACAAGTACGATCTTGCCATTCATGTTGGAGATATTTGGCAGCAGGGGAAATACACTTTTTATTTATTTTTTTAGGGTCATCTGCAAGAAGAAGAAGAAAAAAAAAAAAATCGCCAGGAGGGTCAGACCGCCTGCCGACACTACCAATGTAGTAGGAATCTCCTCCCAAGCTAGAATATGCAGAATCACTCTCAGTCCGTCAAATATAAGCAGCTGAGGTTCCCCCTCAGTATCTGGAGCAGATGTCTGTAAAGCCTCAAAGGACGTATGAGAAGTCAGATCCATGCCGGCCTCTGAAATAGATGCAGAAGAGGAATCCAAAGCAACAGCACAATCCTCTGGGCTTTCACTAGCCCAGAGAGAGGAATCTACCTCCCACACCAACATTTTCTCTTTCTGGATGACATGCAAACTCAAGAACAAAAGTAAAGAAGATATAAAGAAACCCCAACTGAGCACTTACCTGAAAAAATAGCCCAATAAACAGCACAGAAGAGCATTCAGACCAACGTTCAATGATGGCATTTAGACTGGTGGCAAAGAAGTTCTAAAGGTATGCATGTCCGCACATCACCTTTACGCCCTACGCTTTGCGTGGGGAGCATACATGTGATGTACAACATCTATAAATTCTAAAGGCTTTGGTATACTAGCTGGACATTGGGCTATATTTGGCAGGAGATCCCTTATTTAAAGGATACTGCAACAGTAATATGGAAGGACATTATCAGACCGAATCTTTCCAAATCAGAATCCCTGTGTGGTTGAACAGGGGTGTGAGCACCAGCATTACTCATAACCCTGCCTGAACAATGAATTTTGCCATTGCCAACAACTCCTATGAAAACCCAGTCAGAGACTTTTGCCCTGAGACATGGAAGGTCTTCTGTCTCTTTTGAATTACAAACGCAAGTGGGGGAATCTGGGAGGGGATGTAAACACTAGCAACAGATTCAACACTCCTGACCTCTCCTGGACTCTCTCGTACCTGAACCAGGCAATGGTACAGCCTGACAGAACATGTCTTACTTTCATGAGATGCCCAGTTGTGGTAATACCACCACACCCAAAGGACCTGGAGGCAAAACAAAATTTATTGGTTTGATAGCCTGCTTAAGGCTACTGCAAAATCACAAGCCATAGGTGGAGACATATTTCTGATTATAGGTGCACAAGGGTGGATGGTTGGAGTCACCAAATCACAGTCCATCAAGTCAGGGGATAAGAAAACTAGCCAGCTCAATTTCAAATGCTGGCTACAGAATCAGCCCAGTCGAAAAAAAATGGACAAACCCACTATTCTCTCTCTAAATAGCAATCTAAAGACCATTCCTGAATACTGCACTGAGAAATGACAGCATTTTAGTAACACTGTTCCAAGCACAAAATACATGCACAAAAGTCCCTGGATTTTGTAAAACAAAAAAAAAAGCTAGTTTCATTCCAAATGAATGGATATAGCCTAAAACAGTATTACAAACAAATAAATCATAAACAGATTAAAAATTCTGTCAGAAATGTTAACATATAAAATGGTGCCAAAATTGTGATGTTAAATAAAAATCGTTTACAATGCTGTAATGCTGCTCAATCACTTGAATTACATTATAATTATAACCCTATAGAAAAAAAAACTACAGTATCAGCAAGTTTTCTTGTCAAAACTCCCAAATGAAGCTTTAAATTAATGGCCCTTACTGTGCTAATCAAAGACAGAATTATTTACAAAATTTCCAATCAGGAAAAAAAAAGGAAAAAAAAAAAGTCAAAGCAGCAGAACGCAATATTCAAACACCGACAGAAAAAGCAGGAAGAGGAAATAAGAACCCCAAAGGGTTTCTTATCAAGATCAGCACCTGAAATATGCAGAGAAAGGAGCAGTCTTCTCAGAAATCCTTCTCTTACTGTGGCACTAAAAATCAGATAGGTGCCGTATATGGGTCTGAAAGGCAGTCCCTGTACTAACAGGTGATTTAACTATCACAACCAGAGACAGGCAGGGGAGGAGCTCTGAGCTTTGAAAAACATGCAGCTCTAGGGTAGCAGGGCATTTCTTGAACATCTTAAATGCTGAAGCCTATACTTGGATCCTATCTTGTCACTTGAGCCCCACATAGGCAGAAGTTTGCATAAGGTATTTTATCAACTGAAAATCAACTACAGAATTAATCTTCAGTCATAAAAGGAAAAAAAAAAAAACAAAAATGCATTTTTACAAAACAATGAATGTGCCTTACTTCTATCACACTGATCTGATGTCATCCATGTCACTATTCCTCACTCTTGGGTCATGGATCAGATATCGGATCTGAGCAAGCTGCTTTACAGACAGCTTCTAGGCTCAAGCTCCTCCCAATGCCATGATCCCCTTGCTGCCCTCTAACCCCTCAGATATAGTTTGCTGTGCTCAGCATCAGATGTGATTCTCTGTCTAGAATCTCAAGTGGGAATAAGTACCTTAAAATTCACTTCCTTTTGGCTTAATTTTTTTTTTTGTTATATATAGTGTTTGGTAGCTTACTATATAGTTATTTTGTAGGCAGTATATAGTCCCCTCCTCTCCCATTTCAGTGTTTGACTGTTGTTGGTGTTGTGTTTTTGACACCCCTTTTTGTTTAACCTCTGTACCGTTAGTGTTATAGCTCTCTTTTTTAGTGTTGCTGACTGTTACTGTTGGTCCTTTCCAGGCTTTTTGACCACAGCATTCCACCTGATTAATGACTTTGGTGCATCCCTTAGGCTTTGGTAGTTACCTGCTGTCTTATGTCAGACAAGCCTGTTGGGTTCAAAAAGGTGCTCCTTGTGCAGTCCGAAGATGACCATGTCCGAATCGTATTAAGAGTGTCTTTGTCTGGGCCCCGACCACCTGGAGGTTGAATGCGACATTTATGCCGGATTTAACCTCAAGGCCTTGGTCGAGTGCCAAAACAAACTTTTGTTAAAGGGTATGGTCTAAGGGGGTCCATGGGCCCAGTCCCCGACCAAGCCTGGACCCTCCTACCACAAGAGGAAGGCTACCTCTCTTCCCAGATTGTCTTCCTCAAAAAAGGCCAAGCTGTCAGATCCCAGCTCTTCAGATCAGACTCCAGCCTCATAGTTTCATAGTTTCATAGTATAGTACTAGGCTATCTGCCCTGGGGCATTTGTAAGCCTAGCCCTAGAGATGTGGCTTTCGCCACCCCATGTAGTGGTACTAGGGTGTACAGAATAAATTTAGAATACTGTGCCTTTGTCTAGTAGTGACACATTGAAGGACCCCTTACTTATTAAAATTAGTTTACTGTGCCTCTGTCAAGTAGCGACACAGGGGTGACCCCCGGAGTAAACCTACGATCTCCCATCCACTCGTCAAGATTTCTCTTGAAGAGAGTCAGTGAGGGGCTCTGCCTAACATGAACTGGGATTCTGTTCCAGAGTATGGGAAGCCTCTGAGTTATGAATCTGTCCCTCCAGCATGTTCTATTCATATTTGTACTGAGGTTTAAATCTTTGGCTCTCGTGGTTCTAATGGATTTGGATTTTTTGAGGTGGAGCATGTCCATCAATTCCTGGTTGGACATATGTCAGGCACAGATCACCTCTGAGCAGGCGGTATGCTACTGAATAGAGCTGGAGTTTCTTTAGCCTGGTAGCATATGACATATGTTGGAGACCCTTGATCCTCTTGGTGAGGTACTTCTGGGGTCTCTCCAGCTGTTGTAAGTGCCGGGTGAGGTACATACCAAATGGGGCATTGTACTCATTCATGGGCCTGATAAGGGAGGAGTATAGGGGTACGATTACCTCCTTTGATCTGGATGTGAACCCCTTCATGATAAGGTGGGCAAGGTAGAAAGTCTTTCTAACCACTTTGGCAACGTGGGTGTCAAATGAGAGGTCACTATCAACTTGGGTACCCAGGTCTCAGATTACTTTTTCCATACTCAGTGGGTTACTGTCTATGTGACAATTTGTGGGTACTTTGTTTTTCCCAAAGGGGATGACTATACATTTCTTGGCATTCAGTTTAAGGCCATGATTCCGGCACCAGTTGTCCATTTCGGTGAGGCCTTTCTGTAGGATATATGTGTCAGCTGGTGTATCGACTATGGCGTCTAGTTTGCAGTCATCTGCGAACTTTGTCAGCCACAACCCTCCCATGTTTGCTTTCACATCTGAGAAGTAAATGCCGAACAAGAGGGGTCCCAAGACAGAGCCCTGTGGGACACCACTTGTGACTGGCTTTGAGTCTGACATGGCTCCCGCAATTTTGACTTTATGGGTTCTGTTCTTTAGCCAGTTTGCAACCCATCTTGTGACATATGGATTTACATTTAAGCTGTTTAGCTTGTGTATGATTCCTGAGTGGGGTATTGTGTCGAAGGCTTTAGCCAAGTCCAGGTAGGCTGTATGGACTGCCTTGCCCTCATCAATGGCTCTAGTGACTGTTTCGAAAAAGTCAACCAAGTTCAAAAGGCAGGATCTGCCCTTTACAAAGCCGAACTGGGTGGGATCGAGTGTCTGCAGGTCCCCAATGTCGTTGTTTAGGAGTTCCATAATAATTCTTTCCATAGCTTTGCAGACCAGGCTGGTTAAGCTTATGGGGCGGTAGTTCCCAGGGTCTGTAGTGGAGCCTCCCTTGTGGAGTGGGACCACTGTTGCTGTACGCCAGTGTTCAGGTACATATCCTGTAGTAAGGCTAAGGTTAAATATCATTTTTATATCCGGGTTTAGCTCCTTTTGGAGTTCACGTATCACGCAGCTGGGGATACCATCAGGTCCCATTGATGCTGTGTTTTTTGCTTTGCTGAGGGGGGTTCTCACCTGGACATCAGAAATGACAGGGAGGTTACATTCAGCTGGGATAAGTATTTCTTCTTTTGGAGGTGAGGGAGGGGAGAAATTTGCACTGAACCCGTCTGCCAGAATGTTGGCAATATCTGTGGGTTCGGTAAATTTTTTGTCGTTGTGTACTAACTCTGAGCATATCTAAGCATACCTCGGCTCCTTTGATCTGGGTGGGGTGGGGGGGGGGGTCATGGGACCTAGGATCTGCAAAAGCCTGATCTAAAGTCTTTTCGGATCGGAGGTAGTGGCAATCTAGCCCCAGATCCAAGGTTTCTGGGTTGAGGCCTTCAGATTTGATCAGATCCGGAACAGGCACGGATCAGGACTTCCTTAGATCAGAGTCATGTGGGACCCAAACATTCAGCTCTTCATGTGTCCTCAGATCCAAGGTGGACAGATCTGTGATCAGTGTCAGATCCCATGATTACTATAGCGGCCTCTCCTTCGGGTTCTGGCTTGGGGTAGTCTGCTGCAGCCCCCAGGCATGAGAGCTGTTCTCTGGACAGGCATAGGAGGTCCTGGGGTCTAAACACCCATCCCCAGCTAGGTCCAACTCCTCTTCTAGGTCCTCCAGGAGCTTAGCCCCCTCTGATGTAGACAAGATAAGGAGCTCCTTTCTCAAGGCTCAGACCAAGTTGGGGCTTCTTGCATCCCCTGGCCATCCAGACAGGGTCCTTCTCCTACCCCTTCGCAGTCCTCTCCTCATCTGACCCAGGTGGTTTCAGACCTCAAGGCCCTGGGATGCATCAAGGAGGAGACGGGGGACCTAGAGGCCATTCTATCTCTACCCCGTCTGAGTCTCTGACTACCTCTGCTCGGCCTCCCCCTAGGCAGATTGAGTCCTGAGCCGGCCTGTCACCCCACAGTCTGTGTGAGGGTTCTGGACCTGTATTTTCAGACTGGTCCCTTCTCCTTGGCCCTCGACAGGTCGGGGCCAGTACTGTCCTGAGGCCGGGATGAGCTGGCATACTCCGATCCCCTCTACTCAGACAGGCTTGCCTGCCGGGAGTGCAGATGGGCAACATCCAGCCCTTTGGCCTTCTAGGTGGTAGAAAGGACATTTTCCTCCACCATTCGTTGAAGGTTGTGCATTAGGCCTGGCAAGCCAGTACGTAAAAATCTACTGCCAATCATTAGCAGACCGGAGTTCTGCTGTGGCGACCCCTAACCAGGAAAATCCGACACACAAACACACACACACACACACACACACACACACACACACACACACACACACACACACACACACACATTTCACATTTCCTCCCCGGCTTTCCAGGGACTATCCCAGTCCCCTAGAGCAGACTCTTCCCATCCTGTTCCAGGTCAGGCCTCTCAAGCTATCCTTCAGGCAGGAGTCACCCACCCCTTGGGGTTCCCCTCTTCCATACCCTCCCCCAAGCCCCCTCAAGAGGAGGTGACTCAGAAAAGATTGTGCAAGAGGAGTCTGTATTCCTGAAGGCTTTCGAGATGGGACCATCCCCCCCACACACTGACTAACTCTGACATTATCACCAGCAGGGCATGGAAGGAGCCGGACACTGTGGAGCCAGTACCGAAGTGTGCTGACAAATTTCTCAGCCCCCCCCCCCCGACAAACAGTTTTGGTCTAAGGGCGTGCCAGTTGACTTTACTGAGGTAGCCGCCGCCACCAAGAAAGAACTGGCGGAGCAGAGGATGTCTGGTCATCCCCCTAACAGAGAGTCCTGTGTGAACAACAGACACGAAAGCGGATCTTCACCTTAGCTACCTTCGGTTGGTCTGTGGGCGCTTAACTACTTGACACATTTCACCAGACTCCAGAGGAACTTGGTCAAGGAGCTTACCATGTTCCTTTCTGAGTTGCTGCCTGCCGGGGAGCCAAGTAAAGTGTCTCCCTGGCTAATTCCTCGATGAGGCTGATTTCCAATGCTGCTGAAGGCACCTCTTGAGCAGCCGGTACAGGCATCGCTATTTGGTGCCATGCCTGACTGCACCTTTGTGGATTTGTAGATTCCTTTAAAGGTGTCCATCACCCCCTTCGATGGATCTACCCTTCTTGGTCCTTTGGTCAAAGAAACACTCACCTACAGTCAGCAGGAAGGCAAGACCTTGTTAGCTATGGGACTCAACTTTTCTTCCCCTCAGCGCTCCTTCTCCAAAATGCAATGAGGGACCAGGAAATGTGATTTCGCAAGTCTCAGTCTTCCTTTCAAGATGCTCAAAACAAGCCCTCATCTAGAGGCTGGGGAGAGGGTTCAATGGCAGATGCCGCCCCAGAGGCAGAGGGGGTCCACAAAAATCAGGGCTCCAGGGAACCTTTCTCCAAGAAGCCCCCCCCCCCCATCATTGCTCCTGAGATGCTGCCCAGCTGTCCTTCCCTGGAGGCAGTCATGGGGCATTTATCACTGCCACCCTTTAGCCTAGGCAAATATTGCAAGAGATCACTGGGTAATAAACATTTCCAGGGAGTATTTTATTCCCTTTTCTCAGTCACCCTCTCCAATCAGGAAATTCATCCCCAGTGCGCCACCCCAACAGAGGGAGTTAGGTCAACAAGAAGTACTTAAACTTCTTCAGAAGAGAGCCATCCAAAATGTCCTCTCAAGACAACGAGAATTCAGAACTTACTCTCGTTTCTTTTTGGTGCCAAAGACAGGGGACTTGCGTCTTATTTTGGACCTCAGTGTGCTGAATCTGTCAAAAAATTCAAGCTCTGGATGGTCACTGTCCAGTCCATCATGCTCCTTCTGCACAAGGACGATTGGATGTGCTCAGTGATCTCCTGGATATATACTATAGGTGCTTCAGGAGACATCTCCACTTTCGCATAAGTGCCACACATTTCCAGTTCAGGACCCTGCCCTTTAGTCTCGCCACAGCCCCCAGGTGTTCACAAAGTGCATGGCAGTAGTCACAGCTCACCCGAGACTGCAGGGATTTCAGGTGTTTCCTTACCTCGATGATGGTCTCTTCACAGCTTCCACCAAGCATCGGCTTGCCACAGCCACTCAGTATGTGCTTAGACTGTTCGACCAGTTAAGGATCACAGTGAACCTTCCCAAATTGAATTAGATTCAATCCCAAAATTTGGAGTTCATCAGGATTCAGACGGACACTGTCAGAGATTGCAGTGTTCCCTCTCCGCTGTATGCATCTAATCCGAACTCATGTCCAATGCCCTCTAGCTCTGACTCATCCTCAGGTCTGCCTTATTCTCAGGGCCTTAGGGTCCATACCTGGTGCCATTAGCCAGATTCTACATGAGGGTTCTGCTGTGGACTCTAGCGGTCCAGTGGTCTTCTCTGTCTCATCCGATGGCATCCTCAATCCATCTCACTTCAGTATGCGGGCATCCTCCTCTTTGGTGGATTCAGTCTCCTGACTTACTAGCAGGCAGACTATTGTCTTCCTCCCCCCAGTTCCACCATGACCTCGGATGGTTCCCTGTTGGGGATTACCAGGGTAAGACTGCCCAAGGTATGTGGTCCTCCACATAGACCAAACTGCACATAAATGTACTGAAAATGAGAGCAGTCCTTCCCATATTCAAGCCTTTCAAGACAGTCTCCCTCTAGGGACCACTGCACTTCACACGTACCATACAACTGCCATGTTGTCCATCAACAAGCAAGGGGGCACGTGCTCTTATCTGTTTTGATGAGAGGCCATGAGGGTGTGGGAATGGGTGATGTCCTCGGGGAACTTTCTCCTTTTAACGCACATTCCTAGAGAGTCAGGCATGTTGGTGGACAGACTTGGGAGGGCCATCCTGTGTAATCACGAGTGGTCCCCAAATCCTTCAGTGGCGAAAGAGATTTTCCTTTACTGGGGTCAGCTGAGCTACAATCTGTCTGCTTCCCCTCACAATCACAAATGCAGAAGGTATTTCACCCATATTCACTGTGTAGAGAAATCCCCAAGGGACGCTGTTGTTCACGACTGACCTCCAGGTCCGATTTATGCCTACCCTCCTACTCCTCTCATTCCAAGAGTGCTTCAGAAAGCTAGACGCCTCAAGGCGACCTTGATCCTCATTGCCCTCTTTTAGCCTCAGGAAGTGTGGTTTACCCTCTTACGGTCTCATCTGAAGTACCCCTCCCCTTGGATACTAGATCCCCTTACGGATCTGATTTCCTATCTCTCCCAGCTTCCAACCCCCAACTTTCAGACTCATCTGACGGCATGGTTTGTCCACTTCCGGTAATCTTGCACAGTCCAGGCTTGCATCACCCATCAGGAACATTATTCTGGCCTCTCAGAAGGCATACACCAGAATGATTTGTGCAACTAAATGGAAAAGTTTTTTCTATTTGGGTCAAACAGCTAAAACTGGACCCCTTCTCAGCTCCTATCACAGATATCGAGCTTCTCTCCTATTAAAGTACAATTAGCACCAGTTTCCAATTTTCATGTTTGCGAGGAACCCACTTTTTCCGCTCTCCTTTGTAAGGCATTTTTGAAGGTTGTTTTTCTTCTCCGGCCTCTAATAAAAGGACCCTCCCCCCCCCCCTTGGGGCCTTTCTTTTCTGCTGCAATCTCTTACACAGAGTTTCTTTGAGCCTGCTGTTACATGTGATATGAAATTTTTATCATGGAAGACTGCCTTTCTGTTGCCCATAACTTTGGCAAGACGAGTTTCAGAGTTGCAGGCTCTATCAAACTACCTTACATGGTGTTTATACGACAGAGAGTCTCTCTGGACCAATCCTTCCTTCACACCCAAGATAGCTATGGAATCGAATTTGAAGCAAATTCAATTTCAGTTTTTCTTCCCTAACTTTTCTAATAAAGGAGAATATCTGCTGCATATGCTTGATGTTCAGACAGTTATGGTTCTACTTGGATAGAAGAAAGTTTCCTGCAAATCTGACCAACTGTTTGTGGCATTTTCTCTTAACAGACAGGGTCAGACCAACTGTTTGTGGAATTTTCTCTTAACGGACAGGGTCAGGTGGTTCCTAAGGTTCCTATTTCTCGTTAGATTTTGAAGTGCATTGCCTTGGCCTATTTATCTAAAAGTCTATCTTTATCAGGTCCAATAAGAGCTCATTCCACTAGATCTATGGCTACATCATCTGCCTATCTGGCCAGTCATTCCATAGATGAGATTTGTGCAGCAGGCACCTGCTCTACTCCGCACACTTTTTAATTATAAGCTTGTTACTGGTCTTCAGGAACAGGGCTTCCTTTAGCTCCACAGTTCTTCAGCATGTCCCGTGAGGCCACTCAGGATTTAGGGTAGCTAGGGACTCTGACCCAAGAGTGAGGAATAGTGACATGGATAACATCAGATAAGGAATTATGTACTTACCATAACTTGGCATCTGAGTTATCCTGTGTCACTATTCATCACTATCCCTTCCTCCTTCCCCAGTCTTGTGGGACCTAGAGAAGTGCAGATGCCTTATCTGGTGGTCAATGTCTTCCTTAGCTGCTTTCTAGCTTTAGGACAAACTCGATTGGAGGGATTAGAGGGCAGCAAGGGAGCATGGGAGGGGGAGAGCTGTTAAAATGCCAGTTTTTTGCGACATAAAAAATGAAACCACAATAAATAATTTCAAAAATGTTCTCACTTTTAATGCGACCTATAACCTGTACAATTCAATTGAAAAACAAACAAATCTGTTAAGGGAAAAAAATATAAAAAACATACAATAAGCTGGTTGCATAAGTGTGCACACCCTTAAACTAATACTTAGTTGAAGCACATTTTGCTTTAATTACACCAGTCTTCTTGAGTACAAACCTATCAGAGACTCTAACCCCAAATAAAGTTCAGCTATCCTAGCAGGATTTTCCTGGCATTTACTCAGTTGCCTGATGCAGAAAAATCCATCGTTCAGAGAGCTTACAAAGGGATCTCATTGTTGAAAGGTATCAGTCAGGAGAAGGGTACAAAAAATTTCCACACCACTCCATATACCATGGAATACTGTGAAAATAGTCAAAAAGTTGAGAAAATATGGGACAACAGTGAGGATGCAAAGAACTGGATGTCCCTCCAAAACGAAAACTGGTCAGGGAGGCTGCTAAAAGACCTACATCAACAATGAAGGAGCTGCAGGAATTTCTGGCAAATATTGGTTGTGTACTTCATGTGACAACAATCTCCTGTATTCTCCATATGTCTGGCCTATGGGGTAGGGTTGCAAGACGGAAGCTTTTTCTTACACAGAAAAACATCCAGGCCTAGCTAAAATTTGCAAATAATACATCAAGTCTCCCAAAAGCATGTGGGAAAATGTGTTATGGTCTGATGAGACTAAGGTTGTTTTTGGCCACAATTCCAAAAAGGGCACTTGGCATAAAAACAACACCATACCCACGGTGAAGCATGGTGGTTGCAGTATCATGCTTTGGTGTTGCTTTTCTTTAGGTGGTATTGGGGCTTTAGTCAAGGTGGAGGGAATTATGAACAGTTGCAAATACCAGTCACTTTTGGCCCAAAACCTTCATGCATCTGCTAGAAAGCTGAAGATAAAGAGGAATTTCACATTTCAACACAATGACCCCAAGCATACATCCAAATTAACAAAAGAATGGCTTCACCAGAAGAAAATTAAAGTTTTGGAATGGCCCAGCCAGAGCCCAGACCTAAATCCAATAGAAAGTCTGTGGAGTGACCTGAACAGGGCTGTGCACAAGAGATGCCCTCCCAATCTGACAGACTTGGAGTGCTTTTGCAAGGAAGAGTGGGCAAATATTGCCAAGTGAAGATGTGCTATTCTGATACACTCCTACCCAAGAAGACTGACTGCTGTAATTAAATCAAAAGGTGCTTCAACAAAGTATTAGTTTAAGGGTGTGCACACTTATGTAACCAGCTTATTGTACTTGTTTTCCCCTTAACAGATTTGTTTTTCAAATGAGTTGTACAGGTTATAGGTCACAGTAAAGGTTGAAAAGTTTTGAAATTATTTACTGTGGTTGTGATAACTCATGCATTGGCCCAGTCATCAAGGAACCTCAATCCTTACCACTAACACCAGTGATGGGTGTGCACACTGGGAAAGATTACAAGTACACACACCGTAAAGTACAATTTCCCTTAAGAGCACACACAGATCACAGTCAGTCCAGGAATGGTTTCTCCCTTTCTCTCTAGATCTGCAATGACTCCCTACTGGCACAGCTATAGGGTACAGGTCTCAGCCTAGTGGTCAAGCTAAAACGTTCAGCACCCTCTGTTCAACCAGTGCTTCATGTCCGTGCTCAGGTAGCTGACACACACACACACTGAGATAAGAGTTATATACAAACACACAGACGCTCCTGGAGAAGGCTGGCACAGGTTCTCCAGCTATGCCCCCTTCTCTGCCCAGGCTATAAGGCAAAAATCACTGCCACCAACCACTAATATCAGCTACTAATAAGGCCCTTACCAAAGTGTGTCCAACTTTACTGTGTAATAATACTATTATCCAATTAGTAAGTATGACTAACAGCAAGGGTTATTGGAGTGGCTTGGACAGTATCACTACATACATACAATGTACTCTAGAGATTAAAATTATCTCTACAGAAAACAGCCACAGTTGCAAGGTTTAAAATTATTTAATAATAAATAATAAAAAAGACAAATCCCCTCCATTCAACACAGTGCTAGTCAAGAGTTCAGACACAGGAAAATGTTTAAATACTGTAGAATAGTCTGACAAATTTAGAAAATGGCTAGTCTAACCTTACTATTTTCCATTTCTAAGAGCAATACTGTTCTAAATTCTACTTGTATATAAAGCAAAGGCAGAGTGCTGGTAATGTTGTCAGTTCTGAAGACAAATGCAAAATGCTATCTCTCTTTCTCTCCGAGATCTCAAATTGATAATGCATCACTGCCAAATCATTTTAGATTACATCATTCTTGACACTTTTCTGGTTCCCAGGCTACCAGAAACTCTAAATTTTCATTTCTTAGTAAGCTTGCACCTGGTCAGGAACTACAGCAATAAAAGACATTATACATGTAAAATCTAGCAATTAACTCCAGAAATAATTTCTTCATCCAGACATCCTGTCTCAGAGCCCCTAGATCAAATGGTCATAAAATGCTTTACTTTATCAGCTTTCTAACAGCAGGGTGCACTGTGGTTACATTTTTGAAGTTCAGAACATACAACACTGTTTTTCTTACATTTATTTTTCTTACATTTGTAAAGCAGATTATGGATTATATTAATATTTACAATGACATAGAACTATCTACAAAATTCTATCTAGCTGGTCTGGCTGCCTTTCAGTTTTTCACCCCCTCCCCCGAGAACTCAAGCTAGTTTTTCAAGTTTTCAAATGACCCTTGAGAAACGTTGCTTGAGAGAGAGTTGGGTCCATCTGAGGATACCTTACCCAATTCCCTGTCTTGAGAGCCCATCTGTATTGGCATTGCTAATCCCACTGCAGTGCTGCACTGATATATCATAGGTTTGCAACCCTAGGCTCCACCTTAGCAACTTGACATTTTTCTGCCTGGCTTGGTGTAACCATGTTAGGGGATTGTGATCTGTAACTACAGTGAATTTCCTTCCATACAGATAAGGCTGAAGTTTCTGCAGTGCAACCACTATGGCTAGACATACCTTTTCTATAGCTGCATAGCATTCCTTACTGGGTTGCAGCCTATGACAGAGATAAACCACTGGGTGCACTTCTCCCTCTGAAGAAATCTGGCTAAGTACAGACCCCATCCCATGGTTCGAAGCATCCACCTGCACAACATATTCTTTGCTGTAATCTGGACTGGTTAACACAGGGGATCCTCCCAAAGCTTCTTTAAGCTCCTGGAATGCCTGCTCAGATGCAGTGGTCCACACTACCTTATCTTGCCGGTTTTTCCTGATCAGGTCTGTTAGTGGAGCACCTATAGCACTATAACTGGGGATGAACTTTCTGCACTACCCTGCTGCCTAAGAATGCCCTCACCTGCTTATTGCTAAAAGGTACAGGCCATGCCTGAATGGCTTCCACTTTGGCAGGTTTTGGCCAGATCTTACCACTCCCCACTCTATGTACCAGGTAGGAGACTTCTGCCATACCCACCTGACAATTGATGTGCTTAATGGTCAACCCTGCCCTCTGTAGTCTGCCCAGAACCTCCCTGACATGTTGAAGGTGCTCTTGTCAGGAATGGCTGTAGATGGCAATATCATCTAAATAAGCAAGGGCAAACCATCATGCTCCTGCTAGGATATGATCTACCAGCCTCTGCAAAGTTGCTGGGGCATTTTTCATCCCAAAGGCCATCTTTGTGAACTCATACAAGCCAAAAGGAGTCACAAACGCTGACCTCTCTCTAGCACTGGGAGTCAAGGGCACCTGCCAGTAACCCTTGGTAAGATCAATGGTGGCAAGATACTTAGCTCCACCCACCTGCTGTAGGGCTTCATCTGTCCTAGGCATGGGGTAAGCATCTAACTCTGTGTGACTGTTTAATTTCCTGTAGTCCACAAAGAACCTGGTGCTGCCATCCTTCTTTGGCAACAGCACCATTGGGGAGACCAAGGGACTGCTGGACTCTTGAATTACCCCTAGTTCCAACATCTCCTGTATCCCCTCCCTCAGAGTCTGTTTGACTCTCTCAGGCACCCTCTAAGGGGCCTGCCTAATAGGCCTTTGGGGTCCTGTATCCACCTGGTGCTGCACCAGGTGGGTGCACCCTAGTTTCCCAGTGAACATGTCCCCAAACTCCTGTAACACTGCTCGGATTTCTCAAAGCTGGGTAGGAGATAGCTGCTGGGACATTGCTACCCCTTCCACTGAGGTGTCAATCCGAGCCTCACTGAGGAGATCAGTCACCAGATCTCCCTCAGACTCCCCCTACAATCCACTGCAAATACTCCGGACAAGGACCTCCCTATCATGGTAAGGTTTCATCATGTTAACATCATACAATTTGTGCACCTGCCTAGCAGTTCTACCATTCAGTTAACATCACTTACCTTTCTTACCACGTTGTATGGTCCCTCCCAAGCTTCCTGCATCTTGTTGCGTCCGACAGGAATGAGAACAATTACTTGCTCCCCTACAGCATACACTCTAGCTCAAGCATTTCTGTCATACCAGACCTTTTCTGTTGTTGGGCTTCTGCCAGGTTCTCCTGGGCCAAGCCCATGAGTTCCCTGAGCCTTGTCCTGAGGTTTAGGACATATGCCACAACAGACTCCTTGTGAGATTAACACTCACCTTCCCACTCATCTCAAATTAAATCTAGAGGTCCCCTCACCCTAGGCCCATACAGCAACTCAACCTCAAACATGCGGACTGCTGGCGAATCTCTCTGTAAGCAAACAGATGGGGCAAATATTTGTCCCACTCCCTCAAACTGGTCTGCAAATGCCCATAGCATGGACTTGAGTGTTGAGTTTAACCTCTCAACAAGACCATTAGACTGGGGATGGTAGGGTGTGGTCTTCAGGTGCTTCACCCCACAGTACTACCACAGACAAGCCAGCAGGTCTGACATGAAACTGGCACCTCTGTCAGCCAGTATTTCTTCTGGGAAACCCATCCTGCTGAAAATCTTTAAAAAAAATCATTTGCCACCTTTTCTGCCTCAATGGAGGACAGAGCCACTGCCTCAGGGTATTTTGTAGCATAACCTACTACCACTAGGATATACTTTTCCCCTGTGGAACTTGGGGTACTCAGAGGCCCCACAATATCCATAGCTACCCTCTGAAATGGCTCCTCAAATCACAGGCAAAGGCATCAAAGGAGCTCTGACCTTGTCTCCTGGCTTGCCTACCTTTTGGCACTGCTCACAGGTCCTGCAGTACACTGTTACATCTCTGGAAATTCCAGTCCAATATAAGTTCTGCATTATAAGCCCCTTTGTACATTTTATGCCCATATGACCTGCAAAGGGAATATCATGGGTTATGGCTAGAAGCACGAGACGGGTCTATATTAGAACATAGAATATTTAACAGTTTGAATCACTAAAGGTCGACCTTTAGTGATCGAACTTTTAAAACATCAAATGTTCAGAAAAAAAAAACACTAAATGGTGTAGGCAAGCCCCTCTGCACCTCCCGCTACTTAATATACCAACTTCGAGACCGCACTACATTGTAGTAAATGGAAATCTCCCCTTAGGGAGATCACTGATTGCATTCAAAACATTTAACCCTAGATCCTGGACATGTACCTGGACTAGTGGCTTCCCCTGCTACTGGCAGATTCTGTTGGGACAGTCTGGGCTGCCCACCATGGGTTCCTTTAGACCCATGAGCAGTACTCGAGGTCCCTTTTCCTGTGCAGGGATGCCCTGCTTGCTAGGTATAGGTCTCCCTTCTTCCCAATCTCCTGTGAAGTAGCACATTGTCTATCAGCTAACCAGATCCTCATGTCCTCAGGCAAAGTGCTAAGAGCTTGTTCCCTCAACTAAAAAGTCTGCCAGCCCTTCAAATGTGATGACCTGACATCCACTCACCCACCTATGAAAATAAGTGCTCAGTTCAGCAACATATTCACAACACACTTTCATCTGCCTTGCGTCTATGCTCACGAAACATTTTCCTATAAGCTTCATATGTTAGCTTAAAAAATTCTAACAAATAATTCTTAACAGCAGTATAATCAAAAAATTTGCAATCAGATAATTTAGACAGCACAGTTGCAGCTTTACCATGGAGTAAGGGGGTCAGGAACCATACCAGAGCCTTTGCTCGTCATACTGCTTACACACCCTCTCAAACATACAAGTTAAACTATCAAAATTATCCTCCTCTGTAAACTGCAGAAGACATTTACTTACCTTTTGTGCTTCTGGGGGCCAGTTACTCCCTTCCCCATTACCTCCATGACTCCATCTCCTTTTCATGCTGCCTCTGCCTCTCCTCCTCAGCTTCCCGGTGTAGCAGTTTCTCATTCTCCTCAGCCTGTAGATGCCTCAGTCTCTCTGCTGCTTCTATTTCCAAACACCTGGCCTCCAACTCAAGTCTCTTTAGCTCCAGATAGATTTTTAAGTCCTCTGCAGAAAGGTTGAGCTGTCCATTCTCTGTGTGTTGTACACCTCCACATATCATCACACCTTCCAGTCACCCTTGGAGTCCCTCAGGGTTCCATTCTAGGTCCTCTCTTGTTCTCACTATTTATCAATGATCTATAGTTAGCACTTCCCCAAGCTATCTGTATTCAATATGCTGACAATTCAACAATCATATGCTCAGCCAATTCCTCTTCTGAACTGCAATCCCTGACTCAGATGGTACTGTGGAGACATGGTTCTTAAAACGGTCTCCTCTTGAATCCCCCCCAAAAAACAAGCTCCTACTCTTCACTCCTTCTAGCAAGTCCTCCCCTATAGATTTCTCAGTAATATCTGGTACCCTCATATCCCCAGACTCCACTACCAAACTCGTAGGAATTACAATACATAATAACCTTACCTTTGATAGCCATATTAACAACACTATAAAAACAGTAAATAGAAAAATTGGCTCCCTATACAGGATTAAATACTTCCTGACTCCTATAGCCAGAACCACAATTGCCCATTCTCATCTAATATCAACTCTTCTTTATGCCTCACCCATATACACTAATTTGAAAAAAAAAAAAAAAAAAAAAGAATCTTAAGTTAGCTAACTCCTATAATAACATTGCCAGATTTGCCTCTAGGAATCCCTTTAGAACTCATTGTCAGAAACTAAAACAGCTCTGTTGGCTAGAACTACAAAACCAACTCCATCTTACCCAGCTTACCGTTGGCCATAAAATCCTAAAATCAACCTAATAACACTCCTATCCTCTCTAACTTCATCATCCCCTACAAAAACTTGAAACAAACTCCTAGTTAGTATAATCAAGGCCAACAACTTGGTAGGGGATTCCCTGTTCTAAAACACTGCTGGAAAAGTTTGGAACCTACTACCTAATGAACTCACTTCACTCCCCTCCGTACCCCTCTTTAAACAAAATCTCAAAAGACACCTCAAATCTCATTGGCTATGCCCCTGCAGTAACCCTGACTAATTCTGTGCCCTCTCCACTATTTTACAAGCTCCTACTTTAAGTTCTCTTCTCACTACCTCTGACTGTAGAAATCATAATCATAGAAACCTATAGGAACTACCTATGAACATCAAGTATTATCTACTGCAAATTCTTTCTTGTACAGTTGTTTTACCCTCTATGCCGTTTCTTGTAATATTTTTTTCATTTTTCTATGTTACTACTACATTTAGTGTTGTTTATAATCCTTATTATCTTGTTTAGATTTAGAACTACTTTCTTATTTTTAGTGTTTCTAATGGAGCTTTTCTCCCCGGGCCTCTACTGTAAATGGACATGTATCCAGCTAGACTAGCCTGGTTAACAAATGTGAAACAAAATAAATAATATATATATATATATATATATATATATATATATATATATATATATATATATATATACACACACACACACACACACACACATATATATTGCATACATATTATATATACACATATATATATATATATATATATATATATATATATATATATATATATATATATATATACACACACACACACACACACACACATATACACACACACAAATACGTGTATATATATATATATATATATATATATATATATATATATATATATACACACACACATACGTGTATATATATATATATATATATATATATATATATATATATATATATATACACACATACATATATATATATATATATATATATATATATATATATATATATATACATACATATATATATATATACACACACACATACATATACACACACACACATACATATACACACACACACACACACACACACACACACACATATATATATAAATACACACACACACGTGCTTTGGAGATCGAGAACTATGTCCAAAAGACTGGTGTTGCCATGGGCTGTCCCTGTGGGGGGAGCTTTGCCAACTGTGTCATGGCATACTGGGAGAAAAGAGACCCTTTTTAAATTTGACTTGTTCAAGGAGAAGGTGGTCTGGTACACTCTGTTTTTGGATGATATTTTCATTATTCTAGATAGCAGTTATGAGACAGTTGTAACTTTGGTAGATTTTATATCTAGCTCTTCACCATTTTTGAAGTTTACTTTTGAATTTCATACTGAAATGATTTCCTATTTAGATGTTTTAGTAAAAAAAAAGATCTAACTCATAATAGGTATTTGGCACAGATCTATTGCAAACCAACTTACTCAAATTCATTCTTACATTTCAGCAGTTACCACCACTTTCATGTGAAGAAAGGGGTAGTAAAGGGACAAATGGTGAGGGCTGCAAGAATAGTTAGCTTAGACTCAGATTTTATTGTTGAATGTGAGACCTCGAAGAATATGTTCATCAAGAGACTACCCTGTTGCTCTTGTGGATGAAATTATGATAGAGGTCATTAACAAGAAGAACAATGGATGGTTTACTCCCATCCTTAATGCTTTAGGGGCTATTACGGTCGATGAATTTTTAGACAGTAACCAATCTTCGAATGATGTAGTGATGAATAACACTAGTGATTTGGAGCCTTTCCCCCTAAACTTTTCCACCACCTTTTCATTGGATGCCTATTCAGTGATGGATATTATTGGGAAATACTGGCCCACTTTAATGGAGGATTCTTTTTATTCGCTCTAGAATACCCAATAACATGGGAATTATTTTTAGAAGAGGTAAGAATTTAAAAATTATCCTTGAGAATAAATATTGTTGTCCTCCTCCTAATGCAGGCATGTGGAAATGTAGGAGATGTAATATTTGTAAATTTATAGCTGTTATTAGTTCATTTTCTTTTATCAACAGCAACTATAAAATAAAGGGGAAATTTAACTGCGATAGTTCTGGGGTGGTCTATGTTGCTAAATGCCAGACGTGCCCTTGTTTATATGTTGGTAAAACCGAGAGACATTTTAGACAACGGGTTTATGAACATCAATATAGTATTTTAAAACAAAACCTGAATAATGCTTTAGCAAAACACGTTTTGGAAAACGATGGCCATCATTTTTTGTTCTTTGTAATTGATCAGGTCAAGAAGGGATCCCGAGGAGGGCCATGGCATTTATTGTTAGAAGGGAAAGAACTTTATTGGCAATTTAAACTCAATGCCTTTGTTTACCCAGGACCAAATGATTTTTGCTGCATTAAATGTATACTGAAAAAGAAATCTTTAGAGAGGTAATATTTATATCAAATTGTGTACCCACTTATATGTATTTGTGATCGTTATCTTATCAGTTTTGATACACATTATTTTTATTTACTACATTTATATGTATGTTTATGCTTAGCTTCTAATGTTTTACTAGCATGGTATCTTTAAATTTTAATGGGCGCGATGATGTCATAGAAGCTATTTGTAACCATTTTTTGTCTGAAGAAGTTCACTTATCAGAAGTGTTTATTTGTTATAAAAAGGTTTTTGGAGTAAACCCTTGCCTTTGCTGTTTTTTAGTTTGTCAGTGGTTTTCGTTTCCAACATTTAGTTAGAAGCATAACAGTTTAACTGCTTTAGGGACAGTGATTAAAGACACGAAACAACCAAAGCTTACTTGTAATAGAATTCCAACAACAGGAATATCTCACAACTACTTCACTCTTTCATATGCCAATTACTGTAAATGGCATGTACACTGGAGGGGGGGGGGGGGTGGACTGAATCCAATTACTTCCAATCACTTTGTATTTGTCAGCTCTGAATGTGTTTTGCTTACCCCAGAACTTTTATTTCTTTATTCAAATTAATGGATGCATGTTTATTCTTTACTCAAAGCTTATCTCTGAATTAAATTCTTACTCCACGGTAAAGGGCCAGAAGCAAGGGCACCCGCAGGCAGGTGCAAGGGGGTGCACTTGCACCCCCCTGGAATCGGCTGACTAGTTAATGTTATAATTTAAAAAAAAGTTTTTTTTTTAGAGGGCGTTCTTTAAGAAGAAAGAAGTCTGTGCTGACATCATGCGTTCTTCTTTAAGAAGTCCAGTCGCGGGCGTGCTGACATCATCACTCAATGCGCATATTTTCAAGTTTGCGAGCGGGAACTCACACAGATGGTTTCGGGTTCACAAGCAGGAGGAAACGAGCAGGGAACTGAAACGGACGGAAGATGGGACTCTTTCAGAGTGAGTTGTGTGTGTGTGTGTGTGTGTGTGTGTGTGTGTGTGTGAAGTGTGAGACACATACCTCTAGTAGGTGTACTAGAACAGGTATCCTATCATGATGATATCAGCATCTTTAGTGGTGTGCTACAACACTCTTTTCACATATTCCTTCACCACTTATCCACGGATTGCAGTCTGCCAACAGTTAAATTAAAATGAGCTGGCATGGCTCTGTTCCTCAACATTTCCCAGAATCGACAAGGCAGGCTACCCAACACATTGGAATCTGTTCCTAAAATGAAGCCTTTTATAATAAGCATAGCAAGATTTTTTTTTTCTTAATTTGGTTTAAAAAAAAAAAAACCTCTTTCATACACTTGTTGACTAAATTGGCTAAATTCCAACCGTAGCCATACCCACATAAAATACCACAGATGTGCTGCATCTTATATCCAAACTGCCAAGTAACACACACCAGGGTTCCAGTGTGGATTTAGCTTAATCTGTGACAAAGTTATCAGCATGTGCCTTTGGGGAGGGTCAGTACATTTGTATACAGTGCAATTGCAGCCATAAACCTTAACATTAGCCACAGGGTTGAGGGTGATGTAATGTTTGAGTTGTTTACCTCACAGCTGCAAAGCACAGGGTTTGATTCTCTCCTTAGGAAAGGAAATTGGCTAGTCTCAAAATGGTCCACAGGGACAGCTATCCTAGTACTCGACTATGATCTATGAACAGCACCTGCATTTATTAACTTGATGAATATGTGGAATTTCACTGTGTAGGAAGTGGGTGAGATATATGGGGACATGTATGAAACATGTGAACCACACGGTTGCTGTGCTGACACCATGTAAGATCTCAGTATTTTCACACGCTATTTGGCAGTTCCCAAAATTGTATCCCTTCCTATTCTCAGATGTTTGGACTGTGAGCCAGGTAGAACCTTTATTGCTACAGGTGTGCAGTCATATGGCACCTTAGTACCTCATGGAGAAGAGTAATGCCATATGAAGTATACATGGCCTTATCTCTCTCTTTGTAGTACTCAAGGAAACCATACATGCTCCTTCAAATGTAGCAGCACTGTGTTGAGGAACTTGTTGAGTATTCTTGAGATAGAGGACGCTGAAATATGCAGTGTTCCCAATTGGTCTCTGAAAGTCCCATGCAAAGGGAATACAACAACCTATACATATTATGATGTCCCCACACTGGGCCAGTAATCAAATGAGCCTGACTCCTGACACTGGAGAGGGATGTGCATTTAGAATACAAATGGATATACTTGGTATTTCCAGATGCAGACCACCCTGCATCAAGCACAATTTCCTTTAAGAGTACACAGGATACACACTCACCCCGGGGTCTGTGCGTCTCCATCTACCACTCCCCAGCTCCCCAATAAGGCTCCACATTGGGACTGTGAAAACAGTGCTTCATGTCCCTGCCCCAAGTAGCTGACACACACACTCTGAGATTTAATTTACACACACACACACACACACACACACACACACACACACACACACACACACACACACACACACACATTAATATATGATCAGTTTGGCAGCACTTAAAAAACTAGTAGTTTAGACGGTCATCAGGTACAGACACAGACACACACAGTAATATCGGTTTTTGTAGCATTTAAAAAACTAATAACTCAGATGGTCATTAGGTATACACGCACGCACACTCACGCGCACAAAAAATCCATATATGCATGGTAGCATACACATATATGAGGTTGAAAACAATTTTTCATTTTATAGCATAAATTCTCTACTACTGTAGCTTGTAAGAGCACAATCTGTATTAAGGGCTCACTAATTAGTTTGAAAAAAAATGCATACAACAGTGCCTACTTGTAATAGGATATGAAAGTCATTTTGCATGCTTTATAATGAAGTATTTCTGGGAAGCTTGCAGAGAAAATTTGATTTATGAGGTCATTTGATCAGATGCAAAAATTTCAACTGCAGATCACTTGCCAAGAAGGCAGGCCATGAGAGCTGAAAGAAATACAAAACATACAGTCATACAGTTAAGGCATTTCGTGTAGAAGAAAAAAAGGAAGCCCTCTAGTAAGTCAGAAATAAATCCTGGGCTACTATAAAAGCTCTCAAGCGCTTCATTAGACTGTTAATGCATTTGTGTGTGTGCGTGTGTGTGTGTGTGCTGGGGAGGTACTAGTGCAAGGCACTGCATCATGGCATCAGCTAGAGTCCATTTCCACAATCATCAGGTATGTAAATATAGCATTACATTAAGGGGAAATCCAAAACTGTACATCCCTTCACAACAGTACCACATTGAAAGAGGCATGTATGTAAAATGAGACAAAGGTAAAGCATGTATACAGGTACGACTGACAACAAAATTATGAATATACAGTGACCATGATGTAAGAAAATAATTTTGTCAACTACACAAAGCAGTGCAGTTTTCTGGTATGTTAACAGAAAACAAAATTAGCTCTCATTGTTATCAGTTCCAATTTGAATTGTACATAATGCCTTTTCTCAAAGCACTACATGGTGGTGGGTAGAGAATAAGGCTTGAACCCTGTAACTTGGGTCCAAGTGGCAAGAGCCTGAATTCCCTACCCACCACCATTTGTAAAAATGTTGCAGGTTTTTCCCTCATACTTTTTCTGTTCCTCATAAAATCTGTGGTTTCTGTATTTGTGTCCTTGCAAAGCCAGTGGTAGCATCGTTGCCTGACAGCTACATGTTCTCTGGTTTGATTCTTGGCTGTCTGGAGTGTTTCTCTCTGGGCCTCTGCTAAAAATTAGCTTTTTTTCCCCCAAGTCAGACTTTCCTGGTTAACAAATGTTAAAAAAAAAAATGACACTCATTTGAATATCAGACTTCATATTCTTCAGAAAGTGCATGGTAACAAAAGCTTTTATTCTAGCAATTTTCTAAGTGTACAAGATGGATATTTGAAATGTATCCCTGTCTTTGGGACTGTATTCCCCCCATTATTGGCTTCATCCAGGTTTTGTGCTAAGGTTGAGAGCTACGGTAAGAACTGAATTCACTGAATATGTTTGGGGGCTATAGTCCCCCATTACTGGCTTTGTCCGGGTGTTTTTTGCTAAAAGGTTGAGAGCTATGGTGAGAACTGAATTCACTGAATGTTTGGGGGCTGTATTCACCCAGTATTGGCTTTGTTCAGGTATTTTGTGCTGAGAGGTTGACAGCTGTGCTATGGTGAGAACTGAATTCACTAAATGGTAGCCATTTAAGTTTCAGTCGTCCTCTTTCACAAAACAGCTGATTTGGCATAGTGGTATGTTGCTCTGACTGTTTTGCACAGGGTCCCCTGGGTTCAAGATGTGGCAGTGAAATGTATGGTGGTAACGCAGCATTTTATTCTAGCAACTTTCCAACATTATACAAGCAATGTTTAAAATGTGTCCCTGGTTTTGGCCTTTTGTCCCCCCCCACTCAAATAAATTTTGGCTTTTTCCAGATTTCTTGTGCTGCAAAGTTCAGAGATACAGCTGAGTGTCGAGTAGATTTTATAAGGAGCTGAAAGCTGCAGGGGAGCAAAAGTTCAGTGCTGCTTATGTTTAGTCTGCTTGTATTGTTAATAGCACAACAGATAGTGTACTTGCTTTTGATGATGAAAGCTGTGGGTTCTACTCCCACAGTAGGTAGATGCATTGCTGATGCTGTACTGTGTTGTAAAGGGGGTGGATGCTGCAGTCCTTTTTTGGCAAAGATACCTAGTAACTATGAACCTGTTATCAGTTTGCCATCCATTCCCTATTGTGGTATTACTAGCTTATCATTTTTTATTGCATGCAACAAAGGCAATTTATTCTTCAAGGGCAACAGGCACTTTATTTGTAAATGAAACAATGACATATAAAGCTGTTTGCTAGCAGCAACCTCTTTATTAGTTACAAATTTCTTTAATGTGGATTTTACTACTTCACAGATTGTGCATATTTTTTACTGATACTGGTGGACTATAGAAGTTTGAGTAGACTTTTTATGATGGAAATGTTCTGATTTGGGCAGTTTTGTCATTGGTGTATGCATTTTGTTTCATTCTTTACTGGACAAATGTTCAAAACAATAAATTTAAAATGCCCTCTAACAACCGTACTGTATTGTACAAGGAATATAATGTAATACAGTCAGGAAGGTGTATCAAAGAGCATGGGTATGTTATGTTCAAGGGGCCTATGATTTTGAAGACAGCCCAGAGTTAATATTTATCTGCCACTGGCAAAATGTATTTTCTTTGAATGTGGGTTTCCATGCTGTTTCAATGCATGTGAGTTTCAATGACAGAAGTTTTAATGTTAAGTCTATTTTCATTGTGAGACTGCATTGCTTTGTTTAACAGATATGTATTAGAGTTTGTGCTGTAAAATGCAAAATACAACTTTCAAATGAAATCTAAATCATCGCATAAGTAAAGCAGTATGCACATTACAGTGTTTATGGTAAATGGGGCAAAATAACCAAGGAATGGGACATTGGAATGGCTGCAGGGGGGAGGCTCCATTCGACCATGATTTTGTGAGGGGGGGGTAGCAAACTCGGACAGCCCCGGTTGAACTATACCTCTCAGTTGTCCATATCTTTGCAGAATGAATAGATATTTGCTTCTTATTTTTGGTTTGTTCCTCATACAATGAAGTCACTAAATGACAGACATTTGAGTTTCAGACGTCATAACCCTCAGAAAAATGCATGCTAATGCAAGACCTGTTATTCTATCAACTGTTTATACAAGAGCAATTTTTAGTAGTGTTTGTATGTTTCCCCAATATGTTTAGCCTTGTCCAGATTTCCTGCATTAAGAGGTTGAGAGGTATGTGCAAATCGCTTTGTAGAATTAGGAATATCCAAACCTCTCCATTGTCCCCAATTTTGGCTCAAAATGTTGCTCTCCCCTAATAATCCTTCCTCAAAATGGCAATTTTGGAAGAAAATGTGATTGAAGTCTCCTAGAACAATGGTGTTGGCTTAATGCATAGGGACACCATATTAGTTAGGAGATATGGACTGATGGGGTACATAGAGGGGACCTATAGTTAGGTATGACACAGTAAGGAGTTTTGTTAATGCTAAGTTGGATGCAGAGGAATTCCACGTCATTATCTCACCTAGCAAGTCTGGAGATGAAAGGTTCTTAAGAATATGTAGACACCATCACCTTTTCATCTCGGGTGATAGGCCTGAACTTGTGGCAGGTATTGAAATCCTGCATTAAAGGAGTGCTGTCATCCATCGGTCTTGAACTAGGTCTCTGTGATGATGCATATATAGGATGTTTTCCAGGGGAAGCAGTGCTTGTAAGGAGTGGACTTTTTAGCTTAGGCTCTGAAAAGGAAATTGGTTATTTTTTTAATTCATGTAGCTATAAAATTCAGTATAAAAACTAAGTTTCTGAATGCAAACACACTATTAAAGCAGCATCATGGTAGGGAGTACTTCAGTACAGAGAGATTCAACTATATACATAGCCATGAGTTCCCTTATACCTTTCTGTCAAAAACAAACACACAACATGGTCACACAGAGTTTACAGTAGTTGTAACTTCAGTAGTTGTAACTTCAGTTTATGTATTTCTTGCACTAAGAAGTTGAGGGGTGTGTGTGTGACAGAGTCAGAGAGAAATGCCCTAGTTAGGCTCTAACAGGTGGAATTTATGTGCAACTGTTTTGTTTAGCAAATGGTATCATTATTGGGGTATAGAATTTTAAAGCAGTGTTAGCACAGCAGGTAACATACTTGCATCTTGATGCAAAGGGCTGTAGGTTCTATTCATACAGCATGTACATTTGTATTTTAAGGGGGTATATGGTACTGTAGTTCTTGGAATGTCCTCCTTTGGATGAGACACCTAATAACTATGAGCCTGTTTTTCAGCCTGCCACCCATTCCCTATTGCAATATACCAACTTACCATTTATTTTAATGTAGCACATGCAATTTATTCTTCAAGGGCAACAGGCACTGAATTTGTAAATTAAACACTGAAATATAAAAAGTTTTTTTCTAGCAACAACCTCTTCATTGGTTTCAGATCTCTTTAATGTGGAATTATTCAGATGACTTTTACTTCTGCAGAGATTCTGCATACGGATTGATATTGGTGGATTGTATGACAGAAGTTTGAGTGTTCCTTTATGGTTGAAATGTTCTGAATTGGGCAGGTTGTCATTATTGCTTCATATGATTTGTTTCATTGCTTAAAGGAAAGATGTTCAGAACTATAAATTTAAAACAAACTCTAACAAGTGGTGCTATATTATACAAGGAATATAATTCAATTATTATGTAGTATAATTAATAGTCAGGAAGATGAATCAAAGAACTCTTGCACGTTTCTAAAAATGTGTGCAAAGAGCCTATGATTTGGAAATGGGCCAAAGGTAAACTTACCCTGCCACTGGCCAGATGCATGTTCGTTGAATGTGGGTTTCGATGCTGTTTCAGTGAATGTGGGTTTCAAAGGTAGAGAAGTTTTAATGCTAAGTCTGTTTTCATTGTAAGACTATTGCTTTGTTTAGGATTAGTAAATGTCTGTCAGTGTTTGTTCTATAAAATTTGAAATAAAAGTTGTAAATGAAATCCAGATGTATGTAATCATTGTAGAAGTAAAGCATAAAACAGTATGCACGCTGAGAGATTTGAACAGTGTCTATGACAAATGGGGAGAAATAGCCAAGTAATGGGACACTGGAATGGCTGCATGGGTGGGGGAGGGGGATGTGAGTGGGTGGGGCAGCAGAGGGGGTGGGGCTGTGTGGGCAGGGCTTGGGTTTGCACCTCCCTGCAAAAAATCCTGCGGGCTCCCTTGGCCAGAAGGCCAGTCCACCTACTCAGTTAACAAATACATAAATAAATTTAATTTATATAGAATACATTTTATTAAATTTTCATGTAGGAACTTGCATTTCAAAAAGCATTAGTAGTTTATTTACCTTTGTTTACATTACCCTTTAGCAGACTACAAAAACTCCAGCATGGCATACAAGTAATTTCACAGGCATGGCCTGAATTTACACAGTAAATACAAATGCATGGTTCAGTGTCCTTCCAAATTAAACTGTCATGTGGACATTATTTCCACTGATCACTTCTACAAAAAGTGGTGGTAAACAATTAGTCACACCTTTTTGGATGGCTCATACATAAAATGCAGAATTTCTTAGCAGCATTTAGGGCAGAAATTAAAGTTGTGGCTAGCAGGTCTAGCTTCAGCCTCCTTTTAACATCACCTACAGAAAGATTGCATTGTCTGCAGCTATAGCTCTAGAAACATACAAAATTAAAAACATTGCTTGTTGCTCAAATATCCTGGCAGGGGCAAAAAACACCCTAAAAAAACTACATTTAAATACTATAAATCTCAAGTACATAGGCTGTGTAACAGAAATTTATTCTCCTCCTTTCCAGAATAGAGCTGAAATAACCAGCAGTGCTGAATATTTCATATCTAATCAGTAACAACAAACACACTGAATTTGCTTATGAAACTTAATGATCTATTTTGTGTCTACAGTTAAATATTTTTTTCAGCCTGACTACTCAAACTACTTGGAATGCAAAGAATGTGTGAAATTAGCAGGTAGTTAGAATAAATCACAAACTAGCATCAACACTGAATAGGATCTGTTTTAACAACAGTCACAAAAATCAGAATGTGGACTCATGCAAGCAGCAGCAAAAATGGCTTACCTAAAACATTCCAAGATCTAATGTTTTGCTTACTGAATTGTGAGAGTCCTTTTACTGAACAAAGTCCTTTGACATGCTCATTTCTGGTCAAAGCCTACACCCATTATTAGCAATTTTGAGAATAAATACAGCACTATGGTGTTGAGAAAACCCTTGAGAGACTTGTGGTTGTGTGTCTGCAAACCCAGTTCTGCAGAATACACACATTAACAAAGTATCTTTTCAGGGCAACAGCATAAGACCAGTTAAAGAAAATTCACCATTTGGAAAATGACAGTTAAGCCTCTTAATATGTAGTACATTACCTTTAAATAAAACAGCTGAGAGTCAAGTATTCTACTTTAAATGGAGTACAATCACAAAAGCACAACAAAACAGCAGAATCTCTTTTTATGGAAGATTAGTTTTTTAATAAGTAACTGTTGTAAAAACAAAACATCAACAATTATAAAAAAAAAATGGTTATACTGGGTGGAGTGGTGTCAGCACAAGCGCAGACAGTTTTCGTCTGCTACCTTCCAAGAGTACTGCTTTTTTTTGGGGGGGGGGCGGAAAAACTTACTGCAGGACTGTTCACAGAGCTTTGCTTTAAACAATATTCCTACATTTTACTCATGCTGTAGTTTTTAAGTGACATTTTTAAAACTCAGAAGACAAAAGTAAACCTAAAAAGCATACATAAACTGTGACAAGTTGAGGATGTTAAAGAACTGTGTGTGTGGGGGAACATATATAAGCAAGAATGCACCTCAGTGGCTACCTCCCCTTGGGATCTCAACTCACCTTCCTCTGCACTAGTCCCCAGGCTCCCCTCCTGTACCCATTGCAGCAATAACATCTACTTATATTCATGTCTGAAGTAGCAAGCCATCCACCTAAAACATGCACAGTGCAATGAAAAAGTATTTGCCTCCTTCCGGAGTTCTTATTTTTTTACATGTGTCACACTTAAATGTTTCAGATCAAACAAATGTAAACATTAGACAAATAGACAAAGATAACCCAAGTAAACACAAAATGCAGCTTAAGTGATGATTTTAAGGGGAAAAAAACTATCCAAACCTACATGTCCCTATGTAAAAAATGACTTGCCCCCCTTGTTAAATCATGAAGTAACTGTGGTTAATCACATTTTTGGGAAAGCAGAGTTAAATTTCACTGGCCACACACAGGCCTGATTGCTGCCAGATCTGTTTAATCTAAGAGATCACTTAAATAAAACCAGTCAGACAAAGTGAAGTAGGCCAAAAGATCCCAAAAAAGAAGACATCTAAATCGATCCAAAGAAATTCATGCCGTGATCTAAAGAAATTCCGGAACAGATGAGAAACTAAGTAATTGACATCCATCAGTCTGGAAAAGGTTACAAAGCCATTTCTAAAGCTTTGGGACTGAAGCGAGCCATGGTGAGAGCAATTATCCACAAATGGAGAAAACATGGAACAGTGTTGACCCTGCCCAGGAGTGGCCAACCAACAAGACTACCCCAATAGCGCAACGATGACTCATCCAAGAGGTCACAAAAGAACCCAGAACAGCATCTAAAGAACTGCAGACCTCACTTGCCTCAGTTAAGGGCAGTGTTCATGACTTAACCACAAGAAAGAGACTGGGCAAAAATGGCATGCATGGCAGAGTTCCAAGGTGAAAACCACTGCTGACCAAAAGGAACATAAAGGCTAGTCTCACTTTCGCCAAAAAAACATCTTTATGATCAAGACTTTTGGGAAAATATTCTCTGGACTGACTAAACAAAAGTTGAACTTTTTGGGAGGTGTGCGTCCCGTTACATCTGGTGTAAAAGTAACAGCATTTCAGAAAAAGAACATCATGCCAACAGTCAAACATTGTGGTGGTAGTGTGATGGTCTGGGGCTGCTTTGTTGCTTCTGGACCTGGATGACTTGCTGTGATTGATGGAACCATGAATTCTGCTCTCTACCAAAAAATCCTGAAAGTGAATGCCCAGCCATCCGTTTGTGACCTCAAGCTGAAGCGCACTTGGGTTCTGCAGCAGAACAATGATCCAAAACACACCAAGTCCACCTCTGAATGGCTTAAAAAAAAACAAAATTAGGGTTTTGAAGTGGCCTAGTCAAAGTCCGGACTTGAATCTAATTGAGATGCTGTGGCATGACCTTAAAAAGGCGGTTCATCCTCCAATATGGCTGAATTAAAAGAATTCTGCAAAGAAGAGTGGGCCAAAATTCCTCAACAGCGATGTGAAAGACTCATTGCCAGTTATTGCAAACTCTTGATTGCAGTTGTTGCTGCTAAGGGTGGCACAGTTATTAGGTTTAGGGGGCAATTACTTTTTCACATAGGGCCACGTAGGTTTGGATGATTTTATTAAGGAAAAAAAAAACCCATCACAAACTGCATTTTGTGTTTGTTTTATCTTAGTCTAATATTTACATTTGTTTGATGATATGAAACATTTAAGGGAGACAAACATGCAAAAAAATAAGAAATCAGGAAGGGGGCAAATACTTTTTCATTGCACTGTAACCATCCAAGTCATAAAACTCAGAGAACACTGTAGTAAAAAACAAACGATTGGTACAAGACTTCTATTCATAACTCCTCTATGAATTCAGTGCAACAATCACAGGTAACATGGGTACACTAAACCCAACTGTTCTGTGAACTAAGCATCTATAAAAGTGAAGATGCAAGATAAAACATGTGTGCAAAAATCAAAATGCCCAATTACGTTCTTTAAATTGAAAGGAGGGTATAAGATGGGACAATGCACTTCTGATATTCTGCTGTGTGGCAACTCTAACAATTAGTTATAGCAAAACAAACTGCAGCACAACAGTGAATGTGACTGTGGTGATCAGACAAAATGCACGTGAAAAAGTATAAATGTGCTCATAAGTTCTCTCGCTCAATACACATGTACAATAAATACAGAAGTTTACTCAGCACACTTACTGGTCAAAGTGATGGGACGACTTCACACCCCCACTAACATTTCACACTCAAAATAATCTTATGTATAGCAAAAGTCTTTGTCACTTAGCCGTTATAAGAAACAAGTGCTTAACTTTATATAGACCTTATCAAAGTTTGTTTTGTCCATACAGACAATACAAGTGCACACGCACGCACACACACACACACACACACACACACACACACACACACACACACACACACACACAGACACACACAGACACACACACACACACACACACACACACACACACACACACACACACACACACACACACACACACACACACACACACACACACACACACACACAGACACACACACACACACCTTTTCAAGCAGACCAGCTAACAGGGAACAGAGCCCTTTAAACAATTCTGTACATCACAGTAGAACTATGGAGGAGTTCTTTTAAAACTGGACCCCAAAAACCAAACACAACTGGCTTTCTCACTTCCTATCATGCACCATGCGTACCTCCTCCTCCTCCACTTCTTCGTCATCACAAAAGTGGACACAAATAAGATAAAACCAGTCAAGGAACAGAAGGATGGAATGCTATTGAATATGAACTTTCTTACAGAAATTATGGCAACCATGGATACCTTTGATATCTAGAAAAGATCTCTCTTCAGGGGCCAGAACAGTCCCCCCCCCAAAAAAAAATGCAGGGTGGCCACTTCTATGGAACCATACTCCTAATGAAAGAATGAAAGATTAGGCATTTCAGCACAATTTAAAAAGAGTCCATATCCAAGCAAAAAGTAAACCCAACTCACTACTTTTACTAATACCCCAAATACAGATATCTACACACCCCACACATTACAGACACAACCATCCCCAGGCTTACCTTTTCAGCCCATCCTTTATCTCAAATAAAAACACTACTACAAAAACTGAAACCTTGCTCAGCCTCGGCAGACAGCCTCCCAGAGTACCTAAAGTTTGCCACAGAGGCAAAAGCACTCCCTGTTGGCACCTTAATAGATCAATTGCTGAAGCACATGACCCTAACCTATGGAAAGGCCACACATCATCCCTTTTACATAAGGGAAGCAACGTCACTGACATTACAGACTTTCATCTTTTTCCAATCTTTTCCCACCTCTCTCAGATTCTAGAAAAAAAAAAAAAAAGTGCGCACCTACAACTTCTCCACCATTTTACACACAACCTACTTTCCCATGCTTAACATGGCTTTAGACATAGTACTTGAAAAGCCTCATCATTTATGGACCGTCAACGCCCGTGACACTGGCAAACTAGTATCTGCAGTATTTCTAGATTTGTTAAAAGCATTTGACATGGTATCTCAACCCAAACTCTTTAAAGAACTTTCCAGCATTGGCCGATCCTCCTCCTCACTCCAGTGGTTTTCTAGCTACCTAGTAGACAGGCAGCAAGCAGTAAAATGGAAGAGTTCTATCTCCCCATATCACATCACCCCACAGGTGTACCTCAAGGATCAATCCATGGCCCATTGCTATTTAATGTCATCAATAACTTGCATACATTCTTTTGTGAAGGCACTCTAATCCAATATGCAGACAACTCCACTATCATCTGCTCAAACACATTAATTCACCAGCACAACACAAGCTTTCCCTTCCACAGAAACATGGCCTTCCAATGCTGAACGCCTACTGAGCAAAAGAAGCTCCTTCTCTTCACCTCCAAACCCCATAGCTCCAACAAAACAAAGACCTTCTCAGCCAGCAATACTGAAATTGAATTGGTTCAGCATAACAAACTACTAGGTACCACAACTGACGATAATCAAAGTTTGACCTACACATACAAAACAATATAAAAAAAAACCCACCAAAAACTAGGCATGTTATATACAGGAATAAAACTTCTTACAGCAGCTACCAAAATTACCCTGGCCAAAACCTACTTCTTGTCTTCACTGTTATTACGAGGCCCCAATTCTAACAGACCTCCCAAAGGAAAAAAAAAAATAGAAAGCTATTTAGGCCGCCTGAGGGCAACCTGCCAGCAGATTACCCAAATGTAATGACTGTAACAGCGAAACACGAAGAACATCCCCTCTAACTCATCACTGTAAAACCCTAGATTTCCCCAAGATGGATTGGTCTCATCCGCCTCAAATATGTACAACTTACTATGGTATACAAAACCATCCACAGTCCACTAGCTTGTCCTGCTCTTAGCACAATAATCAACTTTTATATCCTGGACAAACATTGCCTCACAAGTTATAAACCTAACAAAATATCAAGCCTAAGCCTTTACTCCTGCTCTGTGGCAAAACTACGAACTCCCTTCCTTTAACTATCAAAACTGTTACTAAGCTGCACTCCTTCAAAACCTCTGTAAAAGAATACTTCAAACAAAGCATCTTGCATATTACTACTAGACTCCATTATGTGTGGCCAGACTTTTTTTCCAGTTTTTTTTTTTTTTTTTTTTTTTTTTGAGTACAGTGCAAACCACACACTTTAGGCTAGAGGATGAAAATCTAGTCTACCTTTCTGGTAAAAGGTAGAGTGTCAGGGTTTCCCATACAAACAGATGAACAGCTGTGGCACTTTACAATCTACTAAGGGAGGATTAAGGGATGAAATGGCAGGTTTTCTGCACTATGGGTAAGAGACTAACTGAGGGGTCTTCCCTGCACTAATGCATTTGGACAAACACACAGGATAGTCAGGGAGGCAGCCCCTCCTCATTCTCCAGGTCCTCAAACAGAAGATGGGTTCTATGTTCTTTACCTTGCCCATACATTTTCTATACACCTCTTTTTGAGAAGTTCACAAAAAGTTATAGGACCATTCTTTCTTGGGTAGAAAGGAGGACCTACAGTGGTAGTGGCCAGCAAGAACTACATAATGACTTGAACAGGCAAAGCAAAAGTAAACCTTGCTACCAAAGACACTGAGATTATGGGTGTACCCAAAGTGCATCACCAAGAACACTGATGTTAGCTGGATCAATGACATGCAGAAACCACCAATGCCAGGAACACAAGACAACATTCTGGTGAGTTAGAGTAGATCAGTACCATCTTAACATAGGAAAATATGATGTCAAGAAGCCAAGCAACTGGGTTATGGGTGCTAGAGGACCAAAGCCAAATTTGAAGTTGTTGAACGTGGGAAAAACAGCACATGAACTAGTACCAAAAACACGGACACTGGTGAAATGTGACACTTAGTGGGAAGCAGAGAGAGGACATGTGGTTGCTCCAATCAAAAGGAATAGGGGTAGAGGTCACAGAATGGTGTGTAACCAGTCAGCCAGACAAGCTACGGTTGGAATCAATAGAGATGGTTTCACTGACAAGTCATTAGCGAGGAACAAGCGGAAGTTGCGGCTGCCATAATGAGTACAAATGGAATTTTTTTTTTTTTAAATCTAATCTAGTCAGCCCAATCCCTAATCCAAACCTTTTAACAACCACTTTGGGGAAAAAGAACATCTTGGTGAAGCAGGATCAGCATCCAGTTTGGACAGAGCAGCTTTCTTACAGGCGAGTTGGTGCTGCAAGATAAATCTAAAGTAAGGTGGGCCCAGGGCTAATGATAAAGGTAGGAAAAACACAATTGTCTGTAAATTATAAACATCATGACTGCTGAAAGAAGAGGGGTGGGCTTACTTTGAGCAGTTGTGAGAAAATGGCAGCCTGGAGACACTACCTTGTACTAATGCTGAAGCACAAAACAGGAAAACATGGTGCATTACATGAACAGGAAAAAGTCACTTGGCAAGCAGCCCAAAACCTTTTAATGAAAGTCCTAAAACTATTGAAAATAGGTCTAAGTCTTATCACAGCTATTCTCTCCCCACTCTGGCATTTCCAACTGGTGTCCCACAAGGTTTTTGACCTCTTGCACAAGATGACACTGTGCTGCATCAAAGTTAATTCAGAATGCAGACAACTCAACACTATTATGGCCTGCTGTTTCTGGAACAAAAGCCCAATATGTCCAACAAAACTATCAGTATAAGCATACCTAAATAAGAGTATTTCCATTGTTCAGAACACAAAGTGTATGATTATCCTAGAGTCTATACCCGCACTCATATTTAACCCATATTCCTACCTTTCACTTCACATTCTTGGAAAATTCTAACAAAAGTGGTTAGCTATATGAATCACCCCAAGTTAGATATCCACATTAAACCTGTCAAGAAAATAAATCAGATGTGGATACACAGAGCAAAGGCTTTTGTGATTAACTTGTACTGTACCAACATAGGACACATTTATGCTATCTAGTCTCCAATATGCAGCACACACTTGTACACTTTAATGCAAACGTAATGACTGCAAAGACACGTTACTCATTCTACTACCTCCATTTATACTTGCCTATTTATCTTATTCATCTATGCACATCTTTCTGTGTATGTAAATGTGGCCATGTACACAAATACAAATATATCTCAAAAAATATAGTGTGTGTTAGGTATGTCAAATTACCTGTAACAGTAGTATGCTCGTACTTCTGCACGTACACTAGAACAATTATGGAATTATGCACCCCCCCCTTTCAACCACGACATTTCGGGTTTCTTCATGCTTCCATAGTAAAATCGATTCAGCAAAATGGAAATTCTTACTTAAACTCATATATGCACCCATTCAAATATTATACAGATTAATGACAGAAGAATTTCTAATACAAGTTTCTGTCCACTGAACAGCTAAGAATGTACCTGTCTGGCTACTGGACAGAGCCTGCAGCATAGAATATTAGGAAAAGTGCATGTGCTGTAAATGAGTGTCATTTTACTAAAAAAGGTATGCATATGAACTGTATTTGTTTGGGTCTACATCCTGATCACAGTAATGGTCATTAGAGGAAAGAGAAAAGGTTAGCTGTCCTAATAAAACACCCTCTAACTGCACAAAAAATATGAAAGCATCATTTCAAACCTTGAAGCCATGTTGCTTAAAAAGGGCAAGGTGACTTTAGGGAAGTGTAGTTTAGTAAACATTCCAACACCACACAAGGAAGTAACTGGTGCATTTACATACAACAAATACTGCCAGTTACGTAGCCGACACTGCAATGCGCACTAAAAAACACAGTTTAACCTGTGTGAACAAGCATATACTACTCCTATAATCCATTAAAAAATATGTAGAAGAAAAAGAAAAAAGAATCCCTTACCATCTTTTAGCTTGTAATTTGCATCCAAGAGCAACACAGATTCCTAAAAATGACATTTTCAGTCAAGAAACAGCAGTGAGAGCATATGCTCAAGTTTTGGGACAGAACTGCTTGAGATAAGCACTTGAACAAGCAAGTGGCCAGTGTTTGAATATACACAGCGGGTGGTATAATCTACCACAAATTTCAAAGGGAGCATAAAAAGGCACCCACTGACTCTTTTCAGGTGACCGCTTACTCTGGATCTGGACTGGAACAAATTCTCAAACCCATACAAAAGGCATCACGAAAGTGGGTTAGCAACAAAAAACGAGTTATACTCAGGACTGCAGATCCAAACAAATGACTTAAGGCCCTGAATGCAACAGATGAAGACCAAAACAAAAAAACAAAAAATCAAAAATACGCCTCAAATGTCTTTGGGGGGGGGGGGTGACCAATGGAGTGAGGACATTAGCAGTCAAAAGTCAAGCTGGTAAAAAACAGTGAAGGAAGGAACAATGGGGGCTTACGTCAAATACACAGCCTTAATATGGTAAAAAGTGGAAACAAAACTGTAGGATCAGCACCAAACAAAAGCTAGCAAAGCATTAGGGTAGATTCAGTGACTGCACTACAGGCCAACACACAAATGTAGTTATCACTACACATCTAGGATCTCAACGAAAAACTGCATGTTATTCTGACAGCCATCCCAGTGCCCCATATTTTTGCTGGGTCTACTGGCACTCCAACCATGACCTGGTCCAATGCCCTAACTGGAACCAGGGCTGGCAAAGATTTTAAGGACATCATGTCGGGGGGGGGGGGTTGTTGATGTCCATCTTCTAGCTGAAGTGGTTTATTCTTATGACTTACACCAGTTCTTCCATACTCCCTTCTTCATAGTCCCTGCAGTGACTTCCAAGGGGTTGGTGGCTGGGTGTGCAGTGAAGACATGGGGTATTATCACTCCTCTTTGGCAGATCAGGCTAGTCTCCACCTTTCCCCTATTGGACTACACCTTCCAACAGAAACATCCTGTCTTCACTAGTGATCATCACAGTACACTCCCACACCACTGCCCCCCCCCCCCCCCGAATGGTAAGCCTATCCAGATACTTCCTACTGCTCCATCAGCCACCAGAGATGCAAATCAATTTCAGGACGGCAAAGCACTAAGCATGGCTTTAATCACTCTATGCCAATGCAGCACCTGCAAGTATGGACAGTGCACATTCTCTGCTTTCTCTTCTGACTGGTTGCTCCTTGGTGATACTCCGCATACAGTCCCAGTAGCCTAGAACACTCCAGGTGAGCTCATTGGTTGGGAGGGGTGTTTCAAAAGCACCAATGAAAGTATACCTGATCTGCAAATGCTATAAAGGAAGACACAGACTGGAGAGATTACTCATCAGAATAAGCAAGAACAATAAAAATATGATGCTAACAAAAGCTAAAAAGATGACAAGTTAAAAATTAGTTTTGTGAAAAACGTATGGTATTACTGATGGTATGTGTGAATGTTGTTCAAAGTTTTTGACAGAAGCGCACAAAAAAAAAAAAAAAAAAACACGTGAATGTGTATATATATATCACATTCACATATATATATATATATATATATATATATATATATATGTGTGTGTATGTGTGTGTATTTATTTACTTTTTTTTTTAAACACACACACAGCACACACACACACACACACACACACACACACACACACACACACACACACACACATCCAGCTAAATCAAATACATAGCTTTGCTGTTTTTGTTGCCACAACCTTTCAAAGGCATTCATTACGAAATACAGGATCTGTGAAGTCATGTAACAAACTCTTGTTTTCAAATTTCTCTTTTGATCATGACAGTGTAACTTACGTATTTGTTGCCTTTACCAGCTGCAAAAGAAAATTAGTTTGGTTCCTTTCACAGTCAGTGTAAAGTTTCCTTCAATGTTTAGTTGACATTTGGGCATCAATGAAATTGGTAATGATTTCAACAGAATTTCAACCAACATCAGCTATTGAATTACATACTCTCTCACACACACACACACACACACACACACACACACACACACACACACACACAGCAACATATCATATTATACACACATTATCAATTTATACTACAACACAGCCTGCAGAGCAAGGAAGGCACTCTGCTGAGGCAGTGAAATATAACTGATGAATTGATGACCATAGAACAGTGTGCATGGTACAGTCTAAAGCAAACAGGTAAAGTATTTCCTTATTAATTAGTGGGAATTAGCTGACTTTTGGAGCTATAAATCACAGTCAATACCCATGCTAAGGATTCCTGGTTTCTGGATCGAGACAGAGCTAGGAGTCTCCAGAAAGCAAGAACAAATACATTTTAAAATGGAACCCTGAAGACAGGATAGTAGCCCTTTATTCTGTCCTATTTGCTTAAAAAAAATCCTGTGGAAACTACCTGCTTGCTGTGGGACAATCTCATAAGTAATGCTGCACTTTGGATTACTGTGGGGTACAGCACAGTCTTAAGGTATGTGGAAAGACTTGGCTGGAAAGCTATCTTTATTTTTTCTGTTATTACCCAAATTCACATGAAAAAGAATTTGTCATCCAACAAAACACTTAAAACTGAAAATGGATTTTGTACTATAATATACGACACTGAACTGCATTGGGCACATTTATTATAGCAATAACAGATGTCGGTGTGGTATATTGAAAATTTAAGTCACAAAAAAGAACTTGATAAACCAGAAAAAATGACAGGGCTATGTGTTTTTTCTGGTATATTGAAGATTTACCCATGGCTGGTGTGGTTTAATCATGAGGGTGAAGTCAGAGTGATTAAAGCCAACCATGGGTAAATCTTCAATGTACCACACCACAGAGTCAGTTATTGCTATTATACAAAGACATTTAAGAAAAAACACTTTTCTTAAACAACGTCAATGTATAATGCCTCCGTAGTGCCCGTCCATGTTTTCTCCAGCATCCTAGGGCCTTCCTGATGAACTGCTCATGCGTACGGGACTTGCATTCCCACACTTACACAGTACATCAGTGCTGTGCAAACAAAGCAATGGAGAAAGATGATCTCAGTTGCTTTTTTGTTTATTTATTAAGATAACATTCGGGAGAGACGTGACAGTCAAAATAAAAGGATAATCATGAACATTTCTTTAGTTTTGCAGAATGTACGAGATCATCCTCATTTTTCTCTGTGCAGTCTCCCACGTTCATTTGAGGTCTTTGGTTTTGTAAACTTCTTTAAAAAAATAAAACTAAAAATTTTATGTGATATACTAATGGAAACAAGTCCAGGCGACCAGACCTTTTTCCATTGGTATATTTTCGCATTTACAATGGGCTCACTGGTTGGGCTGACCAATCAGCATGCTCCTATTTGGATATTACTGGCCAGTCATTGTATAATAAGCAATAACCCACATCTGGGTGTACATATCACATGATTTATCCACAGTTGGTGTGATTTAATCACAAAGGTGAAGCTAGAGTGATCCAATGAAGCCAACCATGGGTAAATTCTGCCATATCTGCATCCAGGAGTGGGTTACTGCTATTAAACAATGACACAGAGAAATTGCTAAGCTTTCTTAAATAATATCTTTGCATAATGTAACTGTAGTGTTCCTCCATGTTATTCCTTGTTTCCTGATGTACTGCACATGATTATGGGACTTGGGTTTCCATGCTTGCACAGTACATAAATGTAGTAACAGAGAAAAAAAAAAATAAAAAAAAACAAAGGGGGAAATCGCCACTGCTGTCCCCCCCCCCCACACACACACACTTAAATGCAAAAAATCTGGGCAAACCCCAACATAACGGGGGGACAAAGGTCCAAAAAGTAGGGAAAGATTTTAAATACTACTCTATGAACTTAGCTGCTGGATGCTAGCGTGCACTTTCATAATAACATGGAGCCTAACCCCAAAATGTTTCATCATTTAATAACTTTAAACCCCAGTGTCTTGCCAGAAAACTGCAATTTTAATAGGAATAGACCAAAACTATAAGGCAAAAATTTGGACACTTGAGAGGTATGCTGACGAGATTTTGGGAGAACATTTGGAGAATACACCTAATTTTTTTTTGTTTTGCTCAGTATCTAAGCATACCCCAACAGAAAAGCACAGCCACTTCATGGTACTTTAGCAGCCAGAATGAGTTTTTTCTATTGATATATGCTTGATTTACAAAGGGCGCACACTAGTTGAACTATCCAATTAGTGTGCTTGCTTTTGAATATTAGAGCCATTTTTGTATAATGAGCCTTTTACAAGTGGGAATTTTCTACGTGTCCACCCAAGTTTTTTCATACCCTAAAATGAGGAATGCAAGTTCTGACAGACTGCTTAGCTGCATCCAGCCTACAGAGGAAGGGGGGGGGGGATACACAGCTATACTTTCCAACCCCTTTAAAAATACAAGTTGAATTTACTTGCACAGTAGATGTTCAGATGATCACTACTTCTTTT
>NC_056738.1:518518103-518551272 GCF_019279795.1 Protopterus annectens | reverse complement strand
TTGTCAACATAGAAGCTTGAGCAGGTGGTGCAAAAACCTAGGTAGACAACCCCTTTACTCCCACAGGTGTAGTGATGATATGATTTGATGTTAAAATTCCTGGGGGGAATGTAAAGTGTTGGAGCATTAATAATGGCATGGCCTTGATTACAGGACCCACATTTGAAAGTGCCTAGTCATGTGTTAGAGTTGTTAGCCTGGAAATTAGGTTTTCTTTCAAATAGTTCCTTGTCCCTCTTTCTTACAAATTTAGGGTGTGGTGGGAGGGCATCTTTGAATTCTTTGTGAAAGGTCAGTACAGGCCAGTGCCTCCTGATGATCTCCTCAATATCAGCGGAGTTGCCGGAATAGGTATAGATAAAACTATTCCGGAAGGTGTCAGATATCGCTGTTGTGTTAGTTGTGACAGAAGGTTGCCCTGTACAAAGAAGTGGTGGAAATGATGTTTCTCTGTTATCAATCACTTCCTTAGCTAAGGAGGTGATAAGGGAGAGAGGGTATCCCCTGTCTACAAACATGGACTGCAAAAAATGTATTTCATCCAAAAAATCAACAGTGGAGCTGCACATCCTAGAGGCTCTAATGAACTGGCCCTTAACAATGCCTTTTTTCTGATAAAATGGGTGTGCACTTTGATAATGCAGAAAAGAATTAGAAAAAGTAGGTTTCCTGTAAAGTTTAGAAAGGAATGTTGAACTGTTATAATCTTTATATAAAGTCACGTCAAGATAGTGAAGTTCGTGCTTGTTAATGTTGTGAGTGAACACCAAGAAGGGGGTAGTGGAATTGATATAACTAAAAAAAATCCTCAAACTGATTGAGGGTCCCATTCCATAAAATACAGATGTCGTCTAGGTATCTTCTATAATGAGTTAAATATTGAACCCAAGTAGAAGAAAAAATGAACATACTTTCCCATCTGTGCAAAACAGCGTTGGCATAAAAAGAAGCGCATGAGGCACCCATGGCCACTCCTTTCCTTTGTCTAAAAAGCTCACCATTAAAGAATATAAAATTGTTCTGTAATAAAATTTCCATAAACTCCACTAGAAGGCCAGCCACCTTATTGTTGAGATTAGTTTCAGTTGTTAATAAATCGTTAAACCACTCGAGCCCTGCTGGGTGGGGTATACTAGGAAACAGGTCTTTGATGTCTATAGTTATCATAAGGAGTTCAGATGAGAAAAAGGAAGGTTGAATGTCTCTGAGAAAATCCCACATTCCCAAGGAATACAACCACAGTTAGTTAACTTAAATGAATATGAAATCTGGTTCATTAACCATTTGAAAAAAGAAAACATTAGGGTCATGAAACCAGACAAGGGCGGTGGGGTTGTCCTGATGTATAATTCCAGCTATGACATTTACATTCACGACATGTTACAGGACAGTGAACAATACGAAATTGTATCTAGAAATGAAGTTAACATAGCCTTTTCCAAAATCAAATATATGCTTACTGACCATTTGCTCCAAGGAGCTATAAATGAAAAATTGTTCAACTATCTGCATGTTGAGAAACCCAAAATACCAGTAATTTTCGGGATACCGAAAATTCACAAAGGCTTGGACCCCTTGAGATTTAGGCCTATTGTTTCAGAGGCAGGAAGCATCACTGAACCCTTAGGTAAATTCATTGACCATGTTACTAAGCAACTCATCCCACTTTTAGATCACGTCTACAAAGACTCCTGGGATTTTCTCAGAGACATTCAACCTTCCTGTTTCTCATCTGAACTCCTTATAACTATAGACATCAAAGACCTGTTTCCTAGTATACCCCACCCAGCAGGGCTCGAGTGGTTTAATGATTTCTTAACCACTGAAACTAATCTCAACAATAAGGTGACTGGCCTTCTAGGGGAGTTTATGGAAATTTTATTACAGAAAAATTTTATATTCTTTAATGGTGAGCTTTTTAGACAAAGGAAAGGAGAGGCCATGGGTGCCTCATGCGCTTCTTTTTATGCCAACGCTGTTTTGCACAGATGGGAACATATGTTCATTTTTTCTTCTACTTGGGTTCAATATTTAACTCATTATAGAAGATACCTAGACGACATCTGTATTTTATGGAATGGGACCCTCAATCAGTTTGAGGATTTTTTTAGTTATATCAATTCCACTACCCCCTTCTTGGTGTTCACTCACAACATTAACAAGCACGAACTTCACTATCTTGACGTGACTTTATATAAAGATTATAACAATTCAACATTCCTTTCTAAACTTTACAGGAAACCTACTTTTTCTAATTCTTTTCTGCATTATCAAAGTGCACACCCATTTTATCAGAAAAAAGGCATTGTTAAGGGCCAGTTCATTAGAGCCTCTAGGATGTGCAGCTCCACTGTTGATTTTTTGGATGAAATACATTTTTTGCAGTCCATGTTTGTAGACAGGGGATACCCTCTCTCCCTTATCAGAGGTGATAACAGAGAAACAACATTTCCACCACTTCTTGGTACAGGGCAACCTTCTGTCACAACTAACACAACAGCGATAACCGACACCTTCCAGAATAGTTTTATCTATACCTATTCTGGCAACTCCGCTGATATTGAGGAGATCATCAGGAGGCACTGACCTTTCACGAAGAATTCAAAGATGCCCTCCCACCACACCCTAAATTTGTAAGAAAGAGGGACATTAACTTCAAGGAACTATTTGAAAGAAAACCTAATTTCCAGGCTAACAACTCTAACACACGACTAGGCACTTTCAAATGTGGGTCCTGTAATCAATGCCATGCCATTATTAATGCTCCAACACTTTACATTCCCCCCAGGAATTTTAACATCAAATCATATCATCACTACACCTGTGGGAGTAAAGGGGTTGTCTACCTAGGTGTTTGCACCACCTGCTCAAGCTTCTATGTTGGCAAAACTGAGAGGCCATTTAGGAAAAGACTCTATGAACATTTTTACGATCTAAGTAAACAAAGGGAGTCTAACGCATTCTATAAGCATTCACTCACTTGCCCTGGGATAGATCTTAAATTCATAGTGTTGGAGCAAGTTACCCCGGATGCTAGGAGAGGTGACTGGGAGACGACCCTTGAATACAAGGAACTTATATGGCAACTTAAACTAGATGCAGGCAGACACCCTGGATTAAAATGATAACATCAACATAAACAGTGTCCTCAAGCTAAGAAAGGCTCGATTATGAGAAGCTCGTTCATTGCTGATAAAAAATCTTCAAGTGAAATATGATAAATGATTTATTTTAATTTATTGCTAAATGCACTGCCTACAGTTTCTTTCGATTATTTTACATTTCAGTTTTAATATTTACTGTACACATTTATTATAATGAACCAGGTTTAACTTTTAACAAAGAAGCATTTTTAACAATTTATCAACTCCAGCATTTTTAAGCTTTATTTTTTTTAATTGATTAATTTAATTGATTAATTAATAATTAACTTCAGTGTATATAAAGCCTTGCAGCACTTTGGATGTTCACTTGATAAAGCTCGGCACAGACCGAGCGAAAGCGCTTGTGTTTTCATTGTTTTTTATGGTTTCGTATTAAAGAATTAGACTTTCTGAGCAGCAGTCTGTCTTGGTTTGGTTTTCCACCTTGGATTTATTTTTTTATCTCATGTACATTATTAGAATAGAAATCTTGAATGCAGACAATTAAAAAAAAACTACTTACTATTCTACAAATCTTGTGTATTTAAGCATGCTACCAAGTCTTAACAGCTGCTTGTTTCAGTAAAACTGCAAAACAGGCTTCCATATGCCAAGGGCCAATAATAAGTATTCAACCAAGTGTGTCACTTTGCCTACAAACAAGAAAACATTACCACCTGACTTGGTTTCTTCAAAATGTCGCAGAAAAACAGCATATGGCAAACTACTTTTTGCAAAAACTAATGACAGCAACATTGTATCTGCAGAAACGGTTATCATAACCGGCAAGTTGCACCTTAAGTAGACCCATGGAATGTGAAAATGCTGAATGTTTAACTACTAAAACTATATAATCTGCTCAATGACACATTATAAAAATTGTAGAGGAAAAGAAAGCCAAGAAGCATGATTACATTAGCTGCAGCACAATATACTTGCTAAAATAAAACAGTAAACAAACTAAATGAAATGATTACAAGTACAGAGAGACAGAATGAAGTACTGTATAACAGGAGTAGAAACACATACCCTTTTAGGATAGGAGTTGTAACAAATATAGTACTTAATCCAATGCTGAACTGAGAATTGTAAATGAACTGCACTTATTGCATACGTTATATATCTAGTTAAAGCAATAAAGCACTCTTGAAATGCAAGCATGTAGTTTTAAAAGTTCAAAAAGTACAGTATGTTCAAAACAAGGCAAAATGTTTTTTTGTCATAGATATCTGACCACAAAGTATCAGTAATTGAGTGCATAACCAGACAACACCCCCTCGGAAAAAGCCTCGCCCCTTCTAGAGTACTTTTTCTTCCAAAATATCACATCTTTCATTTGGGTATCAATATATAGCTCACCACTTTGCCCATCAGAATCTTCTGTGCATTATCTAAACCTTCCCATACTATGGGCACATTAATTTAAATCCCAGTGCCCAACAGTTAAATTGCAATTACAGTTGTGCAGCAACCTTTTCAAATACATTATAAAACACTAATGTTGACTTTAATGGCACTCAAATCCACTAACTTCAATGGTTTGTAATTCTGTATTTATAAAAATTCACTGCATTGTGCTACACCCTACACTGTAAAAGCCATTTTATCTCATCACATGCTCAGTTTAAACTAGAAATCAGACTAATATGAAACCGCACAAGATCAGATGATACAACACAATGTAATCATTCAGAACCATCAGGTCACTAATGAGGTAAATGGGATGCACCACTGTTCATGCAACAATACTTGTTCAGTACATCTGCGCTATTTACTTAGAGCAACACAAAAGGTTTAACATATAAACACAAAAAAACAGCAAACAACAAAAGTTACCTTGCTGCAATACAGCATCCAGAGTTCATATAGCCTTTCTTTAGATGCCATCGCCTCATGCCCTTCCCCGATACCTAGTTTCAAGACTTTAAAACAGTCATTGTGGCTGGTATCTTTTGCTGTATATTTGCTGCTGGATTAATCAACGCCAAGCAAAAAAACATATGTAAAACCAGTCTTAAAACATCTTTGCTTTAAAAGCAAAGATAATGCTTCCAGAATACTTCACATATGTGAACTACACAATGGCCTCATTTTTTCTCTCCAATAAAGTATTCAAAGATACTTGAGTTGATGGAAATGTGCCCCAGACCCAGAAACAGTTTAAGAATTAATCTCAATGTCTTCTCTTAAAATAATCCACGACCAAAATGCTTATAATATTCCTGATGCAGATTAAATATTAGAGGCCACAGATTTTTCTTCCTTTCCAAGCAAACTTTTTAAGATATGTAAAATTCCAATATGAATGAGAAACTGTCCAATGCAACAGAGAAGAATTCTTCAGCACCTTCTCAAAATACCATCTGACAAAACTCTTTGTTTTACTTCAAAGCTGCTGCCGAAAAAGAAAACACAAAAGTCAGGGTTGCAGAGTTGACAGTCCTTGAAAACTGAAAATAATTCTTAAGCTCAGTAAAGTGCTAAAAATCTTCACTAATCATACGACTTCCATTTCATCCAAGGAATGATGCAGGAACGGTTGCTCTGTAATGGAACTGATGGCAGACGCTATATTACCATTTACACATGATATACGACTAACAGAGCTCAACTGTAACGAGTCTTTCTGCTCCCAAACAAGGAAAACTCAAACATCCTCAGTAAGAGTAAACATATCTAATAAAAACAAAGCAGTTTTCCCTCTTCAAGTTTTTTAATAGAAAATCTAAATTCTAAACTTAACTTTCCCTCCTATGAGAATTTTAGTGGCTAAAGACGCTTTTTCAATGGGGCATGCAAGACCCCAAAACATTTGATAGGGACAGAAAGAGAACTGCATCTACTTTCAAGACTGCAGACAGCCTTGGACGAGCATAATTGTATTGTCAGGTAGCTCACACACAGTCCTACTAGGATGCTCTTAAGACAGATGTCATTGAAGTTCAGCCTAGAATACATACAAATGCTCTCTTAACTACTGAATTAAAACTACTCAATATGTTGCAGTCCAACTTTACAGGTAGGTCTTTTATACTCAAGACTTGCTACAGTGTAAATACCATGTTACGACTTAGGATTATCTATATTAATTTATTTTTTTACCTTTTAAAACAGCAATGTATTCTCATATATATTCAGCAGGATTCTCCTAGAAGAAAAAAAAATACAAGATATATAGTTTGCTGCACCCACCCTTAAAATACAAGATATATAGTTTGCTGCACCTACCCTTACGTTAAGCTACAGGAACAAAATCAAAATAATGAAGGACAAAGACACAGAAAGGAAAGCAAGTTTTAATCACTGATATTAGTTATTAACGGAACAGAACAGTTTGTGGTATGCACTCTTATTTATTTAATAATTTATTTACGAATGCTTTGTTTGCCAGGTTGGCCCTACTGGAAAAGTAAGCCCACTTACACAGTGGACTCAGGGGAGAAAACCTGCAACAAGAAAACAGAACACATTTCAAAGAATTAAGAACACATATCAACTATACAAATGAAGTCAACATATACACACATTTATAAGGAAACCAGACTCATAGAATACATTTAAGGAATGTTGATTGTAACAGAAAAATTAGGACTCTGAACAGGGATACCAGCTGTCCCACTTTGAGGGACAGTCCCTCTTTGGGCAGTTGTGTCCTGCAAAGAAATCAATAAAATGGCAAATGTCCTGAGATTTTAGGACAAACATATCTCTTATATTTTATGTAATAGTTGCATAAAACAGTTATTCTGTATCTGAAACACCTAAATGCGTTAAGAAACAGAATAAGCAACTAAAATGCTACAAGAATAAGCTTTTCTTTAGGCCAAAAAGAGAAGTTCTGTCCTTTGTACTGGCCATGAGTATGTTTTGCCCTGCAAAGTCTGACGTTTGTACTGAAAATGTCCCATTTTGGGCATTTGAAAAGGTGACAATCCTAACTCTGAATAATACATATCGTTATAAATAATACATTGACACTCTATGTAAACTGATTTTACAGCGCATATCATGAGAATAACAAAGAAAAAATACTATATTAGTATATGAAACCAGAAGGTGTCGTACTATTTTACATGATCTGTCATATAGAAAGGTCTAAAAATGGTTTGCATCTACTTTAAAAGGAGAAAAAGTTTAGAACAGACCTAACAAGCAGAGACAGTTGATTTCAGCTGTCAGATTCAAAGACGCTACGGATACCATAAATAAATGTGTCATCAGTCATAGTTCTAAGGAAGAATCTGTTTAAGAAACATTACTTAGTAACTACAGCTCTCCAAATTCTGTCATACAAGCACAACTTTTACTAATGACAGCAAAGTCTGGAAGCAAAATCAGAGAACAGACAAGTTATAGAATACAGATTTGATATACTATGTAAAATGACACGCAGATATTTCACAGGCTTGCTTCATGACGCAAACTATTAGTAGTCGAGCACCCTTAAACAGAAGGAATACTGGGAGAGACTGGGAACTACTGACAAACTTCAACAACATTAAACACCGTGTACACTGCCCATCCAAGTAGTGAAGGAATGTATGGTGTGGTGTGGACTGACCATTCCTGCCCCCACCCACAGACTGCTCTTGACAGCTGAAATGGGAACTGGCATTTTTTTCGCTAAACAGCTACTGTCGATAACAGGAGTGGTGCAGAAAGATAACACTTGAACAGCTTACTCCTGACAGGTAAGGCGTCGGAAGAGGTCCCGCATATTCGAGATTCTCTCATTATCATATTTACTAACAGCAGCAGCACTGTTTACAGCAACACAAGACTACATGAAGAGAGAATATGAAAAGCACACTGCCTTAAGTCAGCTACGGTCACAATTAACATTCCAAATACTGCCCCACCAGCACCATCGCTAGAACTAATCACTCATTTGTGTCCTCTATCCAAAAGTCGCACCAAGTCCTGCTGGTAAAAAATGGTCCAAGTACACCGAATTATACACACCCCACGCTAAGTTACCATGTTTTTAGCTTATCAACATCGCGGTTCACTCCTCTCATACACTCGTTTTTTTTTTTACTCTCGTCTTGTTTTCCTCACTTTCTCACCTGCACCTTCTTGTTTCAAGCTTCTCAGGTGATCGATTGCCGAAAAGTTAATGACGTCAACGCGGGAGTGCTTTTCGGCACGGTGTTGTCCATCACTTGCTAGCTCCACCTTTTCCCACAGAGAGGCTAGAATTCTAAACACGCTGAATTTCTACTGCCAGTGACTGTAGCCTCCTTAGTCTCATTGACTATAGGGTAAGTGTTTCCTTCTACTCATTGATGATGTCAGTAGAAAGCGTGGACTCTGCTCCTAGCTGACTTTTCCATTTGTTCACGTGTTGCTATAGGGTGTGTGGAGTTTAGACAGTTCGTGAATTGTTTGCTGTTGGTGAGAGTTTTTTTTTTTTTGGCGTGCCCTGGTTTAAAAAGCTGCCGTCTGCACAAGTGTTAGAATTGCACATAAGTCAATATGTCCATTTATAAAATGTTACTATAAAACGTCTCTCTTTACTTTGGAAAGTAAGCGTGAGTAAAAACTGTTTATTGACGGAACCTACTTGTTTTGGAAGGCTACATTGTACCCGTTATCGTTTGTCGGTTTTACTTTTAGATTCCCACCAGTTAGATGTTACTTTCTCCCATATGTCTGGTAAGGTATGTGGGAAGGGGAGGGCTGGAATATGCGAAGGGCAAGAGGGTTACTTGGCTATCTGAAATGATTTTTTTCCCCCTTTAAACTGTCTTCTACTGTAACAGACGAGTAGGTGCATTGTGAGCTGCGTAGGTGTGGAAGTGTGTTAAGAATTGCTACACATAAATTTCTTTTCACAATTACAAATTAAAGCTCGTACTATTGTGTGCTTCAGGAGAAAATGTGAATCTGGTATAACTTCAAATTCTGTGAGATGCACGTATTCAAATTGACGGTTCATTTGCAAGGAACTTGAATGATTACCCGAAAACAACATAGGTTGGTACTAGGCTTATCCGCCCAAGGGCCTATATAAGCTTAGCCATAACAATTCCCTGGGTATTTTTCCCACAATATTTACTTCCCTGCTAAAATTACTTGGATTTTATGTAGTATTTGGTTACCTTAGTACTCTAACTGTGTGATCAACACCAGTTGTAATGGCTATGTATTTCTAAATATTGGCCATTTCCAGTTTTACAATGTAGTGTGTGCAGTGGGCTAGTAGTAGATGGATACCAGGGTGTAACAGCTTGTGTTTATAAACAAAAAGCAACAGTCTGCCCCACCCCACCACCTTTACTAAATAAATGCTGCACAGAGGAAGTGACTGCTTGGAAAATGTGTGTTGGGAATAAAGGCACTGTCCAAGAAACAATAATTTGAGCAATGTGCTATACAGAGTATATATGTGTGTGTTGAGTGGATAGGTGAGTAGCTGAATAATATGAAACTGGAGCCTGCGGTATTTCTTTTTCCCTGAGATTTCAAAGAAACTTAGCAATTGTAGTATAATGTGTTTTTTTTTTATTTTTGTTTTGTTAATTGAGAAGAGCGGTGGTTCCATTGGACTTGCTTCAGTCTCAGCAAGATAATAGATATGACTTTACCTGCAGTGACTGACAAAACGCAATATCTACATACATTATATACAGAGTGAATATTGGAGTTGACCCAGGGGTATAAAGACAATAAATACATCATATGCAAAGTGACTTGACAAAACACAATATATACATGGGCTCTGTATAGAGTTGAGGTCATGTATGTTGAAAGAATCGCAATGAAAATTATTCTAAGCAGGCTATGTGGGAATAAGTAGGTTAGGAAGTGGATAACTTCGACATGAGAGTGTATTTTTCTTGAGTCTTGCCAATATGCTTTCAGTTCTGATCACAAATTGAGGAAAGATAAATGACCTTTAAGAAAACAGTGGAGCGATTCAAAGTTTGGAACCAAATACTGAGAAGGCATGATTTATGCACTGAATTTTGGTTTGTGGGTTTTGAGGGTGAGGATTACAGTTAAATGTTGGTGCATTTCTGGTTAGTTTGGAGGGTAGTGGGGGGTGAAGGTCTCTTTCTTGATAAATCTAAACAGCTGAGAGATGATTTGCTGTTTCACATGCAGCCAGTTGGCTTTTGCAGTGGTTTTGCAGTTGTGTTGATTTCTTGGACAGAGAATGATAATCTGCATGTGACATTTGAGATGGTTTGAATGGTGGATGCATTTATTGTAAAAGGTGTAGCAGTCAAGAGAAGGACCATATTCTAGCTGAGACAGTAAGATTTGTTTATTTTTACTAGTGTAAAGCACTGATTACAGTTTTCTTTTATAGGGTCTGCCTGGTTTACATACATACATGCATAGTAATAGTGGAAAAGTGAGATTAAAAGTATAACTAAATTATTTTGTATGCCACTGTAATATAAATGTAAACAAGAAATATACACACACTTAAAAGTTTCTACAAGTAGTAGAATGAGTATACAGTACATAATATAGGTATTTACAGGTGAGGTAAATGTGGTCTAGCTGAAAAGAACTGCCATAGTGTAAACAAATATTCAGGGAAATTTTACCAGTGAATAGAGAAATGACTGTAGAATGGTAAGAGCTGCAACAGAAGAGCTAATAACAGGAGAAATGGATATTAGATACACAACAGGGAATGCTTGGGTCAGATAAGGAAATGCCTGGCATGAGTTTGTGTTGAAGAGATTAGGAGATTAAACACAGTTTTTTCTGGGATGAATGTAATACACCCATGTGAGTTAGGTGACGATGCCTGCATTCTGATGTGCACTTTTATATTTTCAGTTGATTATTCTTTGAATTTAGTTCTGAAGTGTTTGTAGTGTCTGATTTCCACAAGATCAAGAGGCAATGACTGGTTAAGGACAAGACCAGAGAGAAGAGTTTTCTGTGGAAAGAAGCTCAGCTGATGGAGTTGTGGGGATATTAGATATCTGTGCTAGCATGATTGACTGAAGATTTGTAAATGATTGTAAATTACCCCATGTTACATATGCCAGTCTGACTAGCTGTAATTTTATAAATGTTTGTCTTTTATCACTCTGATTTATGCAAGATGTTTGAATGTCAAACAGTGTTCTAGCTGGCTAAATGCACATGTTCTTTGTAAAGCGAATTCTGAATGTCTGTTATTGTCAGTCAGCTGACCTAGGTATTATTTTTTATTTTACATTTGTTGACCGGGCTAGTCTAACTGGATACATGTCCATTTTCAGTAGAGGCCCGGGGAGAAAAGCTCCAAATTTAATACAAAGTAGGAAGTCAGTCAACCTAAAATTTAAGACAGTCCAAATCAGCATGTAGATATAAAAAATATAATAAAAAAGTAAAAATGATAAAATATAAAAAAATTTTTTTTTTTTTGAGATGAGCAGAGAAACAATAAGTGAGAGAGAGGAGGGGATAAGATAGGAAATGTATTGGAGATGTAATAGGATGAGTAGAGGATAAGATGATTTTCATAGAGCTAAGAAAGTTAGTTTTAAGAAGGCAAACATGCACCTAAGAAGAGAGGAAAGAAAAGAAGCTTTTGAGTACTTGTTCAAAGGGTAAGTTTCCTGTCTTAAGGAGTGGCTGTGGAACATTAGAAAACATTTATTGGGTTATTGGGTAGAGAAGGGGAAGAAGGAAAGGGAGATGGGAGACAGAAGGGCTAGCTAGTCAGGGTTAATACAGGGGCAGAGCCATTTGTTATTAAGGTACAATTTGAGATTCTTCTTGAAAATAGGAAGAGAAGTCAGGGATGTGATATCAGCAGGTAAATTGTTCCAGTGTTTCCCAACTGAGTTGGAGAATAAGCCATCTCCTGCAGTGTTTTAGGTGTAGTAATGTTGATCAGAAGTTTGTTAGAGGAGCGTAGATGTTTCAGGTTATGATAAGGGGTAATAAGACTGGTGAGTATTGGAGTTTTGGTGGGTTGGTACAGGGTTTTGTGGGCTATTACCAGTTGTTGAAGTATAATCTGATTAGGAAGTTCGAGCCAGCCAAGTTGTCTTAGATTAATGCAGTGGTGGGTTCTAAAAGGAGATCCGGTAGCAAATCTAGCAATGTTGTTGTAGGATATAACTAGTTTATTAAGGTTTTTTTTTTTTTTTTTTGACAGGTTGGTATAAATAGGACATGCATAGAGTAAAGTAGAGATTAGATGGGTCTTGGCTAAGGTAATTCTAGTAGTTGGGGTAAGAAATGGTTTAATTCTATATAGGGTTCCTATTTTTTTGTTCACACTTTTTATAGTAGAGTTAATGTGATTCTCAAAATTGAGTTTATTATCAATTGTAATTCCTAGTAGTTTTGTGGTGGTTTCGGGGGAAATACTAGTATTGTTGTTTGAAGTGATTGAGAAATGTGGGGGTACTTGGTTACGTGTTTGGGAGAAGAGTAGAAGTTTTGTTTTCTTAGGGTTGAGTAGGAGGCAGCGTTGGGAAAACCAATGTTCAACTGTGTTAAAAGCTTTTTGTGTAAGAGTTCAGCATGAGAGGTAGCTGTGCAGATAATAGTGGAGTCATCTGCATATTGGATACAGTTAGAAAAAGGGATAGCTGATTGAAGGTCATTGATAAAGACGGAAAAAAGAAGTGGACCTAAGTTAGAGCCTTGTGGGACACCTAGGGAAATAGGAAGGTAGTCCGATATTGAATTTTTCCAGAGTACTGCTTGTTGACGGTTTTTGAGGTAAGATTGAAACCAAGCTAAGCTGTTAGGATCCAGTGATAGAGAATTGAGAATGTGGAAGAGCATTTTGTGATTTACCATGTCAAAGGCTTTAGACAGGTCAATGAATAGTGCAGAAGAAAGATTGTTTAAGTTGCGGTTAGTGTTGATGGTGTTTGTGAAGGAGAGCAGTGCAGTGGTGGTACTATGGGAAGGTCTGAAGCCATGTTGACAGCTAGCAAGTAGGTTGTTTTGGAGAAGATGATTTAGTAATCGTTTATGGATACATTTTTCTAAGATTTTGGCAATAGGTGATAACAAAGCTATGGGACGATAGTTGGATAGATCAGTAGATTTTCCCCCTTTGTGTAGTGGGATGATGCGAGATATTTTCCAGATATCGGGGACAGTTCCTTCACTGATGGATCTGTTTATCAAAATAGAGATAGGAAAAGCTACAGCTTTGGCTCCTATTTGCAGAAACTCAGCCGGGAGCTTGTCTTCAGAGGGTGAGGAGGGCTTTAGTTTTTGAAGTAGTGAAGAAATATATGATGTAGGGATGGGATGGAAGTGAATTGAGGGTGGTGTATTAATGGAGAAGGAGTGCAGATTTGAGGCGTCGGGAGATAGGTGACTTGCCAGGTTTTGTATACTATTTGTGAAGTAGGAATTAAAGGAATTGGCTATTTGTATAGGGTTTTCAGGGTTAGAGTCCTGTGGGTTGGGTGTGATTGTTTGGCCTGGGGATAGTAGATTATTAATGGTGGTCCAAAATTTTTTAGGTTCCTTATTGGATATTTGTTGTTGGCGAAGGTAGTAGTTCTGTTTATCAGATAGTATGGCTTTTTTTGTTTTGTTCCTACGTTCACGAAAGGTTTGATGGTCAGCTTGTTTTTTGGAAGTATACCATTTTGCCCAGTTTTTGTGTCTGGTTATTAGTTGCCTAGTATTGTTGGTTATCCAAGGGGCAGGTTTGGTTTTTATTCTAATCTTTTGTATGGGAGCATGCAGATCTAAAATAGATAAAAAATGAGTATTGAACAGCATCATTGAGAGGTAGTGACTTTAGAGGAGTCCAGTTACAGTGATGTAGTTGCGTGAGAAAGAGTTCTGAGTTAAATTTTTTTTTTCTTTTGAGCGTAATGTACGGAAAGAGGTAGGAAAAGTGATGCTAGATCTTTTTCTTATAATATAAGTTAACATGTGGTCACTTAAATCATCTGGTAGGGTGCCTGAGAGTGGGTTTGTTGGGGAGTGTTAGTAAGTATCCAGTCCAAAATGGAGTCTTTATTGTTACTTTTGTTAATTCTGGCTGGGCCAGAGCTAAGTTGAGAGAAGCTGTGGAGACTAATATGGGAAGTGGGGTTTGACTGGTTGCAGTGATTCCAGTCAATATTTAGGTCACCAAGTATGATTGTTTCTTGTGGGACAGTGGATACAAGCAAGTTGAGAATGTTCTCGAGTGTGTTAATATTATTTCCTGAGGGGAGGTAAGTACAAATGATATAGATGGCTTTACTTTTGTTTATTTGAAGTTTAGAGCATATAAGTTTGGCATTAATGTTTATGGGGAGGTTCAGGTTAATGGTGCTGATTTGTAGGTGAGTTTTGAAGAGAATAGCAACACCTCCTCCTTTTTTTGTTGTGCGGTCTAGTCTAATTATATTATAGCCTGGTGGGGTAATTTCACTGTCTTTAATAGTGGGTTTTAGCCATGTTTCCGATAGGCGTAGGATGTCAAATTGGTTGACATGGAATGCATGTAGTTGTGTGATTTTATTGCAAATACTACGTATATTCAGATGAGCTATGATTAGTGAGTTGGTAGATCTGGTTGCAGGTATGTCATTGTCTGGGTTGTCATTGTTTTCAGTGGTTAAGGTCTGGGTGTGATGTTTGCCTGGGTTAGGATGAATGTCTTCATCTAAAAGCATGTTGTGCAGTGTTTGATGTTTTGGGTTTAAGGTAAAGTAGTAGGCAATTTTTTTGTTTTTCAGGTTATAAAATTTTAAATGAGTTTGTCTGTGATATTTAGCTATGGAGTAGTTGGAAGTGTAGATGGGATTTTGGAATGTCGCAGGAGATGGTAAGATAGGAGATGAGGTTTGAAAAGAGGGAAGTGAAGAGGTGGAGTGTATGAAGTGTTCATAGTAGGTTAGGTAATGGGATGTAATAAGAGGAGTTAAGCGTAATAGGAAGAATACAGATTGGTTTCGAGATGGATAGAATGTTATATTCATTGTTGGGATGTGAGGTAGAAGATAGAGTATGAAGAATGGTGGGACAGATAGTTACCACTTGTTATTGTGTGCCAGAGCTGAGAAAATAGAATCTTCACAACAGCTGTTTTTGTTTACTTTTCAAAGTCTGATATGAGAGAGTAGAATTCTCATAGCAACTTCCTGTTACTTTTAAAAATCTGCTGTAAAAGCAGGGTCTGTGTCATTTAAATGGGTAGTAGTTCAGTTATTAAGTTGTTTCCAGAGCATAGTAGTAATAGTTCAGTAGAGGCCACGGTGGTGCAGTAGTTAGCATTGTTGCCTCACATCAAGAGATTCTCCGGTTTGATTTTCGGCTGGAGCGCCTTCTATCCGGAGTCTGCATGTCCTTCCCACGGTCGAATGAATTTAGACATGCAGGTAGGTATGTGCATGTGTGGGTGTGCCTTCCTTGAAGGCTGGGCATTGGGCTAGCAACTCGACACTGTAAGAATTCACTGCCAGTCATTAGCGGACCAGAGTTTTGCTGTGGAGACCCATAACCGGGAAAAGCCGAAAGACAGTTTAGAAGTTCAGTTGTTTCCAGAGGAGCAGTTCCACTTGCTGAGAACAGACAACAGTCTGGAGTGAGGGCATAATTCTTCCTCTTGCCTTGCAGAAGTAAGAGTATAATCTTGCCTTGTTGAGTTGTTTAGATTAGATAGAGAAGGTTAGTCTTCAGATGGTTAGTCTTCATAGTCTGGTAACTACAGCTAGTTAGAGGTTTTCTAAAATCAATGTGAGATCTGTCCTGCAGTATTTTTTACATTTCCTGTGTGTGAAACTCTGTTTATTGGAGTACGTTATTCAGTATTTACATGTGTTAAATCTTTTTTTATTTATTAAATATTTTACCGCTTGTTATTGTGGCTGTTTTTTTAGTGAATACGTGTAATAACAAGTGTTTATGCTTATTGTGATAACACCAGGGCCACTCCAAAAAGCATTACTGCTTGGGTTGCATGCTACCATTTGTATTGATATCTATTTTACCCAGTATAATTGAACACCCCTTTTGAAGGGTATTGTGGTATTTAACTGGTGGCAGCCATTACATTGTAATTTGGGCAAAGAAGCACAGCAAGTAGATCCGTGTCTGTCCTTCCCAAGATTGTGTGTGAGAATATCCGACATTTAAGAGTGTGTGTGTGTGTGTGTCACACTACCTAGAACCGAGACAGTGTTCTTCAGTGGTTAGTGTGGAGACTCATTTCGGGACCTGGAGTGAAGCATGTAGTCCAGTCCCAGGTTTTGGGACCTGTTTCCGGTGTACTCTTACGGGAAGTTGTGTATTTCTCTCCCTGCTTTTCGTGGGAAATTGTGTGTTTCTCTCCTTACTTTTAGTGACACTCCCTTACCAGAGACTGTGGTGAGGATTCCGTTTCCTTAGTTACTGCCCCAGGGTAAAGAGGGCTTGTCAGGGGCTTATGTGAATTAGGTCCTTTTAACCCATAATAGGAAAGAGTTGATTTAAATAATTCCTTTATTTTGTCTGTGTAGTCCTGATGGAGATGTAATTTTATGAAGGGGTCCAACCAAATCCCTAGGTATTTTAATGCAGTGATGTTTACAATAGTGCTATTCAGATAGTCAAGGATTTATAGAGGTCTGGAGATAACAGCGAGCTTTTGCTTAATATCAAAAAATTATCGCTTGTTTTATAGGAGTTGAGCAATTAATTTTGACCCATTTAACTTTAGGGCGATTTTCATGTCAGTAATTCAAGTTCAGGAGAGAAGAGAGAATGGTTGATTTGAACCATGTCCTCAGCATAAAGCAGGAGAGGAAGATGTTGTAAGTCGATGTAGATGTGGGGGTCACCAGAGGAGAGACTTTGGGGTTGAGTTGAAATTCACTGAGAAGTGGCACAGAGGTAGTTTTTCAACCAGAGCAGTACATAATCATTGGGTACTTGTGTATTATTGCAACCAGGTTCCAAACCGGGCCATATTTCTAGCTTTATGGTTGTGCACTTCACAGCAGTTCCAATAATGTACGAAGAACTGAGAATGGGGGGTTAGTGTGAGAAAGAAGGAGGGGGGGGTAAACAAACTTGCTGACATGGGTCATGCCTTAATTTTCACAGTGCTGGGACAACTGTCGTGTAATCTGCCATGCTATGCCATTACTTTGTGAAAGCCGTTACTGACCCAGAAAAGAAACTCAGACCGTGGAGAGTCTTTTGAAAAGGGGAGGGGATCTTTGAAAAGAAACTCAGACCGTGGAGAGTCTTTTGAAAAGGGGAGGGGATCTTTCACAATTTATGAACTTGTCTTAAAGAAACCAACTCTCTTTACCTTAATCACCATTTAAAGAGTGCATTGAATTTCACTCAGTCTGCCAGTTCACTGTTGTCTACTTAGTTTCCAGCATCATTATTATTAATATAAAGAAGAAATACAGCTGTGGAAATGGAGCCAAACTGCCTCTCTGCATAATGTTTGTTTATTGCGCTTCAGATTAAACTCTGAAGTGGGCTCGAGCAAGTAAAGTTTGTGTTTGGGCTGAGGCCATTATTGTCTCCCTGTAGGAAGGGTTGACACATTTCAAGAGTGGTTTACTTCAAAGCAGAATAGCTAAAAATAAGTAGGGGTTATGATAACAGGGACTTGAGCTAAATTGGAGAATGAGGACTGTAAAAAGGCTTCGGCCTGATGAAACTGGTTGTAGCATTGTCAATTACACAAGAATATTGTACCCTGAAGTATTTAAAATAAGCCCAGCAGTTATATTAAAGTGAAAAAAATAAATAAGATTAAATGCACGTTTGTTACATAGCTTACAACTTGCTGAGAAGCGAGACAAAGAAAGCCTTTATTAACATCTGGCCATATAAAATAGCTCTGCGTTTGTAAAAGTCAGTTCAGTTTGTTTAAAATTATGATACAGTCGGCCCCCAGTCTCAGAGAGCTACTTAGTAATGTGCCACTCCCTGCAAAAACACTAACTCCTTTCTCCGTAACATGAAGAATGACCGGTTTGGAGCCTGGTTGCGATAATACTTTAAGTACCCATTATTACTAATGCCTATTTTGGTGTTTTTGTCTAGAGGAAATTATCTACATGATCAAAGCCTCTGGTGAGGTTAATAAAAATGGCTTCAGTTATTAGGAATTTGTACATTCCAGGAAGAGGTTTTGTTAGTCAGTGTGTCCAGGTAATTGTGGATCATCTGCTGCTGGACCAGAAGCCACTGTGCTTTTGAGAGAGAAGAAAATGTATTTTATTTTACATTTGTTTAAAGGGTTAGTCCGATTGGGCTAGTAGCCCATTTTCAGCAGAGGTCCGGGTGAGTTTCGAGTAATTTTTCTGAATCTTTCCTAGGATAGGGAGGATAGAAATGGATCAGAAGTCTTGATGAATTAACTTTCTTAGGGAGTTTTACAAAGGCATTTTTCCAGATTAGGCATAATAGTAAGTGTAATCTACAGATCGTAGATGTGCTTCATTGGAGTCATAATGTGGTCTCCACATTGATAAATATTGGATGATGTTTGTCTTGAAGGGCTGTCAAGTTTTCTGCTCAAGTTGTGAGTGGATGCAATAGTTTTGAAGTAGAAAGGAGGGATGGAGGGGGTGGCAGAGGGAACTTGGAATTGACTAGAATAAGGTATGAGGTGCTCGAGGAAAAAGTAAGTCTAATACAGAAAGATGAGTGTGGAATAAATGGAAGGAAGGTTATTCTGTCTTGTTAACTGTTGATCTCTTTTCTGGAAGTTCTTGGGTGATTTTTATTAGTGAGGCTGGGTATGATTTCATCAGGTGACTTGTATGATAGCATATTGCTTACTTGACAAGGTTAAACAGAGTAATATAATTAGATATAGTTTACAGCAAGTTTGTTTCTGTGTGCACTTCTCAAATCTGTACAAAGTGCTTATTCCCTGGGCATTAACAAAATTATAATGTAATAAACAGACAGTTTCACTTTATCCAGAAAGTATCTTTTCAGAGATGTAAGCCACCTTCAATATGCTAAAACAAATAAGTGAGAGAGACAAGTACACGCACATGCATGCATACATTTTATCAAAAGCAGCTGCAAGTCTGCAATAATATTTCAGAGAGGGTTATTCACTGCAAACACGGAATATTTAAGTATACAAAAATTAAAAAAAAAAGTGCATTGGGTTATAACAGTACAGTGCATACTTTGAAACAGTCTTACAGCCAAACATAGAGTTTTTTTGGTAAAGGTAGCACATGTTGAGGAGAACTGTGTAATGGGTACACTATGGTTAAGTTGTATAAGAAGAATTCCTGAAACTTGTCATCCTTGATAATGCCACTTGTTTCACTTGATATACATCCACCTCAGAAATATTGTGCTAATGGGTGAATTTAGGGTGAATATCTCTGAATCGCACACTTGTACTGTGTACCAGCCCTAGACTGCTTATAGAGACTCATGCATGTGCATAGAAAACTGCAAGGCTGTCTGCTCATGTGTGGGCAGGTCTGAGACTTGCACACAACCATGGGCTTCTTAATCTGTATTGCAGCGCCTGTTGGTACTGTGCCACAACCATGGACACAGCATTTTGTACAGAGGTGATACCCTGTGTCCAGGGTGTTTTGACCACCTCCCACTCTGGGTGCAAGGTTTTGGTGGCAGTGGTCTGTCATGCCAGTAGGTACATGTTTTGTGATATGCATGCGTTGACATGAATGTGCTAGTTTAACATTTACTTGCAGCTTTGCTTTGAGTCAGATGTCTTCTTTTGCTTCGGGTTGAACTGTTATGCTGCCCATCTTATCAGCAGGGGTTCCCGCCATTGCCACGATAATGCAGGCTGGTCTGACGGTAGGTGTTCCACCATCCTGGGTGTCATCCACTTTGGATCTGATTGTTTGGTATCATTCATTGCCAAACCCATAGCTATTCAGCCTGCCATTAATGCACAGCGCCATGGAGTGTCTGCCATTCATTAATCTTACATTGGTCAGTCCATCATCCATGCCTGTGCTGTTTACATTTGGCATACCATGGGCACACATCTGACAGGCTGTTGGATAATGGTGGTTTTCATGTCATTGTGTCTAATCATCCCTGGATTTTGGTGCCCGAACATCTTGGATAAAGGCTACTGTTAAGAGTAGGGAGTGTACAGTTGGTAGTGCATTATCCTTTCAAGGACTTTTGATAAAGGGTTTAAGATGTAGGCCTTTGGATACTTCATAAGAAGTACTATCTTTGTGCAGTGGAACAATATAATTTTTTTAATTGGGTTTTGTAAGGACTGTCACAGGAGTGGCTGTGTAAGAGACAATTAAAACCATATTTGGGAACCTGGGTGATAACACATAGTGCACCAGGAAACTTCAGGTCTTACTCTTGGTAAGACCTTTCTAAGATTTTTTTTTTCTTCTGACATATTTTGAGTTAGGTTGAGTTACTTGGTTCAGGAAGTCTGCTTTTTCATGGCATGCCAACAGATGCCACTTTACTCTGAAACCAATCACCTTTCCTTTAGAATCCTGTAAATAGGGAAGTTTGGTTTGCTGACCTGACTGGAGTTAAGGAGCTTACTCTTTTCTGGAGGGCTTTGGATGCTGTGTACTTGTGGCAGGGAAAGTTGTACTGATTGGTGCTCTGAATGAACTTAGTGAGAAGGCAGTTCCTAATATTAAGGTATTGAGCCCATGGGCTGTCGCTAGAGATCATTTCACCTTTTAACATTTGTTTTTTGTGTGTTTGTCATCCAGGGAAAATGTTTGTCTTGATCGGAAAGATTTTAATGGGAGTTACGTCATTTAGTTCTGTTTACTACTGTACTGAATTTGCTAACCTGTTGTGTAGGGGAGGAACATCTATAGGCAAGATTAATTTTATTATTTATTTGAGACTTGTTGACCAGGATAGTCTGACTGGGCTTTTGCCCTTTTTCAGTGGAGCCCCGGGGAGAAAAGCTCCACAGTGCAAATAGGTGACCATCACTGAGGACCAGTCGCAGTTTTGGACACCCGTAACAATGGTTTCCATGGAAAAAAACATTGTTTCCATGTCGCTGTGTCATTATTTAGTGACTGGGTTCAGTAGAAGCTGAAAGGCAGGCAGTGGGTATTTGTATGTTCGGTTTGACCTTGGGTGATTAGAAGGTTAGAAAAGTGATTTATATTTTTGGCCCCTATGGTGCTGAACATAAATACCTCTTCTCTTTTCCCCCATCAACTTAATCTGATATTTGTGTAATAACATAGAAGAGAGTGAGGCATTCCAACATAGCATCACATTTGCTGCCATAAAGATTTTTATTTTTGATGCCCTACCTATGCCCTACACCATATTTGCAGTGAAACAAAGCCATTAAGATACATGCCCCAGTGCAGTTGAGCTAGAATAAATAACACCAGTCTCGCCATGGAAAACCACCATCCTGTGCTGAAATCCCCTTCCCTCTGCTGATTCCTCATGTCCCAGGCTCACAAATGGAACCAAGGTAGTCTAGTTTATGGTGAGGGAACTGGCTATAAAAGAGGTATTGATAGATTTGGGAGGGGAATATAGTTCTACTAAAAGGGCTTGAGTACCAAGCACTTGAGACCCACTGTTTTGAAGTCAGGAACTCAAACATGCTATAGCTAGGGTAGGCCACAGTCAGGGGAAGGGAGCGCTGTTCATACCCTAACTGTAATACGAGTTCAGGGAGGGAGCAGGAGTGGGGTTTTAGGATTAGGGAGCAGAGTGGGATTTTAAGATTAGGAAGTTTTGGGGTTAGTGGCCTATCGAGGGTTTAATGGTTATGGAGCAGGAATGAAGTTTTAGGGCGAACAATTGGCTTAGCTACTGGTATCCTTCCAAAGGGGTCTAATACTTGTCAGCCTGGGAGGATGTGGTTGACAGGCCACTTTGCTTTGCCATGAATGGTCTTTACCCATCACCTCTAGGCTTTTGTATATTAGCAAAAACATTAGCCACCTCTATAGTGCCTTTTTTAGTCACTGCCAAACAGGCAAACTTTCTAACATAACAAAAGCTATGCAGTACAAGCTAAAGGTGTTACTACTCAATGTTAGGAGTCTCAACAAGAAATTGCACCCCCTGGAAGCTCTCCTCAGAGAACTGACATATGTGCAGTTAATGAAACACTCCAGCAATGCATGACTACAGCACCTATGTTCTGAACATCCACTGGACATGAAAGAAACATCTCTGCCTTTACCTTTGTCTACATAAAAGGTAAACTCACCTCAAGGCTGGTCAAACTGTGACATGCTTGAGCTACTCCATGTCCAACTAACCACTGGAAAACAATTGCCATAGTCTTGCTAACTACAGGTCCCCCACCATGAACCAGGAAACCCATACATTGTACCTGAAATTATTTGAACCACTCGCTATCCAGCCCACTATATTACTCGTGGATTATTTTTAACTACTACTCCTCCATTAATTGGGAGGCATACACAACCACTAACATGCAGGCTGAAAGATTTCTTGTCTTTGTAAATTTAAATGCACTGGAGCAACTAGTCTGACCTCCCACCAGGGGAATAAATATCCTAGATCTGGTGCTCACAAATGTGGAAGAGTGCCACACCCCCATAGTGTAATGTACTTCACTGGTAAGGTCAGCTCACAAAGCTGTCTCCCTTGCCATAAATGTAAAGCTAGTCACCCCCCCCCCCACCCCACCCAATTTCAAAAATGTTAAGAACTTCTCTAAGGTAAATTAACCCCTATTAAGGGATGGCATAGCTAGTTTCCAAGCTCCCCAAAATCCAGGAAAGCACAGAAACCTATGCAGAGGCATACACAAAGGCCTGTATGGCCATATAAACAACTGCTTAGAAGTGGCAGTACTAGACTGAAATAAACCCAGGTTAAACTGCAAAAACAAGCCACTATGGTGGACCCCTGGTTTTAATAGGTTGTACAACAAAAGAGAAAAAATCTTGTTGAGATGCAAGATGGAATGTGCACAACAGACCAAAACGTCCTTCATTAGTCTAAACCAGAAAATTGGAGAACTAGAAATGAAAATTCCATGGCTCTCACAGCAGTTCAAAGCTATTTAGAAACCAGCCAAAACTAGCGAAAACTTAAACCTAAAGGTTTATTAATGGTAATCGATTTCGCATTAATTAGCAATGCTTCATCAGTCCAAAGCGTAAAAATGATGCACTTGTTGATTTGAAGGGGAGGGGGTTTTGTTTTATTTAACAATTCAAAATAGCAAATGAAATAACTTGCTCAAAAACAGAATCATAGCATACACCAATCTAAGAAGTAATACAGAAATAAAAGCAATTACCTATGCCTTCAATCCCATGCTTCTCCTAACTGAAAACCCACGTAATATCATCCCTACTCAGTGACATCATAATCACAAATAGGGCTCACAAGTATATATAAAGATATAGATGGAGCAAAAAACAAATCAACGAAGCAAAGGCTGCACTCTTAGATCTGGATTAAGGGAAACTATTTCATTGAGCCCAGGGGCTATGTACAATTGTAAGCCAAGAATCCAACTCTGTTCACTAGCCTCAGTTATATTCCTTATGTCACCACCTCTAACACTCAATTGAACAATCTTCTAAAACAAAACATTTGAAGGTATGTTGTTGTCCAAATACAGAAACATTTGAAGTTAAGGCATTGCTACCTTTTACCATGTCTAATATCACTTAAGTGTTCTAATATCCTATCTTTGAGACCCTGATTGGTTTTGCCAATATAGAAAGCGTAGCAGCACTGACAAAAGGCATAATACACCACATTCACAGTTTTGCAATCTGCATAAAACGAGCAATCTAAGGCATAGTGCAAAGTCGGCTGCCTGAATACATTGAATAAATATAACAACATGCTTTACATCTCATACAGGGGAATATGCCACAGTGGGGTTCAGGCGCCTAGGCAGCGAGACATTTCCCTGTGGTACATTTTGGCTGGGGACACATGGCTGAAGTGACATTCAGCTGCAGAAAAATATAGCTGTTTGTAAATTCCCTGTGGGCAAAGAGAGCACATAGCACATACTGCCATGCCCACAGCTTTAATAACCAAATGCATGAATGCAGAAGCAGTAATGATTGTTGTGCTTAGTTACACTAAGTCATGTAGAAGTGTGCTACAGCATGCAGGAAATCCTGCCTGGTTCTGTAGTCGCATTTATGCTCCAGTATGCATTTTAGGTAATTTTCCCTAGACACTGTGAAGAGGGTAGTGGTCCACACACGCTGATTATAAAGGCACTGCCCATTGTGCAATACATTTTTACTGCCACTGATATGCCCTCTGGGCCAGCCTGCTGCTTATGCCTGCCATATTGCCTGCTGTCTCATGTTCCCTTGGGAACCATGGACATTGTTTTCCCCCCTGTTCATTTGGTTATTGAAGTTGTAGGTATGGCAACACAGTCTTCTCTTTGCCCACAGGGAATTTGCAAACAGCCATATTTCTCTCCATCTGAATGTCATTTCAGCCATTTGTTCCCAGTCAAATGTACCACAGGGGAAATGTCTCGCTGCCTAGGCGCCTGAACCCGCCACAGTGTGATGATAAAGAACTAACTGCCCCTCCTGCACTCGTCTCTTGAGAGAAGTTTGTTATGAAAACTGCAAAATCCACCAAGAAAAGCACTGGAAAAGCTAAGAGAGTTCTTTTTAGCATAGTTCAAATTTTAATGTTCACTATTCGTCCCAAAGACTTCATCATAAATAGTAAAATACACTTCCAAATCACTTTTAAGCTATTCAAAAAAAAAAAAACATTTGACCAATCAGATAATCTCATTAATCAATTAAATACATACAAACATTTAAAGACATGCTACAAAAAAGTACATCTCAGTCACATAGTTTAAAACACAAGGGCATTCACCCCTTTATATTCACTTCAGTAATTTTTCTGTTTTAAGAAACCGAAGGCAGGAGGTCCCAGATTCTGTTTGGACTTGAATGTAGACAGCAACTACTTCTGTCAGATTATTAGTGAGAATTGGAAAATAGTTACGGGTAATGCAGATTTATCTAAAGTTGTTGGAGAAGGCCCCCGTTTTGTTTATAAGAAAAATAAAAATTTTAAACATTTGTTGGAAAATAACTTTGGGTCAGCCCTTATTTCTGGTGAAACTGGGGGTATGTTCAAATATTTGTTCAGGGTGCAGGGCATGTAGATTTATAACTTAAACCTTAATGAAAAGAAAGCTCTGAATGAACTTATTTCAAGGAAAGATTTAAGGTTTATGAAGGCAGAAAAGGGTGGGGCTATTGTCATAATGAACTCAATTGACTACATAGAAGCTGTGGAACTTGTTAGCAAATGTATTAGAGTATAGGAAAGTCATGAAGTTTGAAATTGTTAAAAGTTATGCCTACGTCCACAGTACATTATATGACATGTTTATGAACTCTGAAATAACCAAGTTGCCGAAAGCTGGGGCAGCAGCAAAGCCCATGGTGACGCCCTTTAACTACTGGAAGTACTACCTTTTGAACAAAAAATAATTATGGTGGTAGGTACTATTGTACCGGAGTATGTAGTGAGTTTATCTGATTATGTTTTTGACTCAACAGAACTAGCGGTTTTAAATAAAGGCCTTAAATTTATACCGACAGTTCTGCCTAGGATATATGAAATTAAAAGTGAGATTTATTGTTTGGTGCGTAAGATGCATTTGAAGGAATATTTTTACAGTATAAAGCAAAAGGAAAATACTATTGATTCTGTGGTATCAGACTTTGAGAGCAGTGAATGGTATTTTTTCTGTGAATCTGAATCGGAGTCAAACGCATATAGTTTGCTAGATACTAGCAAACTAAAAGTCAATAGTGTTTTCATACCTCCTAATATAAATTCATACATACAATGCTTTAAAATTGATAATAGATAAAGAATTTAGTGAGTTTGAAAGTATGTATAAAAATTATAATTTGACCAAGTTAGAATGGATTAAATTGCGAAATATGAGTAAAAATGACATAGTTTTTAAACCATCAGATAAAGGGGATAAATTGGTGGTTTTGAATTCTGGAGATTATTTGAACATGTGTATGCAACATGTGAATAATAGTGAAGTATATACTATAATAGATGAAGCCTGTTTGGTACAGGCACAGAGTTACAATTGTTATTAAGGAAAGGCATTGGGTTACACTATTTTACAACTTATGATAACATAAGTTGAATGTTAAAAAAAAAAGTATGGTATCAAAATTTTTTTGTGTACCTAAAATTCATAAAAACTTGTTACATCCCCCTGGAAGTCCTATAGTTTTGGCTAGTGGATTTTTTACTTACAATTTAAGTTGCCTGTTGCATGAAATTCTATTGAAGGAAGTATTAAAATTACCATCATATATAAAGGATTCCTTTGATTTTCTGAATAGGATAAAAGAAATCACCTGGGCAGAAAATATGTATTTTATAACTGTGGATGTGGTGAGTTTGTACACCAATATATGGCATGTCCTAGGTTTACAAGCGATAGAATATTTTTTAGGGGACAGTCCCAAAACTCGATATACAAAGGAATTAGTGGAGTTTTGCCTTGTGAATAACATATTTGAATTTGATGGGAATTTGTATAGGCAAAACACAGGAACAGCAATGGGAGTGGCCTTTGCCCCAGTTTATGCAAACTTATTTATGGGGTTGGTGGAAAATACTCATATTTATAGGCATGAGTTTTTCAGGAGACATGTCATAAAGTATTTTCGATTTATAGATGACCTAATTTTTATTTGTGAAGGGGGAGAATACTTGACATCCGGCTTTATAGAATATTTGAATGGTAATCGATTTGGAATAAAATTTGATTATGTTTAAAGAGGGTCAGAAGTTAATTTATTTAGATTTGAAGTTGAGGATATAAAAATGAGAAAATTCATATGAATATATACAGGAAATTTGATCAGGTTAATTGGAAATTACATGGTAGTAGTTGTCATCTGAGTCGTACAATGGAATCTATCCCCTTTTGGTGAGATGCTTAGAATTAAAAGGTTAAGTAGTGATATCAAAGAAGCACGAGAAGAAGCTCGTGAAGTAGCTTCTATTTTTATCACAAGGGGTTATAAGTCTGAAGATGTACTTGGAAGTTTCCATAAGGTATATGATGTAAAGTATACTATATTTTCACAAAAAATGAATAGATTAATAAAGGATTATTGGAAGCAGATTATTAGAGAAGTCCCCTCGTTGTCACAAGTAGAATTGAAAATCTCTTACAAGAGGGGCAGAAGTTTGAAAGATTTTTTAGTGCATGGGAAATTCAAAAGGCCGAAGGAAAAGTTGTTGAGAAATATGGAGATGATGGGGACCTTTCCGTGTGGAAAGTGTTCCATCTGTCAACATATAGTAAACAAAGTTGATAAGATTGGTGTAAAAAAAATGTGATACTTTGAGAACATACTCATGTTTAAGTAAGGGAGTAATTTGTTATAACTTGCCCCTGTAATAAGTATTGTATAGGGGAAACTAAAAGGTCACTGGCTGAAAGAATAAAGGAGCATGTGAGAGACATTAGAAATAATAAGTTTCAGTCCCATAGCGGAACATTTTAACAAAAAGCATAATGGGGAAATAAATTTTATTACAATATGGAAATGTGGAATTATTAAAAGAAATGTTGAGGCATAAGGAATCAATTTTGATTTTGAAATATAACACTTTGTTACCATATGGGTTAAACAATGCAGACTGGAGAAGTTGTTGACCGCAACTGAGCTACAAAATATAAGTATCTTGATTTTTTTTTTTTTTTTTTATTATTTTTACAGATTACTGTTTTTACAGATTAATATATATAAAGCACTTTGTCTATTCAGTATCTTCACAAATCCTTATCTGTTTAAAAACTTTCATCTCTCTAGTGCTTGCTGTCTGTAGGCTATTAAACTGAAACATTTCCTCTCTGTGTAATTATCTCTTGGGTAGTGGGGGCTGGTTCTTTTGTGTTCTTGTAAAAAAAAAAAAAAAAAAAAAAAAGTTGTTGTGGTTTTTAAGCCCTAACTTTGGTAGGGTTTCTGTCTTTGCACACAGTGCAGACTGGAGAAGTTGTTGACCGCAACTGAGCTACAAAATATAAGTATCTTGAATTTTTTTTTTTTTTTTTTTTTTTTGATTATTTTTACAGATTACTGTTTTTACAATTTAATATATATAAAGCACTTTGTCTATTCAGTATCTTCACAAATCCTTATCGGTTTAAAAACTTTCATTTGTCTCTCTAGTGCTTGCTGTCTGTAGGCTATTTTGTCCTGGTGGCTTTGCAGTTGCCCGCCCCTACTGTGACACACCTCCCAGTCTAGTGTCATTAGCTCATTCTGTTTAATACAGAGAGAACATTTGAGAAGGCCTTCTGTTCCTCCTTTTTCCCTTTCAAAAAGTAAAACAAAACTTTTTTTTTTTCTCTTTCGCCTGAACCTTCTTGTGTTCTGACTGTCCTTCTCAAACATTTTGGAAATATACAGTATATTTCAGAGCATTTGCTATAACTGTATTTGCTATAACTGATTTTAAGTATTTTTTTTTCTGGCTTTTTGATTATTTACTGCTTAGCGACTGCATTTTAGCCTGTTTATACAGCTCTGCATTCTATTTAAACTGTTTTTGTGTTGATTAACTGTTTTGCACTTTTAAAAAGTTATTTGTTGCTTAATTTTACCTGTAGGCTAACACACTCAAGTGCGCTAGCCGCTTAAAAGCATTTACTGTCTGTTTTTCCTCTGTTTCCTGCAAAAAAGAAAAAAAAGCTTGTTTTCCCGCCTTACTGAACTAGAATAGTCCAGTCTTCAGAGTTTGCTAATCTCTGGGCGTTGGCTTGGTTCCTGTGCTATTCCATATCCTTATTTGGATAAAGGGCAGCTTCTTTGTTCACCAGTGGGAGTGGGGAGCACTGAGCAGCCTATTTGTCCCTAGAGCAGTGGTTCCAGCCAGAAACTTGTAGTCTATTGGTCATTTTGGGTCAATTCCTATCTGTTTTCAACCCCCTGCTATAAAGCCCGCTTTAGCGCGGAGTTGCCCATAGAGCACCATCGGGCAGCGCCGGTTAAACAAGGTTAAACTAGTTCTGGCTCCGTAAAGTCTGCTCTTCAATTTTTCCCTTAGAACTTCTCTACTTGCAATCTAAACAGTCTATTCTCTATCTCAAAAGCTCAGCACTTGCTCCTAAAGCATTTTTATATAGGTAAAGTACTTGTATACTAAACAAAGTACTACATTAGCCTAGAATCCCCTTGAGTACCCATTTCCCTATAGGTCCCTTCTGACTCAGTTACACAGCAAACTTTTTCACTTTTTCTAGCATGTCGAAGGGTCAGTTGCTAGCGTCCTCTCCTGTTCAGCTGGTGAATCTGGGCATCTTGAGGCAATGTTACAATTGCCTCATGTACACAGACAACCCACTCCTTCTCCCACAAAACACAAATACATGTGAGAGATGCAACTATATAGCCAAACTGGAGGCTGAGCTCTCTCAACTCAGGACTGGCAAGACCAGACAGGAGGAGAAGGAGACCACGCACACCACAAACCCAGTTTCACATAGAACTATCACAACTGCAAAACAAACACATAAACACACAAAGACATACTCGGAGGCACTGATCAAAAATCTACCAAAACTACAGAGGCCTCCAAAGCAGACGCCCAAGCAACTGCCACCTCAAGACATAAGACTTGCAACACATAGTTCTCAAAGTCAGTGTGCTAAACAGTCACAGCCCTTAAGGCCAAACACAATGCCAGACACACTTGTTATAGTTGACTTCATAGTCAGACACACTGACGTCCCACTCACCAGACTGAACAAAGAAAAGATCACAGTAAGCTGCCTGTCAGGCGCTAGAATCTGCCACATAACACAAGCACTCAGGTCACTCCACAGCAAGTGCAAGTAGGACTCAGGTCGTTCACACCGGCATGGACAATGACTGAGACGTACCTCCCTGGACTACATGAAAAGAGACTTAGAGGAGCTCTCAGATTATGTAGCCCATGCCGGTATGACCCTGACCAGTATCCTACCCCCACCAAGAATGATGCCACAATACAGAGACAAAATGATCAGCTTTAATAATTGGCTTAATTACTGGTGTCATTCTAAGCGGATCCAATGTCTGTCTGCCTGGGATGACCTGCTTGACAAGCCACGCTGCTTCACAAGGGACGGCTTGCACCTGTCACCCCTGGGCTTCGGGATATTGGCAAAGGCTCTTGCCACCCCCATAGTGCCTTTTTTAGGCAAGGCTCAAATGATAAACCTACCGCCCTAGAAAACAAAAATGGAGAAAAACTAAGGGTAATACTGCTCAATGCCAGAAGTCTAAACCTCAAGATGCACGCCCTCGAAGCCCTCTGTGCTGTGACTGAAACCTGGTTCAAGGCTCCTGAGAGCACCCCAGCACTATCAGGTTATACCTCCTATCATGCGTTCCGGCCCCAAAATCCGGACCGAACCACAAAAGGAGGGGGAGTATCCATATTCATAAAGGATACCCACACCTCCAGGTTAGTGGCAACGCACGAAGCATCGGAGACCATCCATGTGCAATTAACCATAGATAAAACTGCCCTACAGTTTGTAGCATGCTACAGACCACCTTCTCAAACTCAGGAAACCCACACAGCCTTCCTGAAGACACTGGAGAGTATGAATGTCTCTCCAAACACCATCATATTGGGTGACTTCAACTACCCAAACATAGACTGGGAACATTACTCAAGCCCCAACACCCTAGCCCAAAGGTTCCTGGAGTTCATAAACTCAAATGCTATGGAACAACTAGTTGCCATTCCCACAAGAGGAGAAAATATACTAGACCTGATCATCACAAACCTGGGGACAAAATGCTCCACACCGGAAGTATATCACTCATTGGTGAGATCAGACCATAAATTAATCTCACTGGAGATCCACATCCCGCCCCCACCCCCAGCAAAAAAGACCACAGTGAAGAACTTCTCAAAAGCAAACTTCACACTTCTTAAGACTGGAGTGGTATCCTTCAAGGCCCCCGAGCCAGTGGAAACCACAACCCACGCTGCTGAAACCCTTACAAATGCCTTCTACGAGCACCTCCAGGAATGTATGGATCAAGCAATCCCTAATAAAATCAAGACCCTTTCCACCAAAGGCAGGCGCCCGGCCTGGTGGACCCCAGCCATAAACAAACTCTACAACAAGAGGAGAAAGCTACTACATGACAGAACAAAATCCCTAAAAGGGAAGGCATCTCTGATCAATACTAGCAAAAAACTACGATCACTCATAAAATCATCCAAGGCCAACTTTGAGAGAAAAATCGCTAATGACACAAAAGACAATCATAAGGCCTTCTTTAGCTATGTTAGAAACCTGGGTGGAAACTCCCAGATGTGCTCAGAATTAGTCCAAAATGATAAAAAAATAACTGAACCCACAGACATTGCCAACATACGGGCAGACAGGTTCAGTGCAAATTTCTTCCCTCCCTCCCCCCCAAAAGGAGAAATATCTATCCCACCACAGTCTAGCCTCCCAAACATCTCAGATGCCCAGGTGAGAGCTGCTGTCTCTCTAAAGCAAAAAACACAGCATCAATGGGACCGGACGGTGTCCCCGGCTGTGTGCTACATGAACTCAGTGAGGAACTAAACCCACACATAAGGCTGCTGTTTAATCTTAGCCTTACTACAGGATACGTACCCAAAGAATGGCGTACGGCAACTGTGGTCCCACTCCACAAAGGCGGTGCTTCTACGGACCCTGGAAATTACCGACCCATAAGCTTGATGAGCCTTGTCTGCAAAGCTATGGAGAGGATCATAATGGAACTCATAAATAAAGACATTGGGGACCTACAGACACTGGATCCTACCCAATTTGGCTTTGTCAAGGGCAGATCCTGCCTCTTGAACTTGGTCGACTTTTTCGAAACAGTCACTAAGGCCATTGATGAGGGTAAGGCAGTTCACACAGCCTACCTTGATCTAGCAAAAGCGTTCGACAAAATACCCCACTCGGGCATCATAGAAAAGCTCACCAGCTTAGATGTAAGCCCATATGTCACAAGATGGGTTGCAAACTGGCTCAAGGACAGAACACACAGGGTTAGAGTTGCTGGTGCCATGTCAGACTCTAAGCCGGTCACGAGCGGTGTCCCACAGGGCTCAGTCCTGTGCCCCCTCTTGTTCGGCATTTATTTTTCTGAAGTGCAGGCAAACACAGGGGGATTGTGGCTGACAAAATTTGCAGATGACTGCAAACTGGGCACCATAATTGACACTCCATCAGACACAGACATCCTCCAGAGAGGTCTCATAGAAATGGATAACTGGTGCCAGAGCCATGGCCTTAAGCTAAATGCCAAAAATGTATAGTCATACCCTTTGGGAAAAACAAGGTAACCCCTAATTACCACATAGGTGGTAATCCATTAAACACGGAAGAAGTTATCAGGGACCTGGGGACCCAAGTTGACAGTAACCTCTCTTTTGACACTCACATTGCCAAAGTGGTTAGGAAGACCTTCTACATTGCCCACCTGATCATGAAGGGATTCACATCCAGATCAGGAGAGGTCATTGTACCCCTGTACTCTTCACTTAGCAGACCAATGATTGAGTACAACGCCCCATTCGGAATGTACCTTACCCGACACCTGCAGCAGTTGGAAAGACCCCAAAAGGATAAAGGGGTTCAAACATATGTCATACGATGCCCGACTGAAGAAACTCCAGCTCTATTCAGTCGCATACAGTCTGCTAAGAGGTGATCTGTGCCTGACATACAAGGCCATGTCCAACCCGGAATTAATGGACATGCTCCACCTCAAAAAATCCAAATCCACCAGAGCCATGAGAGCAAGAGACTTAAACCTCAACACGGATATAAATAGGACGTGCTGGAGGGACAGATTCATCACCCAGAGACTCCCTACACTATGGAACAGAATCCCAGTCCATGTGAGGCAGAGACCCTCACTGAGTCTGTTCAAGAGAAATCTTGAGTGGATGGGAGATCGTAGGTTTACCCCTGGAATCATCTCTGTGTCACTGCTGGACAGAGGCACAGCAAACTAATGGGTATAGTATTCTCATCCTAAGGGGTGGTGAAAGCCACACACACTCTGGCTAGGCTTATAAATGCCCTAGGGCAGATAGCCTAGTAT
>NC_056738.1:518503103-518513103 GCF_019279795.1 Protopterus annectens | reverse complement strand
TATGGCATCCCTATCCAAGTAAATTATAGTCCCGCTGAGTTCCGCCCTCATTAGACCAATAATAGAGTACAGTGCACCATTTGGCTTGTACTTGACTAGGCACTTACAGCAGCTGGAACGAACTCGAGGTTCCTCACAAAGAAAATACAGGATGTAAACATGTCCTATGCAGATAGGCTAAAAGCCCCATCCCTTTTCTCTGCCCCTTACTATTAAGGAGTAACCTGTGCCTAACCTGCAAGGCACTCACAAACCCAGCCCTGATGGCACTGCTACACATCTGCAAGTCAAACAGCACGAGGGTCAACCAATCTAGGGATCTAAACTTAGCCACTTAAACAGAGTATGCTGGAGAGAGAGATGTCTCCGAGGTTGCCCGTTCTTTGGAACAGGCTTCCTGTTTACAAAGCAGAGCCCTTCCCTGGTCTTGTTCAAATGCAGTTTGGATCAATGGCTGGAGAATCACTAATTCATACCTGCGGTAGAGCCCATGTGCCTTATGGACATGGGCAGTATGTAAGATACTGGAGGCATAGGTGCAAATCCATGCCATCCTCTCACCCATGTGAGACCATATATTGGGTAAAATTGCGTTATACTGGTTGGGCTTGTAAGGAGTCTTGGGAGATTACTAGGCTAACTGCTCATGAACCTATGGAGTGATCATGGAATTGTGTTTTGAAGAAGGAGGGGTTCGAGTTTTAGGCTTGGGGAATGAGGAGTCTGGCTGGGAACTGTGTAGGAGTTTTAGGTTTGCGATTTGGGTTCTTTTGGGACTATGTAGTGTATAGGATTGGGTGTTGGGAAGACTGCAGGAAGGGATGTTATGGTAGTGGGGGTTCAAGCACTTTTTGAGCAAGTGGCAACAAACAGGTGTGTCAGGAGCATCTGCCATGTGAGCACTTGTAGAATGTATGACACAGATGTGCAGCAAAAATGCAAGCGGATCTATCAGACCAGTAGCAGTTGTAAACTGGCAGCATTTGGGAGGGATAGTGGTACAAATGCACAGAGAAGTGGTCAGGCTGGCCGTACTAAATTTCAGCAGCTACACTGTTTACTTTTGGAGCAACAGACTGACCTGGGCTCCCAGTCGGTGACTGCAAGCTTTCAGGCAATCATCCCTAGCAGTGGTGTATTGCTTGCAGTTGTCCAGTTTTAATTTAGAACCCCCTTGCAGGTTAAAACCGAAGATCAAGTTTATTCTGCTTTACCGTATCTTAAGTGATGTCACTGTGGTTACTTTCAGTGTTTATACGAGTAGCGTTTAATATGCCAGATTTTGCTGGAGAATGATGCAAAGTTACTTATTCAGTAAGCAGTTCACAAATGTGTTTGCTCACTTTGATAGTAAAGTGTGGAATCATTCCCTTGTTAAGACGATGGCTATGGAGAGGCTCATATAGTCTGTGGGACATAGTTGCATGGTAGTGGGTAAGAGTGCCAAGTCATTGTTGGATGTGGTGGCTCAACACTGGCCCAATAATCAAGGAGCCGCAGTCCTCACCACTGGCAACAGTGGGGGAAGTACACACAGGGAGGATGGTAAGTACACACAATAAAGTGCAATTTCCCTTAAGAGCACACACAGACCACAGTCAATCTGGGTCTGGTTTATCCTCTTTCTCCAGATCTCCAATAAGACTCCCCACTGGCACAGCTATAGAGTTGAGATCTCAGCTGAGTGGCCAAGCCAAGACCTCCAGCACCCTCTGTCCAACCAGTGCTTTTTGTCCCTGCCCAAGTAGCTGACATGCACACTCCTTTGAGGTTTGATTTGCACACACATACACGCACACACATACACGCACACATTGGGGAAGGCTGACGCAGGTTTACTAGCTATGCCCCCTTCTGCCCAGACTATAAGGTAGTTTTTACTGCCACCAGCCACTACTTATCAGCTACTTTAAGGCCCTTAGCAAAGGATGTCCAATCTTGTTGTGTAATGTTACTATTAATCCAAATGGTAGTTTGACCAAGAGTAAGGGTATTAGGAGTGGCCCAACCAGTGTCACCAAATAAATATGCAAGTACTATAAGAGCTTAAAATATGGCTAGATATACCAGCCACAATTGAAAGGTTTAAATATATTTAATAATAAAAGAACAAGAAAATACTCTGTAAACAATCACATTTACTTCAGAGTTCAAAATCACTGGAAATATTTAAAACATTGGAGGACCGCCTCAAAAAAAAAAAAAAAAAATCCAAGCTATACTTTACTATATTCCTAACTGTATCCTAAGAGAAATTACCCTACCCTAGACTGACTTACTCGTAGCAAGGCAAGACAGATGTGGTGAGTGGGTTTTCCAGCTGATATTGTCGGGTCAAAGACAAAAATACAAAATGTGCTCACCCTCTTTCTTTCTCTGAGGATTCTTAAATTTAATATTTCAAATATTACTGCTGGGATACTTGCAGCATGACATCACTTCTTATCATCTGACTATCCCAGGTGAAAACCCCCACTGCAGCTGGCAGCGTTTGGCATCTACCTGCAAAAAACACCAGATCTTTTGGCAAATGGTGGAAGTTGTCAAATAATTTACATTCCTCCACATTTAAAGACAATACTTAAAAACTTCTAGTTCTAGACATAATGTCTCCTGTTGCACTGAAACTGAAAGATATATATAATCTGTCTTATTATGTGGTTATCAAAATTTAATTTCGGCTATTTATTTATTTTTTGTTCAGGAAATTTTTTTTCTGAAGTTTTGCAAGTTAACCTTCTATGTGCCAGTTTTTCACTGTTAAAACATGTACATTTACAATAGTCTATATACATTTTTGTTCTTTTCCAGTAGGATACACTGTGGATACATCGTTAAGCTGAATACTCTACAACATATCTCTTCAGTACGTGTCTATACAAATCATCTTGTATGACATACAGATATTTGTAACGCAAGCATACGAATCATGTTAATGTTCACAAATGACACACCATTTACAAAATTCCAGACAGCTGTGCTGGCAGCATCTCCCTCTGTCACATTTCTATATAAATCATATTAATATTCACAAATGACATGTAATTATTTACAACATTACAGATAGCTAGCCTGACAATATTAACTTTTGTGACCGTGGGAAATAAAGGGCAAGGAAAGTGTTGCTCCTTGTGAGAAGAAGAAAAAAAGCATCATTTGTTAGTGTAGATAATAGAATATGGGTGCAACTTAACCAAGGCCATCCAGGAGTATAAATATTTCTTTGTTAGGACTACAAATGCAGGAAAGTTGGTTATCTTTGAATGACTGTCATTGCTGCATTTGTCAAACAAATCCTTGGTTTGCACATTGTTTGTAATGACTCCAGCAGCGTCTTTCAGTATCCGGTATAGAAGGGCTGAGAGCATAATTGTTTGAAAAAGCAAAGCCTCTCCTTTTCTATCTGTTTTGCATTTGGACCTTTTATTGTTTTTTAAAAGAAAGTGTTTTTCTTTCTTATCCTCTGGTAAGATTTGTAAAGGTTAGTGCTATTATTTAAGGCCAGTAGTTTGAGAGGTATGCTTAATGTTTGTGTGTGCTAAAGTTGTTAAATCCATAGCTGTGACTGATTCTTGTTAGAATGTGTTACTTAGGTAATGTATTTAATTAGCTAAAATAATTTTCCTTTTACTGTTGACCTTTACAGTACAACATATCAGCAGTAAACTCCTTCTACATGCACATAGTGAAAATGGCACCATACATCTTCCCAGTCATGTTATTTATGAGGCATAACCCCCGGTGATGGTGCTGCGGTAGCATTGTCGCCTCGCAGTAAGACGCTGTCCGGTTCGATTCTCAGCTAGAGCGTCTTCTGCGTGGAGACATGTGTGAATGGGTGTACCTTCGTGAAGGTTGTGTGGCAGGGCTGGTAAGACGGCACGTCAAAATCAACTACCAATCATAAGGGGACCGGAGTTCCGCTGTGGCGACCCCTAACCGGGAAAAGCTGAAAAGACACAACTAGCAAATAACATTTCTTGTATGTCATTGTAGCGTTCACGAGGCTGTGGTTAAGTTTTCTCCCAGTGTCTCATTCCCTATTGCTGTAGCAGTGTGTAATCTGTAAGCACGCATTGGGCCAAATCTCCACACATGACAGCTAAACTTATTCCTGCAAGTTTATAATAAAAATTAGAGAAGTGTAGTGAAGTACTTCTACTGTCTGTCAAGGCATCTTGTACTGCAGTTGTTAAATGTAATGTTATAACTGGTTCCTCTTTGGGTGTAATTATGTAGGTTGCCATGTTTCAAATCACTTTTATGTCACCACTTACCTTTCCTCTACTTATTGATAGTGAAAACAGTGACCAGAAAGCCCCTTAACACATGCATACAGCAGAAAGAATGCCACCTTAGAGATCCGCAGTACTTCTTTCATAAGTTTGTGAAATGCTAGTAACTGACATGTCTTACCAGGAAAATAATGATTCTGGTCAGCAGATCCACTGGATTACACTGCCTACTGTGTTATGTTTTCCTCCTAATATGTATCTTCCTTGTTTTACTGTTTTGTTTTTGTTGGATATCACTTTACTGGGACTGTAGACACAAGTGTGGCTTAGCACAGTTAAAAATGGTAGAGCGAGCCCAACTGGCATAAGCTGAGGCCAATTGAGAAACTTCTTGTGCAAGTGAGGCTCAGCCATGCTAAGCTTTAATGTGTGTCTCGTTTTTATAGATGTATTTGCATTTGTAAGTCTGGGATAAGCCGCACTGGTGTGCAATGAACTGAATGTACATAACTGCCAAACACACTTAAAGTCGCACTACAGTGTGCTATACCATTAGTATAATAGTTGTATTTCTAACACTACTATTGGCTACTGAAACAGTGCCACAACTGCTTCCCACTAGGAATCAGTATCACTATTTGCAAAATGCATACACACCCTTCCTGATTTCCAAAAAAAGTAATGAATTCATGACTACGTGTGTGTGTCTGTGATATTTATGCCCCCCCCAACAAAAGCCATCGGCAATATTTATCTTGCTAGAACACTATATGGGATGGTTTTCAATCATCTACCTATTAAACAATGGGAGTATTAAAAGTAATGGAACTCTGACTGCTACTCTCCTGTTATTGCACTGCATTCACTATCACAGGTGTTATATCACCTCACACTCCCCCCTATTGTATTTTTCTGCTGTGTGTATGGCTTGTGTCCCATACCAGTACCATTTACTGTATTGTTCCAGTCTTGTCTTTTATGTTTCATCAGTTCCCTGACACTTCCCCAAGCCTCTTTCCTTCTCTTTGTCTCTTACTTCTGTGTGTTTTCTTATCTCCTCTCCTTAATTACCTCCTTTCCAATTAGGGTATCCACATAAGGACATCCTTAAATTTAAAGTCTTACAGCTGTTTGTTTGCTGATGGGTAGCTGCATGTAATGCTGCTCTACTCAGATCCTCACCAAATAAGGCACTGGGTACATGCAAGCTCTTTACAGCTTCAAATAATGAAAATACAGCAGGAAAATTGTAATGTTACATTCCTGCAGCTTCCATCACACATAATCGCATTAGTTTAGTTTAAATCCATTTGGGCCAAACTAATCCGGGTATTTTGGCACACCACTACAGTTTTATGGACTCCGCACCATTTCTTCTTGCTTAGCTGATTTGTATAAAGGTACAGCAGTGTTCTTTGCTGATGGCCCTTGCTCATTTCTGACCTTCAGGACAATGAATACTATTCCTAAAATTAAAACTGCTCCAAAACAATGCTGATTATCGGGCCACTTCAGGTTTGAATTAAGTCTTTAATTCTGGACTAAACTAAAATTTCCAGTACCAGCAAAAACTGTAGAAAAAGGGCTCAAAACAGGTCTGTCTCTGGGGTATTCTAGCATTAACTGTCCTTTCCTCAGTGAATTTTGTACCCTTACTTTATTTTTCCAGCATGAACAATGCAATTGCTGTGCATAGGCATCCTCTGAAGAATGTCTCCCAACACTGCAGACATCCCCAAGAATCCTCAGGTAGCATCCCAGCAGAGCTGAAAACGCAGTCTGTGTAAATGCAGTGTCAACTGGATTTCAGAATTCTAATGGTGGGAGGAACATCAAAACACCGCTCAACCAACAGCACTTCAAGCTGTGTGCACAGTGCTCCCTCTCCCATTCTCTCAAGTTACTATAACCAAGCAGTCATTTTGGAAATGGACTAGCATCCAAAATATAAGGTGAAATGCGGAGAGCCTGTACAGTCAAACCACATGAAAGACATCTACATTTTGTCCGTAAGCAGATGTCCACCACCATCCACAGACATGTGCAGCTGTAAGCACAACAATAAATTTAAACATTGACAGAGAGTGAGAAATAGGTTAGATCTAGCTGCTAGCTAGATTCTTGGGAACAGAATGCAGCAAATGGCACAGAGTGGCCCTTCTAACAAGGCTTGATCATAAGGCGGGTGATTTGATTAACTTTAAATGTGGTGAAAGAGTGACTTCAGACTGTGCGTGGGGGACAGACAGATGTCTTGAGTACCATGCTAGATTATAGTATAAAACACAAGTGTATAACATATGTCCTAGGTTCATAGGTTCATACTAGGCTATCTGCCCTAGGGCATTTATAAGCCTAGCCAGAATGTGTTTGGCTTTCGCCACCCATTTTAAATTTATTTTGCTATGCCCTTTTTCGAGGTTAGTATACTGTGCCTCTGTCTAACAGTGACACAGAAGCGATACCCGGGGTAAACCTACGATCTCCCATCCACTCATCAAGATTCCTCTTGGAGAGTCAATGAGGGGACTCTGCCTAACCTGGACTGGGATTTTATTTCAGAGTGAAGGGAGCCTCTGGGTTATGAATCTGTCCCTCCAGCATGTCCTATTTATTTCAGTGCTGAGGTTCAAGTCTCTCGAGCGCGCACGTAGCTCGATGGGATTTGGATTTTCTGAGGTGCAGCATGTCCATTAATTCCGGGTTGGACATGGCTTTATACGTCAGGCACAGATCGCCTCTGAACAGGCGGTATGCCACTGAGTAGAGCTGGAGTTTCTTTAACCGGGCAGCATATGGCATCTGTTTGAGCCCTTTGATCCTCTTGGTGAGGTACTTTTGGGTTCTTTCCAGTTGCTGCAGGTGTCTGGTAAAGGTACATCCCAAAAGGGGCATTGTACTCAATTATGGGCCTGATGAGGGATGAGTAAAGAGGCACAATGACATCCCCTGATCTAAATGTGAATCCCTTCATGATTAGGTGGGCTATATAAAATGTTTTTCTAACCACTTTGGCCACGTGGTTGTCAAATGAGAGATTGCTATCAACTTGGGTCCCCTTGTCCTCTTGTGTATTCTATTTAAAACTTAAAAGTAGACATATAAGCATTCTGCATAAGCACAAAAGTTGATGATGTAGTAAATATTAGGAATGCATGCAATCCTACACATGTGAACAATGTAGTTGCGATGCACCAGTGAGTAACAGCTATGTTTAAACTCAGCATAATGAACTGCAGTAGTTCGTAATACAATACCACAGAGCAAGAGTCAACAGATTCATGCTGTGCATTGATATCCAGATTAGCAGCACAGTTGTTGATATGAAGGAACTGACCAGTTGTTGACTTATGGGCAAGAGCAGTATGACATTATGCAAGTACTGAACGTACTTTAGCTCAGTGGCCACTAGCAACGACACCCAGTATGAAGTGATACCTTTAATACGATGGCAGCAAGATAATCTCGGAAGAGGGTTGGGTAAAACATGAAACTTGTTAGGCTGGCTAAAGTGTAGCAGCCACACTGACTCCTCGTGGAGGAACATAGTGACCTAAAATCACTGCCAGTTGTTGAAAGTTTCCAGAAAATTACACTTGGCAGAGCTTACAATTGCTAATGCCAAATTTTGAAATTGAGACAAGGATAGAATTTGATAGAGCAGAAAAAGAAAGCAATCATTGCTCTCTAATAACATGCCAGTCATTGGCCCTCCCAGTGGTCAGTATTATATTTTATTATAGTTGCATGCCTTTTTGTCTGGAGTAGCATGTCACTACTACAGGATCTCCTCTGTCAATGTGGATTTGATTTCATGGAGGTTTTGTCTTAACAGCCAGCCTTCAAGTTAGTAATTGTCCTAGCAGGATAGGTGTTTTCTCTGTTGCAGCTGCAGACACTCTGACAGTGTAGTGCCTACATTTCTGGGCTGTGGTAGTGTCTGCTTCCACACACCAGATGCCCATCTGCAATGTTTGTATGTTTTTGGTAGACTGAAGTCCTTTTTTTATTTTCTGTGCTACTGAAGCACCATGTGGTCTCCACCAGGTGGCAGTTGTACAGTATCAGACAGAATTGTCATCCTCCATAAGTAATATAAGTTTAGTAGTATATACACTGTAAAGAATCAAAACTACCTTGAGTGCTTGTGCTGATCGTTTTTGGTTTTATAATTGGGCTTTCCCATTTGTCTTGTAAATATGCTTCACAGGTTTAACAAATTCCATTTAACTGAGCCAGGCCCTGTATGTCAGGCCTGCACCAAGTTTAAGGACAAAAGCAATGAGAGAGGTCTTTTTCAAAGACTACCTTTCTACATAACCTGTGCTAATATTACACTACACTAAAGATTTGCTGAATACCCTTAACTATTTGATGCAGGTGAAGGTGAGTGTCTCACTCCTCTCTGTTGTAGGTTGGGCAAAGTATTCAGGAAGTCTGGTTTGTAGCTTGTTTTTATTCATAAAACTGTAGCAGACACCTCAGTTCACCAACGTTAAGATGTGTCACTGTAATATCTGTAGCTGTATAAAAGCTATGTAGTACTGTCAATGGTAGTGATAGGTTTGTTAGACAGTGAACATTTTCACATTTCTCTGCTTTCAAGCTCTTTAGTACTAGACTCCTTTAGCATCACCTCTAACCTGGCAGTGGTCAATTTTCAAGTGTCCTCAAATGATAGATCAGTAGTAGATCTGTGCTTTCTGTACAAAGTAGCTAGAGTCTCTCCATATACTGGATGGGTGGCATCCATATGGCCAAGAATAATGGTATACTCAAACATTACATCATTTTGCATGAGCTTAGCGCATTAGAACAACTTGTGCTGATAAACTATCTGAATAGTTGAGGGCTCCAAGACATGTAAGTAAGGTTTAAGGTATGCGTCATCCATGCAGCAGGTAAGACACTTCGGAGGGGGGGGGGGGACTGCTGCAGTATCCCATGTACAGAGTTGAGAGTGGTAATATGTAGAAGTTGGTATTCTCTTCTGAGACGTTGACGTGATGCTAGACAAATGTCTTCAGTTATGCACATCAGTGGGTATTGACTGTGATGCACAGAGGCCCTGTCAGCAAATTTTACTTGTGCAACACTATATATTTGGCGATCGATTGAACTGCACATTTATTGAGAACAATACTGTGCAGGACTGTGAATGTTGCCCCACCTGAGCTTATTGAAGTAAATTGAAAACTTGCTGCTTTCTGTATGCAGTACATTTTTTTCCTTGATTTCATTTCAGCTTGTAGATACTATTGTAGTGAAATAAATCTTCACATTACTTTTTATTGCGTAGTAGAATTTTTTGAGGTAAGGTACTTTGTAATCTTCCTCGTTTAGAATATAGTCTGAATTCTGTGTCTGTATTTATGTAAATGTCTCTTAGAATTATCTTTTATGTAAAAGTACACAGTACTTTGAATTTATTCTCTGATTTTTGTCATTTGACTGCATTATGGATGAGCAAGGTGTCCTGGTTAAAGAGTGCACAACACTAAATAGACACCTAGGTTGCTGATTCCACCCCACCCTGCCAAGCAGTGATAGTTCATTCAACCACTTCTCTGGCAGCCAGTATTCCCCGTTGGCCTTGTCTATACTCAGTCTTTGTACATTTGGAGCCACTGGCCCATTTTTAACTGGCTTAAGAGTCTTCCCCCAAGCATACCTCTCAAGGAGTGGGGTTGACATAAAGGTTGAGGTCTTTTTCTCTACAAACTGTCTAAAATTTCTCTAAATATCAAATGAGTAGTTAGGAATTG
>NC_056738.1:518475603-518498103 GCF_019279795.1 Protopterus annectens | reverse complement strand
CCTAGTTCATTAACTTTTTAAATATAGGTTCACTGAACTAACTGAAGTAAAAACTACATATTTTAGAATAAGAATGCCCACTTCACTAGATGAGGGCATAATTTATAACAAATGATTAAAAACCTTTGCACTGTGACTAAAGCCTGTTGCTAGAGAAATGAAAGTAGTGTTGATTACTGGGGAGGAAGTGTTATCTGTATAATGGGGAATCTTGTGTTGAACAGAAGTATGTTTTCACCCCGATAACATTTTATTTTGATTTGTTCATTGCTGAATGGTATTGCACATTGCTTCAGTTTTCATCCAATATGCTGCTGCTAATCTGAAAACTCTTTGTAACTTTGCTGCTGTTAATTTTCAGCTCCCTAGCTATGGAAATGTAGCTGTTTTAAAACCAGATACTTGTGTGGCATCAAGTTGTAATTGGCACACTGATTCTCTGTACTGAAGCCTTGTATTCTGTGAACAGCCCCTTTTGTTGACCTGGTATGTTTTTCCAATATAAAAACAAAACACTGCTTGAAATTTTTGCAAGTCTACCAAGGGTATTATTTGTATCCCTTCATTTAATATTGTAAAGGTATTCGTACATTATACCATGCAACTACCTTTCCATTCCTCCCATGTAATAGGCATCACATGACAAGCAGTTGGCCAAATAAACTATTCCCTTTGTACGGCAATCTTTCCATCCTTTAAATGTGATGGTTCTTAATCCTAGCTTGACTGCAAGCAGGTTATCCTAAACATACTTGCAGTATTTACAGCATCCACATTTAAGCATAGTTTCCTTTTGTTATATATTCAACAGAATCGACATTTCTTCCAAAAATTTTGTTTTATAAATACAAAGCTTGGTTCCTTTTCTAATTTTACTTTAATTTTATAATCAAACACCAATATCTAGTTTGTTTTATAATTGATTTTAATATTGTTTGAAGCCGATGGAAAAAGAGCTAAATATTTGATTTTGCCAATCTGTCCTTATTTTGTTAACTGTTGTAATAACTTCACTGTTGCCTCTAGTTTTGTCTTTCTTCCAATTTGGACCTCAGCAGCCACCACTGAGAGTAAACTCCTTGGGTAATCTATAACGTATAACATTTCTATTAATTTATTGAATTCTTGCAAAAATAATCAAATCATCTGAGGTAAGGTGTGTTAAATGGGACCCTCTGCCCTTTCATTAAAACTGCTTGTAATGATGGAAGCTATCAAAATCCTCACAAACTCTTGTGATGTGTTTCCAATAAATTTATTAAAATGCAGGTATGTATTCAAAAAGGTTGGATTTTTATGTACAGTATATATTTATTTATAGTATAAATTTTTAACCTCTACGAACTTCAGACAATATATAGTAAAACTGTAAGTGAATCAAGGAGTTTGTCATTTCCATATACCCAAGAAATCTTTTAAATTATGTTCTTCCCTGTCCAAAGCATGCATGTTTTTTTATATGACATTTTCATTAATTTTGTAAATCCTGAATTCAGTACAAAATAATGTTGGTATAAATCTGGGCAAAGGCGGCACCCATAGCCACTTTGAAAGCTGATGAATATATATATTACTAAATGCTCAGTTTTTGCACTGATAGCTACCACAGTAGGTCAAAGTGGAGGGTCTGTGTTTTAACAAAAAAAATGGTGGCATTAAAGTTTTATATATATATATACATACATATAAAGAATTGTCATCCATATTTGTAATACCCTGCAACATCAAATCTGAAAACATATAATCTATCTTCATATTTTGCCACTTGCTAACATACCTGTATATTTCTTAACATTAACATTTTTATTAGAATAATTTTTGCATCCGTCAGAACCACACCCAGACTTTTATCTGGTTGAATTACACACACATTGTGTTGTGTTATAAAACATAACATGGGTTTCTTTGCGCTCTTAAATTGGAAAAGTTAACTTTTTCTATGCACAAGTTTTTGACATTCTCCAAAAAAAAAAAAAAAAAAAAAAAAAATCAAAGCAAGTTTTTACATGGATGAAACAGAGGATTAAAAGTACTGTTTCTCTCCATGTTATCTCTAGAAGAACATCATAAACCATTGATTTCATGGAATAAAAGACTAAAGTTACATTTTGCATATAGAACTCTAAATCTGTAAGGGCTATGGTTGTAGCCTCCATTTGTGTAGAAACGGGGGGTGGGGGCTTTCTTGAATACACCAAAGTACTGATCTGTTTAATTCAAGGAGACTATACTTGTATTTTTTAAAAATACGATTACTCATAAGAATTACACTGCATTCAGTTATATTATTTAGTCCATGATAAAAATCTCCGTTGACCCCCTCTCTTGACTGAATTCCTGTAATCCCATTCATGATTGTTATTCGACCCTTTTTAAACCTACTGACTGGCCACCTGTTCGGACTGATTTTTTTTCACTATCTTTATTTTGAGTTGTTTTAATACCTCAAAATCAGAGTGCTTCTTGTAGAATTTTAGTATGTTTTTTTCACAGATGGCTACAATAGGGCTTAACATATCAATGTGATCTTATTTCTCTGTAACCATTTTTCTTTCCCATAATCCATTTCGTGCTCTTTATACGAGTCATGCTAGACAAAAGGTGTATTCCCATCCCATTAACATATGATGGGATTAATGTCAGTCACTGTGATCTTCTATACCTTCTGTAACAGGATTGCTTTTTTTATTGCTGGAATGACCCTCATTTATGTTTTGTCTTGGAGCCCATTTTACACTATAAGGAGTTGTACAGCTGCATCCAAAAGTAGCTAAATTACAAACCATTGTTCAAAATGTCCTTCTGTAGTCCAAGATGAATTGTCATTCCCCACTATTTCTGAGGTGACACTGTCACTGCTCTTGGAGATCCTTGTAGCTTTATGCATGTTAGCCACTAGTGAAAAGGAAGGGGTTTGAAAATAATTCTTTTCCCCAGTACCTGCAATGAAAAGACTTTTTTTTTTTAATTTGTTTCAACCTGATTGTTGTAGAAAATAATTTAATTCAGTTTTATAATAAAACTTTATGGTCTTGTTTTCTTTTACTAAGCAAGTTTCAGAACAAAGTATGACCAAATTTCTATTCCTTAACTTTGGATAACTTTGTTTTTTCCCCGAGGCACAGATGTCTTGTAGCATGTTATTTTTATATCTTGTTATACTCCGTACAATGTTCTGTTAAAATACAGGAAAGTCACTCTTCTACAAACCCAATTCCTTGATAATAACATAGCAAAATTAAGGGACTGAGAAATAAATCTCTTCCCCAGTCCTTGCAGTGGAAAGATTTTTTTTGTGGAGTACGGAATATTGTAGGAAGCTCTTTATCAGTTGCATTTATATTTTTAACTAATGTTCTTATTCTCCTTACTAAACTGTTCTGGAATTCTGTAGCCAGATATTACCAACTTTCTATTCCTTGCCTTTTGGATAACTTTTGCGGCACAGATGTCTTCTGGTGTTATGTTTTTCTCTTCTCACTCTTGAGCAAAACTGACTTCTTGATAATGACACAACTACTACTTATGCTTTGGGCTCCTTAAAACTAAGCAATTACGCTCTCTATTTTTGCAGGAAACTGGTCTTCCAATGGCTACAACTGTCAGAGAAAAGAGGCTTGTAGCATCCTATTCCTGTTCCTCTGAACTTGGGATTTTGTGGTAGTAAGTGCAGCAGAGTTGAGCTTTGTTGTCGGTGCTATAAGTGCACCAGATTTGCATCACCATCTAGAAGTATGTCACAAGAAAGAATAAAAGACCTTCTAAACCACATCGCTTGATAAGGTTGCCACCTGTCTCGTTTCCTGATTTGGGCAGTTCTGTCCTGTGGGGTGAGGGCATGAAAATGTTAAATGTAGTTACTTTTACAAGAAAAAATATTTTCCGACTTTTTTTTCTAAATGTCACAGACCTCTTTGATACTACATTTAGCTCATCATAATGTGAAAAGTAGCATAAACAGCCAATATTTAAAATTTAGCAGTTCAGTACTGTGATCCTGCTTAGGTAAATTTATCAGAGGAGGTGACAACTGTCTTTCAATCCCTGACTGATCTAATTGCCTTGTTTTGATATGAAAGGCATGGCTACATTGGAAGCAACTGTGAATCTGTGCAAGTCCTGTTCCAGTCTACAATGAAGACAGTGGAAAACAGCTGCTCACCACACTGCCTTTTTTAATGCAGCTGTTGATTTACTGACATTAGCAGGACTAATTGCCTGCATAAGATTTTTGGTGGTGCCTGACAGGGTAAGCTACAGATTTCTGTGTCTGTGGTATGTTATACAAGTTGAGACAAATTCCTTTGTAAATTATGTGAAGTTCCGCTTAAAGCGTCCAGCTGTTGATTCCAAGGCACGGAAATGAATGTTTTATGAAGTCCAGTCAGATTTCTGTCCCCTACGCAATACTGACACCATGTTGTAGGGAGAAAGACAATCTCATGGTTGAGTTAATCTACATGAGAAAGTGAACTTTTCCTTTAAAGTAAATGTCTCAGTCTTGTATATTTGATCTTTAAAATTGTCCTAGCTAGTCAGTCCGTCTTACTTTGGCTAAGATTAAGTAACCAAAGATGGCAGAGTTCTTCCCTGTGACTGTCAGTATCATTACCCTCTGAGAAAGTGCATGTTGCTTTTCTGACTTATCCATGTTGGAGTGTTTAGTTTAAAGGCCATGTTCTCATCATGGCCACGAAGGAATGTATGTGCATAATCTGAGTTTTTGGAAGTTAATCCAGAAGCTGTTTGTGGATTGGTTTTCCATAATTTTGAACAGAATATTTGTAGGATGGCTGCTTTTCGTAATGCTTTAAATGCTCTGCTTTCCATGAACTGATGGCATGTTTTTGTTTTCTTTTTACAGTGAAGATAAATGCCTAGCTTTAACACCATTTAATCAGATTGAGAGGAATGGCAATGGCACATTGTTCCCTTGCGATACAAGATTGATTGCAGAGCATGAAGGCTTTGACCAGATGAAGGAAATTAATTCAAATTATATTTTTATATTTATAAATTTGAATATTCTTAATATATGCTTATACATATGTATTTTTATCTATTTTTTTTCAATGTTTGTTTTGTATGGTTTGATGATAATGAGAAATGTAAGGCTTTTAGCCCTTTAAATGGGGTCTTGACATTTAACTGTAATGTGATGTCACAATTTGTAAATTTATTTGTCATGTATTTTTGTAGGTTGAACTGTCTGAAGAAGTTTGCTGAATTAGTAAACGAAAGCGCTAACATTGCAGTTGGATTCGGTGTGGTTTTGTTCCTTTTTAACAAAGTTTTTAGTGTTTGTTTTTCGTTCCGTTTATAGTTTGTGGTTTTCATGGAGGAACCAACCACACTTGTGTCTCAGGACTTATTTAATAATGAAGCTCCTGCATCTACATCTACTACTGATTTGGGAGCTATTGGAAAATTAACAGCATTAATACAAATGTTATCACAATGGGTCGAGACCCTTGCTGTTCAAGTTGCGGATGCCTTGCCTCGCAATTCCGGAAATGCTGGCAGTTCTGGTTTGAATGTACTTGTGGATCCAGTTCTCCCTAGGCTACAAAGCAATACCTCTGGATCGCAGGATCCTGGTAATATAGCAACAGGGAGTTTTTTATCTGGTGTACCTGGCGGATCTGGGAGGCCTTTATCTAATTTGCCTGGTTCAGATGTTCGTTCTTCACTGAATGGTGGGAATTGGTCTGAAAGACGCTTTAACGCCAACCATAATATCAGTAGGACAGTGAGTACCTCCTTTGCCATTCCTAATTTAAATGAATGGCTTAAGGACTTGACTTTTTGCTTTAACACTAGTTCACAAACATCCAATGTACCGGGTATTACAGTGGTTGAAACTAATTTAATTAACAACTTAAAACGATTTGATACGAAGATGTTCCAGTTAAGTGCAATACTTGAATGAGTACATTTAAAAAGTTGCAAGTTCCAAAGGGACTTGAGCAATGGCGGTATCCCTCGGGCTTGGTCCGGATTTTCCACAAGGAACTGCTTAGTTTATTCGACCATCAAGGGGTTGAATTTATGCATTTTTTGGTCAAGAACTATTGTGACCAAATGGAGGTTTTAAAAACGGAGCTTGCTGAATTCGACTTCGGGCAATGATTTTACACGCTATAAGTATGATTTTTGTACATATGTTTTCTAGTATTGACAATGTCTCATTTAAATTAAGGACAACAAAACGAAGAAACTGAATAGGGATTTTGTAGCTTATGGGAAAGGGTTAGACTATCCTTTACCCCCCCTCTAATGTGAATTTGAATACTAATATAGGGTTGAATAATGGTTTGGCTGGACTGAATAATAATGATAATAATGATGATGAAAATTTTGTTAATGAAAGTTTTTGAATAATGAAATGCCTACTTAAGTTTCTCCTGTAAGAAGGAGTGATAGGCTCACTAATAGACGCCCCAGTAATAACGGTAATAATAACCCTAATATGGAAGGATTGTGGTGTTTTCAGAATTCCAAGAAGGTGAACAAATGGGGGACAACAATCTGCCCCAACAACCTTGGAAAAGGAAGGGGCAAAACAGGAGGAGGAGATAATTGGTTCTTCTGGAACTGTTTTTTGTTTAAACCCCCCGGACCTTGGGAACCATCCGAAGCCTACTGATAACCATGAGAGAACTGTTAAAGCATTATTTAACAGTACCCAAGATTTTAAGATATATAATTTTTCTACATTTACACCTGACCCCTTACTTATTGATGTTTTAGCTAAGGGTTTAACATTTGTTACTTCCTCTCGGGGAGATTTAGCTAGAACCATCATTTACCTTAAGTCCTTTACTAGGAAATTGAATTTAAACATTCTGTTGGGAACTAATCCTAGTTTGATTAAAGATTTCAGAGTTTCTAGTATTTTTAACCCTGTTTTACATCCTTCCATCCTCCTTTTTGAAAGAATTTGTGAGTGATTTTAGGAATGTGTTAAATAACAAAGGGTTTTAAAAATCTGAAATGTTTAATTTGTCTCTAGCAGAAAGGGAAGCTTTGAAAGTTTTAAATTTTGCTGATATATGAATCGTAAAACCTGATAAGGGGGGTGGTTTGATTTTCATGGATAATAATGATTATTATCATCCTATGTGTTTACTTTTGGACAATGACGCTTATGTTAAAGTTTCCTTGAATGAAGTTAATGGTGCATACCAGCGCATTAAGGGATTTATCAAGGATTTATTTTTGGATGGAAGAATTGATTTGGATTTGTTTAAATTATTTTTCCATCCCATACCCTCTTACCCCTGTGTTGTTTGGATTACCCAAAATCCGTAAAAATCTTATTAACCCCCCCCCCCTTTTGTCCCATTATTGATGGCAGACCAAATCTATCATCTATGCTTGTGCCAAATTTGTAGATATTAAACTTAAAGAAGTTTTAAAAAATGAGAGTCAGATATGTAAAGACTCGTGGGCTTTTTTAGAAGCAATGAATAAACTTCCTTTTTCTGAAGGTTTGAATTTCCTCACAATCTATGTCCGTGACCTTTATACAGTTATTCCCCAGGACATTGGTTGTGAGTGGGTAAGGGATTTCCTTTTGGAACATCATGTGGAGAGTTCTAGTATTGACCTTATTGTTTATTTATTGGAACTTACGTTAGAGAACAATACTAATTTTACTGATTTCTTAAATTTTACTTCCAAACACAAAACATTTCTTTCTTAGATGTAGAGCCTACTAAAGTTTTTCCTGAGAGGAAATATATTTCGAAGATTTTTAGGAAAACAACTTATTCGAATGTATTTTTGCCTTTGTCTAGTTGCCATCCTTTTGCCCAAGAGAGTGGTTAAGGGCCAATTAGTTTGGGCAGCTAGGATGGTCTCTTTGGAATTGGATTTCTTAGATGAATGTAATCTTTTGAGGGGGTGTTTAAGTGTGGTTACCCTAGGAATTTAGTGGACTATCTTATTGAAGTATACAATAAGCAATTGGAAGGATTTTTTAAACCATTGTCTACTAATGAGGGGTATGTTGTGGATTCAGTTGATTGTGACCATCTTAGTGCTAATGTTGATTCCTTACATGATAGTAAATTTGAATTGTTTACAGGTTCTAATCGTGAAAGGTTAGAAATCAATCAAATGGATGGCCCTTCGGATATTGGATTAACTAAAATGAGTTTTATTACCACCTTTTTTGTGGATGCACCTACTCTTAAAAGAATTGGTGCTTCCTTTTAGATGATAATCTTATCAAAAATAATGTGGGTAATTCACCTTGTATTGTTTTTAGGAGAGGCAGGAATCTAAAAATGATTCTTGAAGGGGGACCCTCAAAACAATATTTGCCCCATTGTGGGATGTTTAAATGTGAGGCGTGCCGGTGGTGTAAACACATTATAAAGTTACAAATTCTTTTCATATTGGGGATAGAAAATTTTCTATTGGTGGTAAATTTAACTGCAATTCCAAAGGGGTTGTTTATTTGGGTTTATGTAGCTATTGTCCAGCCTTCTATGTAGGCAGAACAGAGAGACCATTAAAAAATAGGATCTAGCTAGACATATTAGTTACCCTACCCATGAATGTAAATTTTTAGTTATTGAAAAGGTAATGGATGATAATAGAGAGGGGGGCAGTTGCTTTGAAATTGGATGAGAGAGAATTAATTTGGCAATTAAAATTAAATGCATTGATTCCCCCAGGGTTGAATGATGCTTTGTCTTTTAGAAGTATATTGAAATTGAAGGCTTTGACCAGATGAAGGAAATAAATTCAAGTTATATTTTTATATTTGAATATTATTAATATATGCTTATACATATGTATTTTTATCTTTATTATTTTTAATGTTTGATGTTCTTCGTTCCACATTGCTGCAGTCCTTACTATTGGGTAGTCCGCTGTCCAGTCGGCCCGAATACCAGAGTATATGGCTGACGTCGGTCAGGGCGCATTAGACTGACGTCAGTACGTCAGGGTACTAATGCGCATGACCGGCGTCATATCCTCAGTCTTTTTTGCCGCATGGTCCGATGCAGAAGCAGTTTTGCGAGTGCAGGTTGGCGTTCTGAAATATTTCCGAAGCCGGAGTTTCAGACCGAATCAGAGTTGGCTAAGTACCCCGTTGGGGAACATTTTGGTTTTTTCTTGCCTCAGTATTTAACCGGATGTCAGAAAAAGTGAATAACTGTATTTCTTGTGGGAAACAGATACCTCATAGGGATTACCATACCTTGTGTATACCTTGTTTAGGGCCTGAGCACGACGTTGTTGGATGCCGCTCTTGTGCTAGGTTTAACAAACGCACTATTAAGAGACGGTTAGACTGTGCCAGGTTAGTGTTTGGGAAGCGTTGCAATTATAAAATGCCGCCGGATGCTCCGACGCCCGCTTCGTCCAAGAAGCGCAAGGACAAAACAGCGAAGCCTAGGGTTGATGAACCGGCAGTCCCGGACGTCGGTTCTTTAGAAGGCTCAGTGGAGCCAGAGGTTTTGCCAGGAGTTTCTTTAGAGTCTCAGGCAGAGACTTTACTGTTACAGGATGTGCCTTCTCAGGAGGTAGGCCAGGCTGAGGGGGCTTCTCAGGTAACTGTTCTTCCCTCTCTTCCCAAGGTAGTTAGAGCCTCTCCTTCTGTTGCCAAAACTTCTTTGAGAGGTAGGCAAAGTTCAGCTTCAGTGGGGGCTTCTCCTAGCATTTCAGGTTCTGTGCCTAAGAAACATATGCTTAAAATGGCAGAAGATTTGATTACTATGATTAGAGGTTCTATGCCCCCTCCTGATAAGAGGCCTAGGGTGGAACCGGAGTTTGATAGTTTTGAACAGTGTTCAGAGGCTTCTGAGTCTTCTGCGGAAGATTTGCAGGAGTATCCTCCTTATTCTGATTCTGATGTGGATGATTCCACTCCTACAGCTTCTCCTCCTGAGGATTTCTCATTTTCAGAGACTCTGCATTCCATGAGGGAGCACTTTAATTGGGAAGGCCAGGATTACTCTGATTCCAGGAAAAGGCTTAGGGAATTCTTGTTTTTGCCCCAGCATAGGCCCTTAGCTATACCTCCTGTGTTGAATGTGGTGGAAGATGTTTTTGCAGAGGCTTCCCTGAACCCTGATTCTTTGCCTCCTGCTCCTGTTAAACCTGATAGGTACTATAGGGTGCCTGAAGCTCATAAGTATCTTTTTAAGAGTCCTAGGGCAGACCCGGAAACTGTTTCTCAGGGACCTAAAGGTGTTAAGGCCTCTGTGGTTAAAAGCCCTGTTCCCACTGATAAGGAGGCAAGGGCTTTGGATAGATTGGGAAAGAAAGTGTATACTACTTCCACTTTAGCCATGAGGGCGTTGAATTGTCAGTTTCACATGCTTAAATATCAAAATTATCTCCTTTCACAACTGAAATCTAAGGTGGATGCTTTGGCGGAAGGTATTGAGTGTAAAGAGTTGCTGGATTTAGTTCTTGTGTCTGAACAAGTGGGTAAGCATTCTTTGCAATGTGGTTTTGATGCTGTACAGGCCTCCTCGAGGGTGGCTGCCACTAGTTCTGTTCTTCGCAGGCATGCCTGGTTGAGGGATCAGAATTTAGCTGAGCATGTTAAGACAAGGATTTTGGATGCTCCTTTACAGTCTGATGTGTTGTTTGGTTCGCCTGTGGAAGCAGTTTTAAAGAAAATGGAGGACAAAGCTAAGTCTATGCAAACTGTTAAAGATTTTTTGCAGGTGCAGCCACCAAAGTTTAGTAGAAATTGGCCTACTAAGGGATGGACATATCCTGCTTATGATTCCCAGTCTAGGGGTAGGTCTAGACGTGGTAGGGGCAGAGCTCAAGGTTCTTTTAGGCCTAGAACAGGGAGTTCACCTGCTCAGACTTCTGGTGAGGGCAGGGGTCAGTCCTTTCGTAAACAGACCCAATGACCTGCCTTTTCAGCTGCCAGTAGATTCTCGTCTGGCAGCTCCTTTGGGAGGAAGACTGTCTCTTTTCAAAGGAAATTGGGATTTAATTACTCAAGACAGATGGGTGTTGGATATCATTCACCACGGTTACAGGTTTTATTTCCATACATTGCCCCGTTTCAAAGGCATGCCAGATGTTCCTCCTCCACAAAGGAAAGAGGCTCACAAGCAAATTTCTCTGTTACTCCAAATAGGGGCCATTCAGCCAGTCCCTGTATCAGAAAGGGGCCTAGGATTTTATTCTCGCCTGTTCCTAGTACCGAAGAAGGGGAACACGTGGAGACCAATTTTGGATTTATCTATCCTCAACACTTATCTGGACATTCCCAAGTTCAAAATGTTGACGTTACAACAGCTTTTACCTCTGCTGGGCAAAGATCACTGGATGGTAACTTTAGATCTCAAGGAAGCTTACCTTCATGTGCCTATAAGACTAAGTTGCAGGAAGTATCTGCGTTTTCGAGCTGGAAATTCTCATTATCAGTTCTCTGCATTGCCCTTTGGCTTATCTACTGCGCCCAGAGTATTCACAAAGGTTCTGGCTCCAGTGATAGCTTACTTCAGGCTAAAAGGAATTCAAATCTATCCTTACTTGGACGACTGCCTGATTCTGGCTCAAGAAAAGGAAGACCTTCTACAGCATCTGGAATATGTTATAGCAGTGCTAAGATGCCTAGGGTATTCTGTGAACGAAATAAAGTCCAGTCTAGTACTGTCTCAAGACATGTGCTTTCTGGGTGTGAGACTGAATACAGCAGCCCAGATGGCCTTTTTAACCCCGGACAAACAAGAGTCTGTCACTTTACTTCCATCAACTATCTCATCAGTCCGTGCTGACTGCAAGGACAGTCCTTCAAGCATTAGGGTTCATGGCATCTTGTATTCTGGTGCTTCCCAATGCCAAACTGCATATGAGGAAGCTACAATGGTATCTCAAAAATGTATGGACACAGCACTGCCAGGATTTGGACACTGTCATTCAAATAATACCTTGCCTTCAAAAAGAATTTTTGTGGTGGGCTCAGGAATGTCACCTAAACAAGGGACTCTCTGTGACCCGGCCAGAGGCGAGTCAGATTTTAACGACAGATGCCTCGGACATTGCTTGGGGAGCTCATCTAAATGGAAAGTGGATACAAGACAAGTGGCCTGCCAGACTACAGCATCTACATATCAACATGAAGGAGATGTTAGCAGTCCAGTTTGCATTAATGGCTTTCAAGGAGTTACTTCTTCCAGGGCAGGTGTTGATTCTAACAGACAACACAACTGTCATGTGGTACATCAACAAGCAAGGGGAACACATTCTTATCCTCTATGCAGGCAAGCAATGATTTTATGGGAGACTGCGCTAAGCTTGCAACTAACTCTTCAGGCAAGGTTTCTGCCGGAGCACAGAACTCCTTAGCAGATGTGTTAAGCAGACAAATCATGGATCCCCACGAGTGGAAACTGGATCTTCATGTATTTCAGAAATTGACAGTGTCATGGGGAACTCCAGACATAGATCTGTTCGCTTCTCCACTAAACCACCAGCTGCCAAAGTTTTGCACAAAGGGGTTTCATCACACAGCTTGGAAAGTGGATGCTCTGTCTTTCAGTTGGAAAAACCTTCATGTGTATGCCTTTCCACCTCTGCCTCTTCTTCCAAAGGTGCTATTAAAAGTCAGACAAGACAAGCCAAGGATGATTTTGATAGCTCCAGATTGGCCTCGGCAACACTGGTACCCACTACTAAGGAGTCTGGTAAGGAAGCCTCCATGGCCTTTACCTTTGATTCCTCATCTGTTATCTCAGAAGGACGGTCATCTGCTCAATGTCAAGCTTCACTCTCTTCATCTAACAGCCTGGCATATTCTGTGTTGAAACACAGCAGGTCTCAACTTCCTCAACAAGTTTTAAATGTGATTATGGAAGCTAGAAGACCTAGTACAAGGAAAGTGTACGCAGAAAAATGGAAGAGATTTTTATTTTGGAGTACAGCAAAGAATTTGGAGATTTCTGAGCCTAATTTGAGTGTGGCTCTTCAATATCTTACTGAGTTATTGGACAAAGGTTTGTCCTTCTCTTCCATTAAGATTCATGCTGCAGCAATTTCAGCTCACTACGATTGTGACCCACCATTGTTTTCGCATCCTTTGTTCAAGCAGTTTCTTAGAGGGGCAAAGAATATAAGACCGCCACGTAGAGCTCCTACTCCTGCTTGGGATCTCAATTTTGTGTTGGAAAAACTTACTCTACAACCTTTGAGCCTGCGGCTACTGCTGAATTGAAATACTTGTCATGGAAGACTGCTTTTCTGTTGGCTATTACTTCTGCAAGAAGGGTGTCTGAGTTGCAGGCCCTTATGGCAGTAGAGCCCTTTTGATTTTTCATAAGGATAGGGTATCATTACGTACTAATCCTTCCTTTATGCCTAAGGTGGTTTCTAGTGTGGCTTTAAACCAAACTATTCATTTGCCTACTTTTTATGCAGACCCCCAAAATAAAGGGGAAAAGATTTTGCACACTTTAGATGTACACAGGCAATTGCGTTATTATTTAAGCAGGACTAAGGATTTTAGGCAGTCTCAGCAGTTGTTTGTTTCTTTTGCTTTGAGTCGCAGGGCAAGCCTGTGTCAAAACAAACTATTTCTAGGTGGATTGGGTTTTGCATTGCATTTTGTTATTCCCATCATGGCAAGGAGATTCCAGCTGGGATTAGGCCTCATTCCACTAGGGCTACTGCCACGTCAACAGCATTTCTAAGGGGGGTGGCAACTAAGGATATTTTGGAGGCAGCTACTTGGAGTTCAGTGCATACTTTCTCTAAGCATTATCACCTTCCTATCTACTCTAAGTCTAGGGCTGGTTTTGCCACAGCTGTTTTGCAAGGCATGTTGTCAGCTCCTACTTCTTTATGATTTGCCAGCCTCCCTTACCTCTGCTTTGGGATTCTACCCAATAGTAAGGACTGCAGCAATGTGGAGCGAAGAACATAGTACAGTTTTGTACCTACCATAAATGTAGATGTTCGAGGATCCACATTGCTGCAGTCCAATTTACCCTCCCCTCTCTGTTTAGGGGTGGTTGTGTAGGTGAGGTTATATGCTGATATTTTTGTATATATTTTTGTATATATTGTACATATTTTTGGTGCAGGTATTTTGGGCCTTGTCTTTTTAGGGTCTTCTGACATCTGGGGCAAGAAAAGACTGAGGATATGACGTCGGTCATGCGCATTAGTACCCTGACGTACTGACGTCAGTCTAATGCGCCCTGACCGACGTCAGCCATATACTCTGGTATTCGGGCCGACTGGACAGCGGACTACCCAATAGTAAGGACTGCAGCAATGTGGATCCTCTAACATCTACATTTATGGTAGGTACAAAACTGTACTTTTTGTATGCTTTGATAATATTGAGAAATGTAGGGCTTTTAGCCCTTTAAGTGGAGGCTTGGCATTTAAGTCATGTATTTTTGTAGGTTGAACTGTCTGACGAAGTTTGCTGAATTAGTAAACGAAAGCGCTAACATTACAGTTGGATTCGGTGTGGTTTTGTTCCATTTTAACAAAGTTTTTAGTGTTTGTTTTTTGTTCCATTTATTGATTGCAAAGGAGTGTTTAGATACAAAAGATTCTCCTTTTAAATCAAAGAAAAAATCCCTTGTTGATAGTGAGATGATAGAGCTGCCAGAGATAAAGAAATTTTCCATAGTTCCACTGCAAGTTATGACTGGTAAGGAACTTTCTTATTTGGCACACTTTATCAGTTCAGCCTGAGGAAAAACAGTCAATAGACAAATGTAATGTGGGTGGGTACAAGTCCCCATTCCCATGAACATGTGTATAGCCAGTCTGCATCTGTAACAACAGAGAAGAGAAATCCTTTAAGAAAATGAATGGTCAGCAATCACCAAGAGTCCCATAGGCAGTGACCTCCTGTGGGAAAACTGATGGGAGTTTAACATAGTCAGGTTGATCTGTATCAAATGGAATCCCGTCCAGTTTGCACTTTAGGTGTAGGGATGTCTATTCCCATACCCCAAGGGCTGCATAATGTTCAGTCTGTATTGAATAATTATCGAGGTGCTGCTTACTGTGCTGGAACTGAAGTCTTAAGACACTAAGGTCTTGCTGGCTGGATTCCGCTGAAATCAAAGTCTAGTTATAATTGTGTTCTCAGTCTGAACACAGAAACTTGCAAAATATACACTGATGCAGCATCAAACTCTGTCATAAAACAGTAACCAATAAATAACTTTTTATAACAAATCACGCAATCTACTGTTACAGCTTCAGGTACTGTGCTACTTTACTTCTCAAAACAGCATGGATGATGTTGGAGATACCCATTTGTTCCGAGGTAATATTGTATTCCTACACAAAGATCACTAACAATGTTATCTGTAGTAGTCTCTCTCTATTGTGGTTTTACATTCTGTTTTTCTCCTTGGTATTCTATTTTGGTCTTTGTATGAAAACATCTGTTTGCTGGTGTTTGCAGAAAAATATGTTTTCATCCTGTAGAGAAATAATACTGGTATTGTCTTTTAAGGAAACATCTTGTGCAAATGCTGACTTGATGAAAGCATATCCATTAGAGCATCCTTGCTTAACAGTTATATAATAGAAACCTGTACATATTGTTTCCTGTTGTCCATTCTTTAAAGAAGCTGCATACATCCTGTTTTTTTACATTTTTGCTCTTAACTAACGGTGTGAAATGCATACATGCTAAGTCGTAAGAGGTCAGCTTTCTTGCTGACAATGGTGAAATGCATACATTCTTGCTGATTCTGTAGGAAACGTGTCCATTAAGCATTTTTAAGCCACAGTCGTTTAGTATGGCTGCTAATTGCATATTGCTAAACTCTTTTCTACATTTTAAGCAAGCTTTATTTTATACCTTATTTGTTACATATTTGTAGCAGAATTACTTTCAACTTTAATAGCTTGTTGAGCATACTCCTAACATGTATGTATACAGAAGCAGAAGTGTAGAGTTGCATGGGGACTTTGCCGCCTTGTTCACCCCCCCCCCCCCAACATACATATTTTTTTTTTTTTTTTTTTTTTTTTTTTTTAAATAAACCTTACATTTAACTAGGGTTTTACTAGTGACCCAGACATCAGACAGCCTGCTGGGAAGGAAAATTGACAGGTGTTTGCTGATCACATCACCCCATAGTGGGAAATAGTGTGTCCTTGGGGCATACACCCTACTAGTGAATCCTTGGCATTGATTTGGAACATAATGAGCAGCATTTGCACCTACCATAATAGGGCTGCATGAGAAGGGTGCGTTACCCGTGAGGGAATGATGTCCCCCTAATCTGGTTACCACTTCATGTGCGCCCCTTGAGCACTAATCCGAGCAAACATAATGGTTTGGTGAGGCATATAAAACAAAAAGGATCTCTGTACTCTTGAAAGAACATCAGATATATGTTGGCAGAGGTACTGGGGGAAAATAGTTTAAAAATGCTTGATTACTGCTATTTTGGCATCCTTATGCTGCAACAGTTGATGTAGGAAATGAAATGCTCAACTTCACTCTGTCTACTGTTGCAGTCTCCTTTCCCTTTACTAATAGAGTTGCAACTTGTTTCTTGTTATCAAGGTGTAGTTACAGTTTGCAGTATTTCTTATCTGAATTGATTTCATGGAATATTGGCAATCAAACCAATATAAGGACCTGTAGTAAAGGCAGTACAACGTTGAAACTTTTTTTTTCTTTTTGTACTGATTTTAATGTTAAATCATTTTCTGTTAAGCTGTTCACATCTAAGTAATGGATTCATTCTTTTGAGGGGGGGGGTGACTTTTCATTACAGTTGTAGCATGTTAAAATTCCCCAAGGGTGTTGGCATTTATGCAGTAAAGAGGAAATGCATCCTCGACTAATGGCGCTTACCTTTCAACATTTTTGTTTCTGTGTAAGTAACTGTTCATGTTGTGCTGTGCAGTCATTGACATAACTGGAGGCCAATGAAGATCTTGTTTCTGTATTTTTTACTAATGGCCATAGGTTTCAGGGAAAAATACTGCCATGTGGGGTTAATGCTGCAAAGTTAGTGATGCCTGCAGTATAACTGGAAAACAACCGCTTAATAGCTTTCAAACTATATTGGTGAGGATCGACTACTGAAAGGCTCTTGGCAACCATGAAGCAACTATAATACAACCCTAGGCTAACCTTTCACAGGTCACAATAAAAAAATACTTAGTGTGTGGATAAAATAAGCAAATCGTGATTTCTTACATTGAATCTAGTGCCTTGGCTTTACTCACTTGCTTGGGTTGAAATAGATAACAAAAGGGTATGTTGTATAACAAAATGTCATTATAGAAATTCCTCATTGGATGTAAAACAAGAAGCAAGTCTGGAACTTAAGCAGTAAACACACACACACACACACACGCACACACAAAGTGAAAATATTAATGATGGTCTTAATTTCCTCTGCACAACTACCTTCAAGGGATTGCTTGAGCAGTCTAGCCCTTGACGCTTTGAAAACCATTGCAGGAGCACATGTCCTGTAATCTTTATAGGCTAAATTTATGAAATACTTGAAGGTATTTGTACCAAAGACGTTAAGGTTAATATTTTTTAAAATCTGCTTTCTGTTACAATTTTTTTTCTAGTATGTGTTGAAGTTGCTAAAATTTGTTCTGTTTTGTATCCAGTAGGGAATTTGACAACAGTAGGGCATATTATATTGGCAAAAAGTCCCTATCAATGTAAAAAAAAAAATTGTAAGGCTGAAGCAGTAGTTACTCATACACAGTTTTTGTGAAGGTTGTTGACCACTGTTGTGACCATAAAGTGCTAAGCCTTTTCAGAATCCCTTTTTATATAATGTAGGTGTGTTAAATAAGTATGGATAAATTTGTTTATTTTTATTTATCATTTAGTTGACCAGATTAGTCCCATTAGGATAGTGGCCTATTTTTGGGGAAAGCCACAACTGGGTCAGGGCATTGGGGAACTTGCTACTCTTCAGTAGTTGCTGTGGGATCCTTTTTATACCTACCTAAGCTACCACCACATCATGCAGGTAGGACCTCATTTTAATGTCTCATCTGAAGGACTGCATACATAAGTGTGCACCCCCCCCCTCCATGCTGCACTGCAATGTCCGCAGTCCAGTCCCCTGGAGTGGGAATAGAACCACAAACTTCTGCTTTTGGAGCACCAAAACATCTGGTACCTGTTGAGACATGGTAATAATAAAAATTATTATATGATTGTTTTTGCTGAGTTAGTGTAACAGTATTCTGAAAGCACACTCTGTCCTGTAACTGTGGTCTGTCCTGTAACTGTGTGCTTTGACAGAGTTAAAGTTCTTAATTGAGCCAGAAGGTGGCAGGGAAACTGGAGTAAAGTAAAGCACTGTTAAAAAGGGTGAGAAAAGCTAAATAAAGTAGTGTGTGTGTGTGTGTGTGTGTGTGTGTGTGTGTGTGTGTGTGTGTGTGTGTGTGTGTGTGTGTGTGTGTGTGCAGAAGCGCGAAATTCAAAATCTCCAGTGTGCGAGATTTTGAATTTTGCGATTCTGAGTTTTCATGGTTTCAAAAAGTCTACTTTATAGCTTCGAAATACTGAATTTTGATATTTCAGTATTTTGAGGATATAAAGTGAATCCATAATACATATACTATATAGCAGTAATACATATATTGCTTATTTAGAGTGATGGTTTCTTATCTAATATATTAATTTAGATGGTATATTGAATTGCGGATAGTTGATAGCTGAATAAAATAAGCATGCTTATAATATTGACAATGATATTTCTTTTGTGTATTCATTTAGGTGATCTGTTGGACTACAGGCAGTTAGTTGCTGCATCTGCCCAGCAATACATACAGCAAAAGAATATACTCGCAGAGGAGTGGGTGCATGAAAAGAGACATTATGATTATGTCGACTATCAGAACAGCAAAACAAGCATTAAGAGAAGAAATAAAAAAGAAAGTTGCTACACTCAGTGAGCAGAACAAAGCAAGGCAGTCTTTTTTGGTAACTGAGAAGGTCATTGCACATCCTAGCTACCAGAATGCCCAGCGAATTGCTGTCTTCCTGAGTATGCAAGATGAAGTACAGACTGAGGGAATCATTAAGCATGCTTTTCAGTCTGGTAAACAGTGCTTCATCCCACGGTACATGGCAAGGAGCCACCACATGGATATGGTAAAGCTGGCCTCTATTGAAGAGATTAAATCCCTTCCATTGACTACGTGGAATATTCATCAACCTGCTTTTGAGGATACCAGGGAAGAGGCTTTGGCATCAGGGGGACTTGATCTTGTCCTCATGCCTGGTCTTGCATTTGATAAGAATGGAAACCGACTAGGCAGAGGAAAGGGATACTATGACGTTTATCTTCAACGATGCTTACAGCATCCAAATGGAAAACCTTACACACTTGCCTTGGCCTTTAAAGAACAGATTTGTGATTCTGTCCCTGTGGGAGAGAGTGATATACAGATAGATGATGTTTTGCATGGTGGAGAGTGACCTTTTGCTTGCTTACACACTAGTATTAGTGTCATGACCCTCCTGTTCTGTGCCAGTACTTTCCAATCCTGTGCCATTCTCACTTACCCAATCCTGACAAGTAATTTTACTTGGAGTTGTGTAGAAATTGATTTTTAATTTTAATTCTCATAATTCATACTGATTCTGCATCCAATGATGGATAAGTGCAGTAAATTTAAATGTGGACTGAAATGACTTGCCTGACAAATTTAATAACATCAAGGTTTTGTTTCAAGCTTTTAAACATTAGCAATATTTACAGTTTTTAATTTATAAAAAATTTAACCTGGACTGCTTTAGCTATTAGGTCATGTTTAGTCAATCAGTTTTAATAAAGATATGTTTGCATTGTATAATGTGTATGACTGTAAAAAATGCCCAATTTTCCATGACAAACCAAGCCAGACAAAATGAGATCAGTGTAGAGTCCAGCAATTTGTTAAAGATGTCAGCATAATTATAATAAATGCACTCCAACAATTTTTATTGTATTTAGAGTACCATAGTAGAGCTTGGGTGCTACCCAACCTCTCTCATTAGTAGAATAGTATTTTGGTGATTAGTTGTTCTTTTCAGACTTCCGTTCTAAAAAAAAAAATGGTTCACTGAGTTAAAATGTTTGGTCAGTAGCAGGAAAACCAGAGAACCAAGCCCTTGTAAGAAAATATTTTTCTGCACTTGTTCTCCTGCTTTTGCAGCAGTAGTAAACATAAAATAACACACTCATGCTTGGTTCATAGGTTGGTACTAGGCTCTCGGCCCTAGGGCCTATACAAGCTTAGCCATAACAATTCCCTGGCTGTTTCTTCCCACACTATTTACTTCCCTGGACCCCTGTCTAGCAGGGCGACTGACATAATCCCCGAGGTGAATTTCCTTTCTCCCATTCAGTCATAAAGGTTCCTTTTGAAGAGAGCCAAAGAGGCGCTGTGCTTGACATGTATGGGCAGTCTTTTCCAAAGTCTGGGGAGTCTCTGGGTCAGGAACCTATCCCTCCAGCACATTTTGTTTTATTGTGATGACAAGGTTTAGATCCCTGGAGCATGTGTCACTGAGGGATTGGGATTTCTTTAAGTGTAGCATGTCCAACAGCTCTGGGTTTGACATGGCCTTGTATGTTGAGCAGAGATCGCCTCGAGTAGACTGTATGCGACAGAGTATAGCTGGGGCGTTGTATTCTATAATGGGTCTAACGAGGGATGAGTACAGTTTTTCTGGATGAAAAGCCCTTAGTGATGAGGTGTGCCACATAGAAGGCTTTCCTGGCTGTTGTGGCGATGTGGTTATTGAAGGTGAGACCACTGTCCACCTGTGCCCCTAAATCTTTCATCACACTTTCGATGTTTAGTGTACTGCCACCTATGTGGTAAATCATGGGTACATGTTTTTTCCCAAAGGGGATAACTATACATTTCTTAGCATTGACCTTGAGCCCATGGCTCTGGCACCAAGCATCTGTTTCTGTAAGGCCTTTTTGTAGAGTAGCCACATCATTTGGGGATTCAGTAATGGCTCCCAATTTGCAGTCATCTGCAAACTTTGTTAGCCAGAGTCCCTTAGTGTTGGCCTCTACTTCAGAGAAGTAGATGCCAAACAAGAGCGGTCCCAGGACTGAACCCTGAGGTACTCCACTTGTCTGGAGCTGGATTTGGAGTCTGCTACTTTTACAGTGTGGGTTCTGTCAGTAAGCCAGTTGGCAACCCATTGAGTGACTTGGGGATTAATGCCCATCTTAGTGAGTTTTATCTATGATTCCAGAGTGGGGGATGGTGTCAAAGGCCTTTGCGAGGTCCAGATAGGCTGTGTAGACTTCCTTACCCTCATCCATGGCTCTGGAGACTGATTCGAAGAAGTCTATCAGGTTCAGGAGACAAGATTGGCCCTTCACAAACCCAAACTGGGTGGGGTCCAGTGTTTGAAGGTTGCCAATATCTTTGTTTATAATTTCCATGATAATACGTTCCATGGTCTTGCAGATCGGGCTCGTCAGACTGATGGGGCGGTAGTTCTCGGGATCCAAAGTGGATCTCCCCCTTGTGGAGTGGATTAACTGTAGCTGTGCCTGAGGTGATGGTATGATTAAACATGACACTTAGGTGAGGTGCCAGTTCATTTTGTAGTTCCTGTAGTACACAGCCTGGGATGTCATCTGGTCCCATGGATGCTGTATTCTTAGCTTTGGAGAGTGTGTGTGTTTTTTTTTTTTTAATTTTTTTTTATAACCTGTGTGGCTGTTGTCGGAATTTGGCAATCGTCTAGTATTGAGATGGGCAGTTTAGGAGGTGAAGTTGGCACTGATTCGATCTGCCAGGATATTGCCAATATCCTTGGGATCAGTATAGTTAATGCCATTCTGTTGTAGCTTAGAGCAGAACTGAGCATTGCCATTTAGATTCTTGACATAGTTTATAGAATGCCATTGTGTTGGACAACTAGCCTGGTGGTGTGAATATCCTTGGTGAATATGGGCACTCCTCTACCTTTAGTATTTCGATCCTGGTTTGGTGGCTGAAAAGTGTGGTAAGAGTTGTAGCCCGGTATTGCAGGGGTGCTCTCTGGAGCCTTGAACCAGGTCTCCGTTACACTGACGTCCCGCTCACCAGACTGAACAAGGAGAAGGTCACTGTAAGCTGCCTGTCTGGTGCCAGGATCCGCCACATAATGCAAGCACTCGGGTCACTCCAAAGCAAGTACAAGTATGACTCCGTCATTGTCCATGCTGGTGTGAATGACCTGAGACGTACCTCCCTGGACTACATGAAAAGAGACATAGAGGAGCTCTCTGATCATGTAGCCCAGGCTGGTATGACCCTGACCTTGAGTAGCATCTTGCCCTCACCAAGAATGATGCCACAGTATAAAGACAAAATGATCAGTTTCAACAATTGGCTAAAGTATTGGTGTCATTCAAAGGGGATCCAGTGTCTGTCAGCCTGGGATGACATGCTCGACAAGCCATGTTTCTTCGCTAAGGACGGCTTGCACCTGTCACCCTTAGGCTTTCGTATACTGGCCAAGGTCCTTGCCACCCCCATAGTGCCTCTTTT
>NC_056738.1:518282895-518472603 GCF_019279795.1 Protopterus annectens | reverse complement strand
CCCTTTTTTTATTTTGCGCTTGGTTGCTGGGATAGTTCGACTGGGTGGGAACCCTTTTTCAGTTGTGGCCTAGGGGAAAAAATTCTCCACTAAAGATTATAGACTGTAATACAGTTTACACACATTTGGAGAACATTTTCATAATGGGAAGCATTTCAGTAGATAATATTTTACGAAGTAAAAAAGGTAAAATAATATACACACATCAAAAGGAAATTTAAAGATTCAGTAAAATATATAGTTATACATATTTAGGAAAAAGAAAATATTTACATCTTTAATACGTAATTTCCTGAGGTAGAAGACTTTGTACTAGTGTGGTTATATATTTAAGAGTTGCATCACAAGTAGCAGCAAAGTGTTTTGTTGCTACTTAAAGGAATAAGGAACAAAAAAGTCCTAATGTGAATAGAGTATCATAGGAAGTTACATGGCTAATGGCCCTAGGGCCCTTGTAAGCCTAGCCAAGTACAACCCCTGTTCCCAAGAATATCAAGATATCAAGCAGAACCAAGTCAAATACTACCCTGTCCAAGATGGACCCAGGTGGAACTCCCAGGGTGACTTTATGGTTTCCCATCCAGTCATCCAAATTATGCTTAAATAGGGTCAGTGAGGGCTCTGTTTCACCTGAATTGGAAGCTTGTTCAGAGGAGAAGGTAACCTCTAAGAGATGTATGTCTCTCCAGTAAGTCCTGTTGATGTCTCATACTAAGTTAAGTTCCCTAGGGCAAGTGCATCTTATACCATTTGATTTACAAATGTGCAGCATTTCCATTAGAGCAGTATCTGAGATTGTGTATGCAAGTCAGAGGTCACCTCTGACTAGTCTGTAAGACAGAGTATAGTGACAGTGATTTCAGTCTGTCAACATATGACATATGCTGAAGACCCTGTATTTTCTTTGTAAGAAATCATTGAGGTCTTTACAGTTGCTGCAGGTGCCTGGTAAGTTACATACCAAAGGTTAGCATTGTACTCTATTATTGGCCTGATGAGTGAGGAGTACAAGGGGGGATATAACCTCTGTTGTTCTGAATGCAATGCCCTTACTTGTGAGGTGGGTGAAAAAGCCTTTTTACCACTGTGGAGATGTGATGGTTGAAGTAAAGGTTGCTGTTGACCTGTGTGCCCAAATTTCTCACCACTGATTGCATGCTTAAGGTGTTATTAATGTAGTAATCTGCAGGGACGTTGCCATTGCCGAAGGGGATGATGCATTTTTTTGCATTGAGTTTTACTCCATGACTTTGGTGCCAGTCATTTGTCTGTGCAAGTCTCTTTTGTAGGATGTTGACATAGTGTGGGGAATCTATGATTGCACCCAGTTTGTAGTCATCAGAAAACTTTGTCAACTATAGGCCTTTTGTTTTAGCCTGTGTTTCCGAGAAATAGACTACAAACAATAGGGGGTCCCAGCACAGATCCATGTGGAACACCACTGTTTATGGGTCTGCTGGTGGAGGTAATCACCTGTTTTAAATGTGTGCGTTCTGTCGTGAGCCAGTTTGCAGTCTACCTGACAATATATGGGCTGATCTCCAGCTGGGTGAGCTTATCAGTGATGCCTAACTGGGGAATAGTGTCAAAGGCCTTGGTGCATGGATTTACCTTCCTCCACGGCTTTGGTGACCTGTCTCAAAGAAGTCCACTAGGTTCAAGAGGCAGGATCTCCCTTTAAGCCAAACTAGGTTGGATTGAACATTTGGAAGTCTGTATCTTTAAGATCCATTGATTATTCTTTCCATAGCCTTGCAAATTCGGCTCATCAGGCTTGTAGGTCTGTAGTTCCCAAGGTCTGTGGAGGTGCCTCCTTTATGTAACAGGATGACAGTTGCTGTTTACCATTCAACAGATACAAAACCAGTGCTTAAACTGTGGTTAAAAAGAGTGCCCAGTGGTGCAGCTAGTTCTGTTTTAATTCATTTAGAACGTGGCCTGGGATATTATCGGGTCCTATGGAGGCTGTTTTATTGGCTTTGGAGAGTGTTTACGACTTGCTGTTTGGAGATGCTAGGTGGAGGGCAGGTGGTAGGGATGCTCTGGGGGATATGTGGGGGCTGGGGCAAGAGGGAGAAGTTTTCCCTGCACCTGTCAGCTAGCAGGTTGGGAATTTCTGTGAGTTAAAACAATAGAAACACGAAAGAGGACACTTTCAGAACCAATGTGGAGGTTAACAAAAAAGTGTTGTTCATTATTTTTTTGTTAACCTCAGTATTGGTTCTGGTCTTCAGTGCCATCTGTGGTGCTTGTATTCTTTTATTGGTGACTTTACTTGCGGGCACTTTCCTCCTTACTGGTGTGTGTTAATTTCTGTGGGTTCAGTATATGTTCTTGTGTCTTTCGGCTTTTCCCGGTTAGGGGTCGCCACAGTGGAACTCCGGTCTGCTAATGATTGGCAGTAGATTTTTACGTGCCGAGTTGCCAGCTCTGACGCACAACCTTTAACGAAGGTATGCCCATTCACTCATGTCTCCACACACAAGATGTTCTAGCTGAGAATCGAACAGGACAACGTCTATCTGTGAGGCAACAACGCTACCCCAGCGCCACCACTGCACTTTGTGGTGCCTTTAATAACCAGTAGTGCTCAGGTCTGAGTTTTTCATTTAAGCTTTCAGACCTAGCTAAAGGCAGCCATATGGTTATCCTTGGCGAAGGAGGCTAATTTGGATTCATATTTAGTTTTGGAATGTCTTACAAAATGTCTTATTTGCTTGTTTAAGCTGAGGAGGGAATGCTTCCAATTCAGAGACCATTCCTTCCTGCTCTTGGACAGCAATTTCTTTTTCTTATTGTATAATCTGTTAATGGCAGATGTCCACCAGGCAGGCTTGTACTTTCTTGAGGATCTTGTTTTGATCCTGTTAGGTATGGCTGAGTCAATGCATTTCTATAGATGTTTATACAAGACATTGGTGTAAATCCCAGTGTGACACCCACCACTGCTGCCAGTACGTGATGGGCATCACTGCGTGTTATCCCCACACTAGGCCAGTAATCGAGGATCCTGAATCCTCGCCACTTACACTGGAGAGGGATGTGCACTTGGAATACAAATGGATACACTCAATATTTCCAAATGCAGACCTCTGTATCAAGTGCAGTTTCCCTTAAGAGCACATGGAGAACACACCCAGCCTGGGGTATGGATGTGTCTGTTTGTCTCCCTCCAGATCCCCAATAAGACTCCCACTGGTACAGCTGTAGGGTTGGGTCCTCAGCAGAGTGTACAAGTAAAGTCCTCCAGCACCCTCTCTGTAAATAAACTCAGTGCTTCTTGTCCTGCCCCAAGTGGCTGACACACACACACACACACACACACACACACACACACACACACACACACACACACACACACACACACCCTGGGAAAGGCTGGCACAGGTCTACTACCTATGCCCCCTTCTGCCCAGACTATAAGGTAATTACCACTGCAACCAGACACTTCACAATCGGCTACTCTAAGGCCCGTAACGAAGGGTGTCCAATTTTACTGTGCAATACAAATGGTAGTAGTTCACAAAGACTGTTGGGCCTTCTGAAGTGGCCCACAGTGTCATCAGATAAATACAAGTACTCTCAAAAGGTTAGATACTGTCTATAAGAACCAATCACAATAAGTTTTACATGTATTTAATAATAAATAAAAGAATATGTAAATACTGAATATATGTTCACAGTAAACCAGAGTTCAGATCACAGGAAATATTGAAAAGAACATTGAAGGACATATTCAGACAAAGAAAAACAATATCTAAATTAAGCTTTACTATATTCCTGGCTGAATCTAAGAACTATACTGTTCCCTAATAACTTGGGCAAGGTCAAATACATGCACAGTCTTTCTAGTCAGGCTTCCCAAACTGAGTACTCTATATTCTGAGATTATTCCCTGTAAAGTATAATATCCGAGATGACTTGCAGACTGGCCTCTTCTGGTCACCTGATTCTAGGTTCTCCCAGTATTCCCCTTTGAAGCTGAGACAGGAATTCAGCCAGATGGCCAGAGTACACACCCAAATGTTTATGGCAGTGCCTGGGCTCTTCCCTCTTTTCACTGAGCTAGACCCAGCATCTCCATATACATCACAGACGGGTGCCAGTTTAATGGTTTAACAGCTCATTTGCATTTCCCTTATTTTCCTTTAAAAATAAGTTAGTTGGTTAACTGTTCGCTGTCCCAGTGCCCTCTATTAAAATGTTTACATGTAATTCAGTTACACTAATAAATGTACATTTCATTTCAGCAGGGTGCACTCTTGATACATTTCAACACAAGTAAAGCTCACCAGTACATTTTTGACATGAGTGTCTTGTACAAATTTGCTATACAAATGACATGCAGTTCTAATGCATTTGTAACACAAGTGCCTTATATAAATTAGTATGATATTCAAAGGACATTTTCTTTACAAAACTCCAGCTGGCTATGATGACACTTGCCCATATCATCCACTGCCCTTCTCCCTGGCATGGCTGGCAGTACCTCTTATTACATACCCCCCCCCCCATTTCAAGACTCAAGCTAATTTTTCAAGTGAACCTTGAGAAATGTACTTGAGAGAAGTAAGCCTATCTGGGAATGTTACCCTGTTCCCTGTCTTGAGAGCCCATCTACGTTGACATTGTAGACCCCACTACAATGTTGTACTGTCATATCATATGCCTGCAATCGTAAGGGATGCAGGCATATGAAGTGCAATCTGAATTTTAAGGGATTTTGTTCTGGAACTATAATGAATGTCCTTCTGTACACACTGGGCTGAAGTTTCTGCAGTACCCATACTATCACTAGACATTCCTTTTTCTGCAGCTGCATAGCATTCCTTCCTGGGTTGGAGTCGGTGGCTGAGATATACCACTGGGTGCTCTTCTCCCTCTGAGAACCTGGCTAAGTACAGCCCCCACCCCATGGTTTGAAGCCTCCACCTGCACAACAAAGTCTTTGTTGTAATCTGGACTGGCTAACACAAGGATTCCTCCTAAAGCTCCTTTAAGTTTCTGGAATACCTGCTCACATGCTGGGGTTCACACTGTCTCTTATCTGGCCTGCTGTTCCTTGTCAGGTCTGTGAGGGGAGCAGCTATGGTACTATAATTGGGGACAAACTTTCTATAGTACTCCATTGTCCTTAAGAATGCCCTCGCCTGCTTTTTAGTAACAGGGGAAAGCAAAGCCTGAACGGCTTCCACTTTGGCAGGTTCTGGCTTGATCTTGCCACTCTGTCTCCCAAGTAGGAGACCTCTGCCATGCCCAACTAACACCTACTGGAATTAATGGTCAACCCTGCCGTCTGCAGTTTGCCCAGCACCTCCCTGACCTGCTGAAGGTACTATTGCCAGGAATGGCTGTAGATGGCAACATCATCCAGGTAAGCAAGGGCATAATCTCATGCTCCTGCTAAGATGCAATCTGCCATCCTCTGGAAAGTAGCTGGGGCATTTTTTATCCCAAAGGACATCTTTGTGAACTCATGCAAGCTGAACGAAGCCACAAAGGCTGACCTCTTTCTAGCATTAGGTGTCAGGGGCACCTGCCAGTAGCCCTTGTTAAGATCAGTAGTGGTCATACTTAGCCCCACCCAGCTGCTCTAGAGCTTCCTCTGTCCTATGCATGGGGTAAACATTTGACTCTGTGACTGTTTCCTGTAGTCCACACACAGCCTGGTGCTGCCATCCTCCTTTGATACCAGCACCACTGGGGGAGGCCCAGGAACTGCTGGACTCCTGGATTACTCACAGTTCATCTCCTCCCTCAGAGTCTGTCTGACTCTCTCTCAGGCACCCTGTAAGGGGCCTGCTTTATAGATCTTTGGGGCCCTGTGTCCACACAGTTCTGGACCAGGTGGGTGCACCCTGGTTTCCCTCTTGCCTAGCAGTCCTACCATGTAGTTAACATTGCTGACCTTCCTTTTACCCTTTAAGGGTCCCTCCCAAGCTGCTTGCAGTTTGTCTGACAGGGATGAGAACCATCACCTGCTGCCTCACAACATACTCTGTGGCTCGACTGTTCCTTTCATACCAGACCTTTTCCTGCTGTTGAGCTCCTGCCAGGTTCTCCTGGGCCAAGCTGATGAGCTCCTCTAAGCCTTGTCCTGAGGTTTAGGATATATGCCATAACAGACTTCTTGTGGGATTCACAATCACTGTCTCAGTCATCACAAATCAAATCTAGAGGTCTTCTCACCCAATGCCCATACAGCAACTCAAAGGGTAAAAAAAACTGAATTCCTGGGGTACTTCTCTGTAAGCAAACAGATGGGGCAAAGATTTGCCCCACACTCTCTTGTACTGGTCTGAAAATGCCCATAGCATTTTTTAGCATAGAGTTTAACCTCTCCACAAGCCCAGTAGTCTGGGGGTGGTAGGTGGTGGTGGTCAGGTGCTTCACCCCACAGCGTCCCACAGACAAGCCAGCAGGTCTGACATGAACTTGGCATCTTTGTCAGTCGGTATTTCTCTTGGGGAAACCTACCCTGCTGAAAATCTCTAGCAAAGCATTTGCCACCTTTTCTGCCTCTATGGAAGACAGAGCCACAGGGTATCTAGTAGCATAATCTACTACCACTAGGATATACTTCTTCTCTGTGGAACTTGTAGGATTGCCACCTCTCCATTCTTTTTCTGGTCTATCCAGAAATCAAATAGATTCTCCAGTAGTCCGGAAAATACTACAGACTCTGGTATCCCGTTTCAGAAAAGGAAACAGACTATCAAAGTTTGTTAAATTGGCTGATTTTTTTTTTTTTTTTTTTTTTTTTGCAGAAAGGCATAGTTTAACAGCTGAAAGCAGGCATCAGGAATGGAAAAAGAGGGTGTTCTCCACCAGGTGATGTCATAATGAGGTCATAGAGTGGGTGGAATGTGGGTAGGAGAGAGTGTGGGGTTACAGGTGATGCGAGGGGTCTGGCCTTACTCCAATTTTAGCCACAACGAAAGGTGGCAACCCTAGGAACTTGGGATGCTCAGAGGCCCCACAATATCCAAAACTACCCTCTGAAATGGCTCCTTTATCAGAGGCAAAGGCATCAAAGGATATTTGATCTGGTCTCCTGCCTTGCCTACTTTTGGGCACTGCTCACAGGTCCTGCAGTACCCTGTTACATGCCTGGAAATCCTAGGCCAATAAAAGTTCTGCATAATGCATCTTTTGGTATACTTTATGCTCATGTGACCTGCAAAGAGAATGTCATGGGCTATAGCTAGAAGTGCCTGTTGGTAGTCTCTTGGCAGGTCATATGACCTGCCAAGAGAATGTCATGGGCTATAGCTAGAAGTGTCTGTTGGTAGTCTCTTGGCACTACCAAATGCTGTATTACCTCTCCTTCTAGCCCTCCCTCACTGGTCCACTGTCTATACAGTAACCCTTTGTTCCAGTATACAGAATTCCCTTTTCCTTGAGAACCAGGTGCTTCCCTAGCTACCTCCCTCAAGCCTTGTAATGTAGGGTCTGAGAGCTGAGCCTGTCTCAACTCTTTGCAATCCTTCCCAGCACCCCTTCCACAGGAAGTCTGGTCTCTTTTGACAGCAGTGCCTCGCTGTCAGTCTGGATACTACTACTCACTCTTGTCCTTGTAGTCCCTCTATTTAAGGGAACATCAGTACCCACCAGCAGCTGTGGCTTGCCTCGAGTCTCACTGCTACAGGTTGGCTCCCTTGCTGAAGTAGCCACATCACTAGTTCTGGCTTTAGGTTTGCAGTCTGTCTGGGTCCCTCCGGGCTACTAGACCCACTCCAAGCCTGACTTGAGTGTCACTGCAGGCACACAAGGTACTGCATTATCAAAATCTTTTCTACCCTCCCAGTCAAGGTGAACCCTGGCCAAAGGCATTTTGGAATGGGATCTCCCTAAAGGTATGACTGGAGTATACTGCCCAAGCAAGCACTGGTCCTCCTCAACCACTGCAGGCTTTGCAATGGTTATATCAGAGGCTCTCTCTTGGCAGTGGCCTGTTTTCCATCTACCAAGATTGGATGTAAACTTTGCTGGTAGTTTGGTACCCCCTGTTGTCTCCAGACAACTTATCACTGGCATTCTGTTATTCCCTCTTGCTGGCTCCCCCACCCTTTGTTCCCCATCTTGCCTCCATTGACATCTGTATGGTACATGGTCCTATTATTTGCATTTAAAACTTTTAACCCTTGATCCTGGCAGTCTGCCTGAGCCTAGTGGCTTACCCTGTTACTGGTGAACTCTGTTGGGGTGGTTTAGTCTGCCCACCACAGGTTCCCTTGTATCCATGTGCAGCACTGGGCATCCCTTTCCTGTGCAGTGATGCTCTGCTTGCTAGGTATAGGTCTGCTTTTTTCCCAGCTCATCTGCAGAGTTGTATTCCCTGTCTGCCAACTAGATTCTCATGTCCTCAGGCCAAGTGCTAAGGGCTTGTTCCCTCATCAAAAGGTCTGCCAGCTGTTTAGAAGTGGAGGCCTGACACCCACCCACTCACCTATAAAAATAAGTGCTTAGTTCAGCAATATAATCACGTATACTTTCATCTGTCTTGCATCTGTGCTCATAAAACTTTTTTCTGTGAGCTTCATGTGTTAAAGCATTGTAATAAACGGTACTTTTACTTTAGTATGATCTAAACAATCCGTATCGGACCATTTAGAAACTGTTACAGCTTTACCATGGAGTAAGGGGGTGAGGAACTGTACCCAGAGCCCTCTGTCAACATTGTACTGTTTGCATACTCTTTCAAATAGAATCTTGGTACTGAAAAAGCTGTTTACTGATCTTTATTACTTCTGGGGTACAGTTACTCCCTTTTCCATTACCTCCATGACCCTGGCAAAGAGTCAGCATTTCCTTTTCATGTTGCTTCTGCCTCTTATTTTCTTCAGCTTCCAAACACCACAGTATCTCTGCTGGTTCTACTTTGACCTCCAAATGCTGCAGTGTCTCCGATTTATAGTTCCAAACGTTTGGCCCCCAGTTCGTCTCTCCAACTCTGGATGGATTTTTAAGTCCTCCTGAGGAAAGGTTGAACTGTCCTGTTTCTTAGGAGCTGTACATCTCCAATACCAGCCTGGTTGTCTTCCTGGTTGCTGGTCTGTGATGCAGATGTGGTTAAGGCTGTAGTCATTTCCTCTTTAGTCACGGTGGCTTGGCACATTTCAGCCGACTGGTTCCTTGTCAACTTGCCTAAATCCTCTGCTAACATCCTTGCCTGCCCTTCCTGACTATCCAAGCTAACAAAAAGTAAATAAAACTATTGTGATATGAAACTCTGAAAGTCTACTTTGGGGCAGCTTGAGAGTACAAATACCTTCTTTAGTGATACTGCTTGCAGCCTACAGGAATTAAATATCTACACTACTGCTCAAACAATATGGGAGCATGTAATGATCCCTCCACTACCAACCAATAAAAATGATGCCCAGTATTGCTGCCAATATGTGATGGGCACCACTATGCATTGTTCCCACGCTAGCCAGTAATCAAGGATCCTGAATACTCACCACTGACACTGGAGAGGGGCATGCCCTTGGAATACAAATGGATACACTCGGTATATCCAGATGCAGACCTCTCTTCATAAAGTACAGTTTCCTTTTACAGTACACAGGGAACCACACAGCTTAGGGTCTGCATGTCTCGATATCAGTCTCCCTCCAGACCCCCAATAAGACTCCCATTGGTACAGTTGTAGGGTTAGGTCCTCGTCCAAGTCTTCCAGCACCCTCTCTGTAAACCCAGTGCTTTGTGTCCCTGCCCCAAGTAGCTGGCGCACACACTAAGATTTAATTTTCTCACACACACACACACACACACACACACACACCTGGGAAAGGCTGGCATGGGTCTACTAGCTATGCCTCCTTCTGCCCAGACTATAAGGTAGCTAACACTACTACCAGACACTCCACAATCAGCTACTATAAGGCCCTTAAAGAGTGTCCAATTATACTGTGTAATATTAATACTAATGCAAATGGTAGTAGTTCACTAAGACTGCTAGGCCTTCTGGAGTAGCCCACACAGTGTCAGCAAGTAAATATAATTACTCCCAAAGGTTAGATACTCTCTAAAAGAACCAACCATAATAAAAGTTTTAAATTTTATTTAGTAATAAGTAATAAAAGGACATGAAAATACTGAATATATATTCACAGTAAACCACAGAGTTCAGATCACGGGAAATGTTGAAAAGAACCTTGAAGGACAGATTGAGAAATGAAGAAAAACAATATCAAAACTAAACTTCACTATATTCCTGGCTGAATCTAGAAGAATTATACTGTTCCTTAATAACTTACTTGGGCAAGGCAATATGAAATACATGAGCAGTCTTTTAGTTGGGGTTCCCAAACCGAATACTCTGTATATTCTGAGATTACTCCCTGTAAAATGTAATATCCGAGATGACTTGCAGAATAATCTCATCTGGTCACGTGATTCTAGGTTCTCACAGTATTCCCATTTCTGGCTGAGACAGGAATTCAGCCAGACAGCCACAATACACATCCAAATGTTTATGGTAGAACCTGGGCCCTCCCCTCTTTTCACTGAACTAATGGACAAAGGCTTTGCCCTAGACCCAGCGTCTCCAGTCCTATACATCACAGTGGGGTGCCAATTTAAGTGCTGCGGTAGCGTTGTTGCCTCACAGTAAGACGTTGTCATGTTTGATTCTCTATTAGAACATCTTCTGTGTGGAGACGTGTGTGACTTGGCGTACCTTCGTTGAAGGTTGTGCATCAGGGCCAGCAACTCGGCACGTAAAAAATCTACTGCCAATCATTAGTGGACCGGAGTTCCACTGTGGCGACCCCTAACCGGGAAAAGCCGAAAGAGACAACTTTGTATTTACTGCGGTGGTGGTGCTGCGGTAGTGTTATCACCTCATAGCAAGATGTTGTCCCGTTCGATTCTCAGCTAGAGCGACTTCTGTGTGTAGGCATACGTGAATGGGGCGTGTCTTCATTGAAGGTTGTGCATCAGGGCTGGTAACCCGGTATGTAAAAATCCATTACCAATCATTAGCGGACCAGAGTTCAGCTGTGGCGACCCCTAACCGGGCAAAGCTGAAAGACACAGACAGCACATTTACATTTCCCATATTTTTCTTGAAAATAAGTTAGTTGGTTAAACGTTCGCTGTTCCAGTGTTCTTTATTAAAACATTGTTACACTAATAAATGTACATTTCTTTTCATTACAGCAAGATTCTCAACTAAAGCGTCTACTGTGTGGAGACATGCGTGAATGGGCGCACCTTCGTTGAAGGTTGTGCATCAGGGCTGGCAACTCGGCATGTAAAATCTACTGCCAATCATTAGCGGACCAGAGTTCCGCTGTGATGACCCCTAACTGGGAAAAAGCTGAAAGACGCAACAACAGCAAGATGCACTGTTGATGCATTTCAACACAAGCAAAGCTCACAGATGCATTTTCAGTGCAAGCGTCTTGTATAAATCGGTTTGCTGTACAAATGACATAGTTCTAATGCATTTGTAACAAGTGTCTTGTATAAATCAGTGTGATATTCAAAGGACATATCCTTTACAAAACGCCAACTGGCTATGCTGGCAGCTGCCCATATCATCCACTGCCCAATTTCTCCCTGGCATGGCTAGCAGTACCTCCTGTTGTAACACCCAGTATAGGTGTCCATGCCATCAGTGAGGGCAGGGGCTATGAAGCTATTAATGCCGGTTAGTATTAGGTTGTAATTGGCTTCAGAGAAGTTTTTTTTAGTCTAGTTGCTGCTAATGAGGGGTCGGATGTTATTGTAACTTCTAATGAGACTGATTTATGATCAGACTTCACTGGGGAGGGCCCCACATGTGGGATGGTACAATGATCACCCATGTTAGTGAGCACCAGTTCTAGAATGTTTGAGCACCTTGTGGGGGTGTCGGCCAACTGGTACAGGACACTGGAGTTGAAGTCCAAGAACCTTTGGGCATGTGCGTCAGTACATGTATAATTTATCCAATCTATGGATGGGTTGTCACCTAAAACCAGGGTGTTTGGTTGTAACTTGAGCAGTTCAAGTAGATCCAAGTATGTAGTCTGGGTATCCTGGTGCATGGAGGGGGGTCCTATAGCTGGTAATAACTTGGGAGGGATTTTGCTTACAGTTGGACCTGGATTACTTCAAAGGAATCATTTTGTTTAACCAATCTAGAGGTGCAGCTATCTTTGAATATTGATACTCCACCTCCTTTAGTTCTTGCACTTTAAGTTTGTGGTCTGAATGTGTGGAAGGCATTATAACCTGGCATGTCCGGGGTGCTTTCCACTGCCTTAAAGTCTCTGTGACTGCACAGATGTCAGCATCTTCTAAAGTGAGGGCTGCTTCCATTGTCTGCAGTTTTAGGTTTAGACTCCTAGCGTTTAGCAGCATGACCTTGAGGTGGCTTTTTGAAGATACTTTTATGTCGGGAATTCTGTTGTAACATTGCCTAAAATAGGCATTATGGGGGAAGCAAAAGCCTTGGCCAGTAACCAAAATCTGAGGTGACCGATGAAGACCATCTCAGGCAAAGTAGCGTGGTCCATCTACTATGTCACCCAGGCTGACAGGTACTGAATCTCCTTAATGACCCCAGAAACTAAGCCAATGGTTGAAGTAAATCCTTTTTTTGTTTGTATTGTATCCTCTTAGGTGAAGTTAGTATACTGCTCAAGGCTAGGGACATGCCTGTCTGAGACGCACATTCAAAGAGCTAAGTCATGTCTCTCCAACTAGACCAATGAGGTACATCTAAAGTCATTCACACCAACATGAACTATGACCGACTCATAATGGTACTTGATGTGGAGAGACTTGAGTGTGTGAGATCTTGTGGATCCTGGCACCCAACAAACAGCTGACCATAACCTTCTTGTCCAGCCTGGTAAGTGGGACATCTGTGTGTCTCACTATAGAGTTGCATTTGACCAACAAATTGGGGTTAAATGCCCTTTGCCTTAGGGGCTTCTTTGAGACATTTGGGCTTGTGGTTTTGTGTGTATTGAGTGCTGTAGGTACTGTATTAAGTGTAGCAGGTTTGTTTCGGAGGTCTCTGGTGAATACCACCATGCATGATGGTTTACTTGAGAGCTTGGTTTTTGCAGGAGGGTGTAGTTTGTGGGCTGACAAACCTGTTCAGTGTCACTGTTCTGTGAACGAGAGAGCAAGAATTCCAAACTTTTAGTGTATATACATCTGTGTCAAATTGAGCTTGAATGGTTTAGGAGTAGCGGGTTGTTAATGTTGATGAGGCAATTGCAACACAGCCTCAGGATACCCATGTCAGTCAGGCTAGCAAGAGAAACTGAGAACTGACCATCCATAATACTAGGTGTACACTTGCTTACTTTAATAAGGAAGGATGTGGTTTAACTGAAGACTTAATGCTGGGGTCTATACTTTTGGGGCTATCGAGGGATACGAGACTATTGGGGATTGAGAGATGCGAGTTAAAGTGGCAAATGCTATAGAAAGTCCAGCTGAGTTGCTCTCTGAACAGCAAAGTACAATTTATGGGTTTCCTCAGTTTGAGTGCGAGCTACTTCTAAGAAAAAATAAATCTGCTTTAGCTTTTGTGTCTGTAACCTCCAATGGTTACTTCCACTGTACTGTGGTACGGTACATACAAACAGATGCCTCGGATTACTCAGATGAAGATAGAGCAGTAGCTGGTCATGAGACTCTGTGGAGCTGTGTTAAAACAGGTGCAAATGTGGTGCTTGTGTAGCAACTGTGAGAACCCTTTTTTAAAACAAGGTAAGCAATTTACAAACAAGCTGGCCAATGGAAATGCTCAATACTGAGCCTTACTCTAATAATCTCCAAGTCAGATGGGTCCTTTGGTGCAGGGGCCCTGTTAATGTAAGATGGCTTGTTTGAGTGCCCAGATAATGCTAAATAGTCTAGATTTAGCAAATCTGAATGTAGCGTCTGCTATAAAATACACAAGTTTAAGAAAATAGAAAGTGCAGGGAAAAGTCTCAAACAGCAAAACAGTTAAAACTGCTAAAAAGCAGTTAAAAGTAGGCAGCAATTTAGTAATGCACAGATGTTCTTCATCTCACATTGCTGCAGTCCTTACATATGGGTAGTCCGCTGTCCTCTGTCGGCCCGAATATCAAAGTATTAGGCTGACGTCGGTCAAGGCGCTTAAGACTGACATCAGGACGTCAGGGTACAAATGCGCATGACCGACGTCATATCCTCAGTCTTTTTTGCCGCATGGTCCGATGCAGAAGCAGCGTTGCAAGTGCCGTTCGGCGTTCTGAAATTTTTCGAATTCGGAGTTTCAGACAGAGTCAAAGTTGGCTAAGTACCCGCTAGAATATTTTGTTTTTTTCTTGCCTCAGTGTTTTACCGGATGTCAGAAAAAGTGAATAACTGTATTTCTTGTGGGACGCAGATACCGCATAGGGATTATCATTCTTTGTGTATTCCTTGTTTGGGGCCTGAGCACAACGTTGTTGGGTGTCGCTTTTGTGCTAGGTTCAATAAGCGCACTATTAAGCGAAGGTTAGATTGTGCTAGGTTGGTCTTCGGGAAGCGGTGTAATTATAATATGCCGTTGGATTCCCCGGCGCCCGCTTCTTCGAAGAAGCGCAAAGACAAAGCAGCTAAACCCAGGCAAGAAGAGTCGTCCGTACCGGACGCCGGTTCTTTAGAGGCGTCAATGGAACCGGTGGTACCGGCGGAGGCTTCTCTGGAGTCCCAGGGGGAGACTTTGATATTGCAGGATGTGGCCTCTCAGGAGGCAGGCCAGGCTGAAGGGGCTTCTCAGGTTACTGTACTCCCCTCCCTTCCTAGGGTGGTTAGGTCCTCTCCTTCTGTTTCCAAGGCTTCTCCCAGAGGCAGGCCAGGTTTAGCTTCTGTTGGTGTCACTCCTAGTTCAGCAGGGTCTGTGCCCAAGAAGCACATGCTTAAAATGGCAGAAGATTTAATTACTTTGATTAGAGGTTCTTTGCCCCCTCCTGATAAAAGGCCTAGGGTGGAGCCAGAGTTGGGGAGTTTTGAGCAGGCTTCGGATGTTTCAGAGTCTTCGGCTGAAGACTTGCAGGAGTACTCTCCTTATTCTGATTCTGATGCAGATGATTCTACTCCTTCTGCTTCTCCTCCAGAGGATTTCTCTTTTTCAGAGACTCTTCATTCCATGAGGGAACATTTTAAGTGGGAAGGTCAGGACTTCTCTGATTCCAGGAAAAGGCTTAGGGAATTTTTGCTTTTGCCCCAGCATAGGCCCTTGGCTATACCACCTGTTCTGGATGTTGTGGAAGATGTGTTTGCAGAGGCTTCACTTAATCCTGATTCTTTGCCTCCTGCTCCTGTTAAACCGGATAGGTATTACAGGGTGCCTGAGGCTCATAAATATCTTTATAAGAGTCCTAGGGCAAACCCAGAAACTGTTAGTCAGGGACCTAAGGGTGTCAAGGCCTCTGTTGTAAAAAATCCGGTTCCTCCAGATAAAGAGGCCAGAGCTTTGGATAGATGGGGAAAGAAAGTCTATACTTCTTCCACCTTAGCTATGAGGGCTTTGAATTGCCAGTTTCACATGTTGAAATATCAAAACTATGTTCTTTCTCAATTGCAGTCTAAGATAGATGCTCTGGCAGAAGGCATTGAGTGTAAAGAATTGCAAGATTTGGTGCATGTCTCTGAACAAGTGGGTAAGCATTCTTTACAATGTGGTTTTGATGCTGTACAGGCCTCGTCTAGGGTGGCTGCCACTGGTTCAGTTCTTCGCAGGCACGCCTGGCTGAGGGATCAAAATTTATCTGACCATGTTAAGACAAGGATTTTGGATGCTCCTTTACAGTCTGATGTGTTGTTTGGTTCACCTGTGGAGTCAGTCTTGAAGAAAATGGAAGACAAGGCTAAGTCTATGCAGGCTGTTAAAGATTTTTTGCAAGTTCAGCCTCCGAAGTTTAGTAGGAATTGGCCTGCTAAGGGGTGGACGTATCCTTCTTATGATTCTCAGTCTAGGGGTAGATCTAGACGTGGTAGGGGTAGAGCTCAGAGTTCCTTCAGACCTAGAACAGGAGTTCACCTGCACAATCTTCGGGTGAGGGCAGGGGCCAGTCCTTTCGTAAACAGGCCCAATGACCTACCTTTTCAGCTGCCAGATCCTTCTTGCCTGGCAGCACCTTTGGGAGGAAGGTTGGCACTCTTCAAGGAAAATTGGAGTTTGATTACCCAAGACATGGGTATTGGATATCATACACCAAGGTTACAAGTTTTATTTCCATACCTTGCCTCCTTTCAAAGGCATGCCGGACGTTCCTCCTCAGCAAAGACTAGAGGCTCACAAACAAATTTCTCTGCTACTTCAAATAGGGGTCATACAACCGGTCCCTCTGCCAGAAGTGGGCATAGGATTTTATTCTCGCCTGTTCCTAGTACCAAAGAAGGGGAACACGTGGAGACCAATTTTGGATTTATCTATCCTCAACACATATCTGGACATTCCCAAGTTCAAAATGTTGACGTTACAACAGCTTTTACCTCTGCTGGGCAAAGATCACTGGATGGTGACTCTGGATCTCAAGGAGGCTTACCTTCATGTTCCTATCAGGCTCAGTTGCAGGAAGTATCTGCGTTTTCGGGCTGGGACTTCTCATTATCAGTTCTCTGCATTGCCCTTTGGCTTATCTACTGCACCCAGAGTGTTCACAAAGGTTCTGGCTCCAGTGATAGCTTTCATCAGGCTAAGAGGAATACAGATCTATCCTTATTTGGACGATTGCCTGATTCTGGCCCAAGAAAAGGACGAACTTCTTCATCATTTACAGTATGTGATAGCAGTGCTAAGATGCCTGGGGTATTCTGTGAACGAAATAAAGTCCAGTCTAGTACCCTCTCAGGACATGTGCTTTCTGGGTGTGAGACTGAATACAGCATCCCAGATGGCCTTTTTGACCCCGGACAAACAAAAGAATCTTTCTCTGTACTTCCATCAATTGTCTCATCGGTCCAGGCTGACTGCAAGGACAGTCCTTCAAGCCTTGGGGTTCATGGCATCTTGTATTCTGGTGCTTCCCAATGCCAAACTGCATATGAGGAAGCTACAATGGTATCTCAAAAATGTATGGACACAGCACTGCCAAGATATGGACACTGTCATTCAGATAATACCTTGCATTCAAAAGGAATTTTTGTGGTGGGCTCAGGAATGTCACCTAAACAAGGGACTCTCTGTGACCCGGCCAGAGGCGAGTCAGATTCTAACGACAGATGCCTCAGACAAAGCTTGGGGAGCTCATCTAAATGGAAAGTGGGTACAAGACACGTGGCCTGCCAGACTTCAACATCTACATATCAACTTGAAGGAGATGTTAGCAGTCCAATTTGCATTAATAGCTTTCAAGGATTTACTTCTTCCAGGGCAGGTGTTGGTTCTAAAGACAACACAACTGTCATGTGGTACATCAACAAGCAAGGGGGAACGCATTCTTATCCTCTATGCAGACAAGCAATGATTTTGTGGGAGACTGCTCTCAGTTTACAGCTAAATCTTCAGGCAAAGTTTCTGCCGGGAGCACAGAACTCCTTAGCAGATGTGTTGAGCAGACAAATTATGGATCCCCACGAGTGGAAATTGGATCCTCATGTATTTCAGAAATTGACAGTGTTATGGGGAACTCCAGACATAGATCTGTTCGCTTCTCCACTAAACTACCAGCTGCCAAAGTTTTGCACAAAAGGTTTCATCCCACAGCTTGGAAAGTGGATGCTCTCTCATTCAATTGGAGCAATCTTCATGTGTATGCCTTTCCACCTCTGCCTCTCCTCCCAAAGGTACTCCTGAAGGTCAGACAGGACAAGACAAAGATGATTTTAATAGCTCCAGATTGGCCTCGACAGCACTGGTACCCATTACTGAGAAGTCTGATACGGGAGCCTCCATGGCCTTTGCCTTCGATTCCACACCTGCTGTCTCAGGAGAACAGTCATTTACTCAATGTCAAACTTCACTCTCTGCATCTAACAGCCTGGCATATTCTGTTTTAAACCCTGGAGGGTCTCAGCTTCCACAGCAAGTTTTGAATGTTATTTTGGAGGCCAGAAGGCCTAGTACAAGGAAAGTGTACGCAGATAAATGGAGGAGATTTTTATTTTGGAGTACAGCAAAGGAATTTGATGTTTCTGAGCCTAATTTAAGTGTGGCTCTTCAATATCTTACTGAGTTACTGGACAAAGGTTTGTCCTTCTCCTCTATTAAGGTTCATGCTGCAGCAATTTCTGCTCACTATGACTGTGACCCACCGTTGTTTTCTCATCCTTTGTTTAAGCAATTCCTTAGAGGGGCAAAGAATATAAGACCCCACGTAGAGCTCCTACTCCTGCTTGGGATCTCAATTTTGTGTTGGAGAAACTCACTCTACAACCTTTTGAGCCTGCAGCTACTGCCGAGTTGAAATATTTATCATGGAAGACTGCTTTTTTGTTGGCCATTACCTCTGCGAGAACGGTTTCTGAATTACAGGCCCTTATGGCGGTTGAGCCTTTCTTAATTTTCCATAAGGATAGGGTATCTTTAGCACTAATCCTTCCTTTATGCCTAAAGTGGTTTCTAGTGTGGCTTTAAACCAAACTATTCATTTGCCTACTTTTTATGCAAACCCCCAAAATAAAGGGAAAAGATTTTGGACACTTTGGATATACACAGGCAGTTGCGATATTATTTGAGCAGAACTAAAGGGTTCAGGCAGTCTCAGCAGCTATTTGTTTCATTTGCTTTGGGTTCTCAGGGCAAGCCTGTTTCAAAACAAACTATTTCTAAGTGGATTGGGTTTTGTATTGCTTTCTGTTATTCCCATCATGGTAAGGAGATTCCAGCTGGGATTAGGCCTCATTCCACTAGGGCTACTGCCACTTCTACAGCTTTTTTAAGGGGTTTGGCAACTAAAGATATTTTGGAGGCAGCTACTTGGAGTTCAGTGCATACTTTCTCTAAGCATTACCACCTTCCACTTTACTCTAAATCTAGGGCTGGTTTTGCCACTGCAATTTTACAGGGCATTTTGGCAGCTCCTAATGCTTTATAGTTTTGCCATCCTCCCTTACCTCTGCTTTGGGATTCTACCCATATGTAAGGACTGCAGCAATGTGAGATGAAGAACATAGTACAGTTTTGTACCTACCATAAATGTAGATGTTCGAAGATCTACATTGCTGCAGTCCAATTTTCCCTCCCTCCTTCCCCTCTGTAGTTAGAGGCGGTTGTGTGGTTTGGGTTGTGAATATTGTGAATATTGTATATATTGTACATATGATTAGTGCAAGGGTGGTTGGTTGTTTTTTGCTGTCTTTTGGTTTTGGCCTTCCTTTTTAGGGTCTTCTGACATCTGGGGCAAGAAAAGACTGAGGATATGACGTCGGTCATGCGCATTTGTACCCTGATGTCAGTCTTAAGCGCCTTGACCGACATCAGCCTAATACTTTGATATTCGGGCCGACCGAGGACAGCGGACTACCCATATGTAAGGACTGCAGCAATGTAGATCTTCGAACATCTACATTTATGGTAGGTACAAAACTGTACTTTTGAAAGTGCAGTGAATAAAAATACATATTTTTCCGTAGTTATTAAAGGATGCTGTGGATTTCGTTTGGATTCACTTCAGAGATCAGCGAGAGCACACCAGTCTTAGAACAGCTCCTGTAAACTGAGCACAAGTCCTTACATACGTGCTGTCTAACTACAAGCTATGGTTAACGATTTTCAGATAAGCTGGCCAATGGAAAGGCTCAATACTGAACTTTATTCCAACAACCTCCAACTGAGATTGGGCCTTTGCTACACTCTTCTGCCACAAGGGTACAGGTATAATATAATATCTTAATATAAGGAGAGGTGTTAATTCCGAGTAGGAGGAGTAGGGAAGCTGGTAATAAAAGTTAGTGCAGCAGGAGCCAAGTCTAGGGTGGAGGAGTTGAATTACAAGTTTGTAAGGGTTTAAGTCTGGGGTGGTTAACAGTTGCAAAGAAATAATGTTTAACCTGGGGCAGCACAGGTGCAGAACCTGTGCCTGTTAATGTTGCTTGTCTGATTTAAGTAGATGAAGAATGTTATTCCAGTTTTTGGATATGCAATTGGAGCATAAGGAAACTGCAGCTTGGTTATTGGATTTGTATATTGTGCTAAGAGTTTTGTCTGTAGAAGTATAGGAGAGTATACAGAGGAAGAGGCTGGCGAAGAAGTGGGATTGTCAAAGAGATGAAGAAAGTAGACATGAGTATAAGGAGATAAGGCTCATGGCAAAGAGAGAGGTTGCGAAGGCTAAGGATAAGGCATATGGAGAGTTGTATGAGAGATTGGACACTAAAGAAGGAGAAAAGGACCTGTACCGATTGGCTAGACAGAGGGACAGAGCTGGGAAAGATGTGCAGCAGGTAAGGGTGATAAAGGATAGTGAGGGAAACGTACTCTCAAGTGAGGAGAGTGTGTTGAGTAGATGGAAAGAGTACTTTGAAGGGCTGCTGAATGAAGAGAATGAGAGAGAGAAGGTTGGATGATGTGGGGATAGTGAATCAGGATGTGAAACAGAGATTAGCAAGGAGGAAGTAAAGACAGCTATGAAGAGGATGAAGAATGGAAAGGCTGTTGGCCCAGATGACATACCGGTGGAAGCATGGAGGTGCTTAGGAGAAATGGCAGTGGAATTTTTAACCAGATTGTTTAATGAAATTTTGGAAAGTCAGAGGATGCCTGAGGAGTGGAGAAAGTGTTTTGGTACCTATTTTTAAGAATAAGGGTGATGTGCAGAGCTGCAGTAACTACAGAGAGATGAAATTGATTTGATCATAGCTTGAAGTTATGGGAAAGAGTAGTGGAAGCTAGGTTAAGAAGGGAGGTGGTGATTATGATCAGCAGTATGGTTTCATGCCGGGAAAGAGCACTACAGATGCGATGTTTGCTGTGAGAGTGTAGTTGAAGAAATGCAGAGAAGGTCAGGAGGAGTTGCATTGTGTCTTTGTGGACTTGGAGAAAGCATATGACAGGGTATGAGGAAGTCGGGAGTGACAGAGAAGCATGCAAGAGTCGTACAGGATCTGTACAAGGGTAGTGAGACATTGCGAAGGACTGCGGTGGGAGTGACAGATATGTTTAAGGTGGAGGTGGGATTACATCAAGGATCAGCTCTGAGCCCTTTATTTGCAGTGGTGATGGACAGGTTGACAGATGAGATCCAGGAGGCCCTGTGGACTATGATGTATGCCGATGACATTGTGATATGTAGTTAGAGTAGGGATCAGGTTGTGGAGAGACTGGAGAGGTGGGAATGTCCTTTATAGAGGAGAGGAATGAAGGTTAGCAGGGCTAAAACAGAATATATGTGTGTAAGTGAGAGGGAGGGTAGAGGAATGGTGAGGATGCAGGGAGTAGAGTTGGCAAAGGTGGATGAGTTTAAGTACTTGGGATCAACAGTTCAGAGTAATGGTGAGTGTGGAAAAGAGGTGAAGAAGAGAGTACAGGCAGGGTGGAATGGGTGGAGAAGAGGTCTACAAGAGGGGTAGTGAGACCAGCTATGTTATGGGTTGGAGACGGTGGCATTGACAAAGGCAGGAGTCTGAGTTGGATGTGGCAGAGTTAAAGATGTTAAGATTTGCACTGGGTGTGACTTGGATGGACAAGATTAGGAATGAGTATATGAGAGGGTCAGCTCAGGTTAGACAGTTTAGAGACAAAGCAAGAGAGGCGAGATTGCGTTGGTTTGGATATGTGCTGAGGAGGGATGCTGGGTATATTGGGAAAAGGATGCTAAGGATGGAGCTGCTAGGTAAGAGGAAAAGAGGAAGGCCTAAGATAAGGTTTATGGATGTGGTGAGAGAGGACATGCAGGCGGATGGTGTGAAAGAGCATGATGCAGAGGACCGGAAGAAATGGAAACGGGTGATCCGCTGTGGCAACCCCTAATGGGAACAGCCGAAAGAAGATGATGGTAAGAGTTTTGTCTGTAGATTGTAGTGGTCTGTTGAGGTAGTAAGATTGAGTGATGCACTGTAAACTTGGACAGTTTTCTGGGTAATATATTATTTTGTGAGTTATAAATAGTTGAGGGCATGCAGAAGTTCTAGCTAATTTTGAGTGTGATACATTAGTGAGTTCTAGATGGTTGAATAGTTTAAAATTTAGCCACTTTGTTGGAGCTTATTGGTTGAGGAGAAGCCACAGTTTGAGAGTTGAGGGGGGAGACCTAGAGCAAGGTTGGAAGTAGGCTGTAGCAACTCTACTTCATGCCATAATTGTAAGGTATGGGTTTATTTTATAAAGTGTTCCTAGTTTCTGGTGTGTCTTTTTTTGCATTCAGTGAGATGTGCTGGTCAATGGCTATAGGTAATGCCCAGTGTTGATGTGACGTCATGACCCCATGTACAAAATGGTGGGAAAAAGGAGTTAATGCTGATGTGCTGGTTGAATTTGAGATGCTCATCCATGATGATACCTAGCAGCTTGGTGTGAGGAAACTCATTCTATTTGTTGTCTGTGTCATCTGAGGTTATTGTGAATTGTTGTTTTGGGGTAGCTAATTGTTTAGGAGTGAAAAACAATTTTGATTTCTTAAGTCTTCAGTAGCTGAGAAAACCTACTCCGTCTTCTCTTGGAGTGAAGATCGAATCTTAGATGAACAGAATATGCTGGAGTCATTGGCTTATTTTATGAGAGAGGAGAGGCTGGAGATGGTATGTTTGTCATTGATGTATAGGTTGAACAGTAATGGGCCTACAATGGGTCCTTGGTGTATTGATAAGTTTCTGCTCTGAAATTGGAGCTTTTTTTATGCTATTGTATTGTTGTCTATGGGGGGGGGGGTATATTGCATGTCTGATTATCTGACCACCTACAGACCTTTTTAATGGGACTTGGGATGTTTTTGATTTTGGTAATGAGGTGAGAACCCAGTCTAGAATTGATTCCCTTTTTGAAGATTGTATCTGGTTGGAGACTGAATTAACTTGTGTGAAACCATGGATTTGAATAGTGTTAAAGGGAGTATTTGAGTGGATCGACAGTTAATCTATATTTACATTCCACATAATGATTCTTTATATGATGGGTGATCCATGACAGTATATCTTCTTAATGTTACAATATTATTACATGAAGGTATGTATAAACCTTTTTATGTATATGGATTTATAGTTTAATTTTAGAGAAGAGATGATGAACTGTATTATGAAATTTAGTTGTGGTGAGGTTTTACAGTAGTAGGCAATTTTTGCATATAACTACTACTCTACTAGCCTTTCTATTTAGTCTGTCTAACCTTATGATATTGTAACCAGGTGTTAGCAACTCTTATTCCTATGTTTGAGGTTTTAACCATGTTTCTGTTAGCGTTGGGATGTCAGGAAAGTGTTTTATGTATTATTTTGACGAGTTTGTCATACATCTCCGATTGATATGTTTGTTGTTGACGCTGATGTGATATCAAGTGTCCATGAAACCCTTAAAATGAGGGACAACTGCAGGTGTTGAGTTTTTCTTCTGGGGACAACTAGTGCGTGGGTGAATATCTCCACATAGATTTAGTTTTGTGATGTTAAAGGTATGGCTATTTAATCTTATTTTTGCCCAGCTTGCAGCCTGAGGATAGCTGGGATAAAATGTGCGTAGGCATTCCTAAAGAGTAAGCATAATGGTGAAAAAATGGTTTGAGGTGTAATGGACGAGGCTTGGTAAAAATGGATGGGTATTTGCAGTCAATTGTGGTAGGGAGTATATTATATGGTGGTGTAGTCAAACATACTAGTGGAGGGGGTTGCATTTAGTATTGTATAGTAGGTGTGGTGGGGCTAAGTTGAGAAGGGGCATATCTAGATGTGAAGGTGAAAAGAGGAGGAAGAAATAGTGCAAGTAAAAGAAAAGGATGAGGAGTCTCATACAAGTTTTGTCTATTAGGTCTATTAAAGAATCAAAACTTGTATGGTGCTGAGTTTTGTAGTGCATCACTGTGGTATTTGTAGTGTTAGGACAAATGGTTTTGGTTTATTGGTACAGGCTGACGAATAGAGTTTGATTATAATAGATGTCATTAACATATACAGCTTACAGAGTTTTATTTATAGGCTAGACTCTTGGAATAGCTAGTAATGGCTAATCTCTTACTTGCCGCCTTCCTCCTACTCCTGTGCTAGTAACTGCATTTTTTGATCTGCATTTCCTGTCTTAAGTCTTAAGTAGATATTGTACTTAAGTTTTTCTTACAAACATGCTCTTCCTCCTCATGTGTTACTGCTACTGCTACTACTGTTATTTGAATGTTTCTATGGAATGTATCTTATTTTGTATCTTTGTGAGCTATAAGTGTTTCTACTGTCCCAAATATATTGTATACTTATAAATGTAGAGTTTTTCTCCCCGCATTTCTGTTGAAAATGGGTCTTCTAGACCCAGTTGTCCTTTCCCAGTAAACAAAGGACAAGTAAAAGTTCGATTGTAGGGTATATATACATTATTGGCCTCCATTCGTTGCATGTATATGTATAAAACCAGTAATGCAGTTAATAAAAGAATATGCACTGCCAGTTGCCACTGGTGAACCAGGAACCCAAGACCATGCTGACTAGGCAGAATGTTAATGGTAATAGTTAACTGCAGTACGGTTATAATTACTAATATGTTGGTGGCTGTTACACAACAGCCTGTGCTGACAACACCATTAACACCCACTTGTTTGCATTTCAAGGTCTGTTTAGGCAAGGGTGATGTGCCTATTGCTGCTGCTGTGATGTGTGCAATATTGACCTGCTCTGTCAACTTACATTCAGGTACCAAGTACACAGGGACATCTTCTTGCAGGTGTAAGTGAGCACACCTTGCCATTTTGGCTCCCAACATTTTCCATTGGCTTGCATGAGAAGTGGGATTATCTTATTTCTCTGCTAGCAAACTCTCTTTACATTAGTTTCTTTACAAATCTTATAATCATGTATTATGTAGGATAATCATACATTTATATAAATGACAACAAACCATATTGACATTTTATTTGCAAACATTATACATCACTTATCTAGCCAACACTGTCAGTCAAACGTTACATGGCTCCTTCAAATCCTGCCTTCTTTTAAAACTCATTCCTCCTCTGCATGTATTGTTTCCACATTTCACATTTTTTTCTATATAACTTGCTCTTACCTTTTTCTAAAGATCCTATTTCCAGTTGTTTTATCTCTGTTACTATATTTGCTACTTCTAGTACAGTTGGTTTAGACTTTGATTTCCATTTTGTAGTAATTGCTTTTTTGGCAGCCACCATACTTAGAATCGGTAAGGCCTTACTATATCTAGGCAATTCCAGTTCTGTATAGTAACTCGGTCATTTCCTTAGTTATACCAGTAGTCTGCAGAGAATGTTTAAAGTTTGCCAACCCATTACACTCCCAGAAAATGTTCCCAATTGCATATTTCTTCTCCAGCATACCTACATTTGCTATCTGCCTGAGGAAAAATTCTGTGGAGTCTACTATGGGTACAAAAATTTATATGTAACCACTTCCAAGCAAAGATCCTAAATCTTCTAGACTTTGTTGTATATTTGGGGAGACCTACATATATCCCCCCACTGTTCTTTGTGAATTGCTTATCCAGTCAGTCTTCTCAATCCTTTCTAACCTCTTCTGATTCTTATAGTTGTCGTTGCAGTATTTTATATGCTGCACTAGTTATTCCTTTTTTTAACAGCAGTTTCTGTTCTAGATTCTACTAAAAACTCTACCAGTGCTGTTTTTTTGCTTAGGATCCCCCTATTTCTTTCTTTTTGCCTATACTCTAATATCAATCCTTGATGGGGAAGGCTATCAAGCCTGCAGTGCAAATAAATTATTGGCTTCTTCCCATTCTATTACCTTTCCCTCTCTAGTTATTTGCTTACTTATTTGATTCTTTTGCCAGCTTTCTCCAGTAAATTCCCCCTCTTGCCTATTGTCTGTATCCCTAATTGCAGACATCCCTATCGGCAGAATCTCTTCTCCATTGCCATGCTGGCTTGGTACTTGGAATTCTTTATGCTACTTATGAATATAATGTTCTGTATGGTTATTTTTCTCCTTAAGGATATGCGTCCAGAATCCCAGTCTCTCCTTGTTACTTAAGCTTCCCCCGTGTTTTGCCATCTCTTTCCACTTAGCACATGTCGAAAGTTGTAATTCAGCATATAGGAGCCTTAACTGTGTAGCTCTGAAATACTCCGTCTGGTAATCCCAAACCACCTGTTCTGTTGGAAGAATCAACTTATCCCAGTTGACCTCTGCTGTCGTCCCATCCCAGATAAAATCCTTCAGCTCTTTATTAATTGCCATCTACAACTTCTCCTCTACATAATACAAATATGCCTGACCTATGTATAAAACTAAAGGGACTAAAAATATTTTAACTGCTCGTATCTTGCTATCCATAAAACAGAGCTTCCAGTTTCTCAGTTTTTCTTTAGTCTCCTCCCACATATCCTTAGCTGCCACAGCAGAATCCTTTTTAATCCATACGCCCAAGTACTTCATGTTGTTATAGCCTTATAAATATGGATATGGCTGAACTAATTCATGTATGGGTACATAATTTACAGCTATTGCCTTTGTTGTAGCTTCATTAATTAATATGAAAAGACTTGAATCTGTCTCAAAATGATCCACAACACCGAGATGCCCTTTAATGGTGTTATCGGGTATAAAATATTTTCTGCAAATAGACACCTTTTCTTGACTTGCCCTACCAGTAATCTCCTTGAATTTCTGACTCCCTTATTTTCTTTGCCAATGGTTCTGAATATAAAGCAAATTAAGGGGAAAAAGAGGGCACCCCTGCCTGGTTCCTTTGCTCAAATAGAAATTATCGTAGGGAAACACACCCACTTAAATTTTTGCCTCTGATCCCTCATATATCCTCCCAATCAACCTTATATTTTTTTCAGGGAATGGAAATGCTTCCATTTCCCCCTGCTCATAAACTCCCAGCTTACTCTATCAAATAGTTTCTCTGCATCAAGACCCACCAGCAGCACTCCATATTCTTACATTCTGCTTCCATCTGGACTCAGAATTAATATTCTACTTTCATCTGGATCATCCATTGTTCTGTTAATGTGAAATATTTACATTCCCTGCACAAAGCCACATTGATCAATATCTAGCAATTTTGGCATCAACTTTGCCATTCTTTTAGCCATTATAGACACAAATATTTTATAATCCTGGTTTAGGATTGAAATGGGCCAGTAAGAAGCTGGTTTTGATGAGTCTTTACCCTCTTTGGGTATTACAGCCACCACTTTCTTCCAGGATGTTGGTGCTTCTCCTCCTCCTCTTAAAATACCGTTCAACATAACCTTACTGATCTTTATCAGTTTTTCCCTCCAAACTTCCACATGAATACTATCTATTCCTGGGGACTTTTCTGTAGATTGTTTAATATATCACCATTTTTATCTCTTCTCTTCCTGTCCTGTTAGTAATGTAGCCTCATCTATCACTAACTTTGACATATTTAATTCTTCCATAAACATTTCCTTTGCACCTTTTCTTGATTTCCAAATTTAGTTGGTCTGAATGTGTGGAAGGCCTTTAAGGCTAGGTTTCGGCCTATATCCTAAAGAGGACAGGTGAAGACCATCCTTGGCAAAGCAGCAAGATCTGTCTACCATATTCTACCAAGCTGACAAATTGTACCCTAGTCAAATGACACCAAAATCTAAGCCAATTTTTAAAGTCTGTCTTTCACTCATGTTGCAGCAGCATCATCCATGGAGAAGGTATACTGCTCATTGCTAGCCCAGTACCAATCTGGAACAGTCTGAAAGGTTCATCATGCACCTCTTCGTATAATCCAGAGAGGTACTTAACAGGTCAGTTACATCCACATGTACAATGACAGAGTTGTACTGGTACTCATGATTCAGTGATATCAGCAAATGTGTGACATGGCAGGTTCTGGCTCATCTGGCTCATGATAGGCAGCTAACTGTGACATACTCCATGCTCAGCTCAGACAGATGTTCTCCTGACTATCTCCTGATGGAGTCACCTTTGACATGAGCATTAGCTTGTGTGGAGATTTGCTTTTGCATAGAAGCTGTATATGTCATGGTGGGTGTTGCTTTGGTAGTATGTTTGTGAAGTGGCTGATGAACCCTAATGTTACTGCGTCATGGAGGCCTTTGTGTGTTGGGTAGATTACATTTTACAGCTTTTGCATAATTGAGACCGTGTGCTTTGTTTATAGTATGAGTGGTGGGTAGAAAAAGGTGGTGAGTGTTTTTGACAATCTCATTGGTAGATGTACTGGCTGTGTGAGAGAGCCTTGCCTCCAGTGAAAATATATGGGTCCATCTCTCACACTGTATCTGATTTAAGAATTGGGTGGCTACCCGTAAGCATAAGACAAGTGCCCTTATCCATCAGGTTGATTGCAGAAATAGAAAGTGCCTAGCCATATCAGGTAGATTACAAAGGGCGAAGACTGTTAGACCAATGTTTCTGTATGCGCAAACCACAGTAACTGCAAAGTCTAGGAAGTTTTCGACAGGTTTGGGTGGATGTTGATCTAAGAATTGCTTTGTTAGTGTGGTCTTACGAGCACTGCTGATCTACGAGCAAACCAAATGCTGGCTGTGCATCTAGTTACTCAGGAACTATGTGAGGCTGTTTTGTTTTATTTGGATCCTAAGAGCCTGTCTACTCAGGACACTGCTGTGTGATATTAAGCATTATTCAAATCGATTTATTTTGTATGGCCGCAGAGAATGAATAAGCAAGCTGGCCCTATGGCCAGTCACATAAAATACACACCAAGGTTTCTACACTGATTCCCAGCTCAGAAGCGACTAGGCTACTCCTACGGACACTGGAATTCCGACCAACACCTTCCTAATGTAAAAACACAGAGAGCCCAAAGTGCAGAACACAGCACTGACCACAGTAACAAAGATCAGCAGTCTTCGATTTTGCAATGCAGAAGTACTTGACAGTTCAGTGTTAGTGATATTCAACAGTACTTTAAAGTGTAAAGGAGTATAAAAACTAACAAAAATGCAGAAATATAACAGCAGCACTGAAGTATAGCAAGTAGTAGTGCAATGTCGAGTACTTGTCTAGCCTGGATGGTTTTAGATTGAAGCAGATACCACTCCTTGGCAACTATGCCATTGTGATTGGAGTGCAAGGTGTTTGATACTAAAACATTCCAAAAAAAACCCTCAGGTGCTTCAAATGTTACATTCCCCAGTATTTTGCACCAGTTTCACCTTGCCATACTAAAAAGAGAGTAACTCCCTCCTTCTTTAAGTTGAGTCTTTCCATCTCCAAGTACTACATTGGATTAATCTGTGCCCAAAATTTCTGTTAGTGTATTAGCTACGTCAGAAACTGTCAGCTTATACCATTGATGTAGCGTAACTGGACAGCAATGTTTCCCTTATCCAGTGTAGCAATGCATCCTGGTTATGCCTGTTTAAGGTGTAGTACACATGGAACACGGCAGGTTTGAGGCAAGCTGCACATGTACGTGCATTTGCATAATGGATCAGAGCTGCTATAGTTTCAACTATCAAAGTTGTTTCCACAACAAAGGAAATACATCACAGAGTGTCACCATACCACAGTTTGAAACCTCTATTGTACTCTAGATGCTCAGGTTCAGTTACTTGTAGAACTGTCCCCCTCTTCTACCTTTCTTGTCATTTGCCATAGAAGGTTGACAGAAGCTTTTCTGAGGCATTCTGGTGTTCCTTCCCTTACTCCATCATTTGGCACTTAAGAAGCCCTTGACAGTTTTTTTTTTTTTTTTCTCTCATAGGTTGGTACCTAGCTGTCTGCCCTAGGGCGGCCTATGCAAGCCTAGCCATAACAATTCCCTGGCTATTTCTTCCCACAATATTTACTTCCCTGGACCCCTATCTAGCAGGCAACTGACGTGATCCATTGGGTGAATTTCCCATCTCCTATCCAACTGTCAAGGTTCCTTTTGAAGAGGGCCAAAGAGGAGCTCTGCTTGACATGTATGGGCAGTCTATTCCAGAGTCTTGGGAGTCTCTTGGTCAGGAAACCTATCCCTCCAGTGTGTCTTGTTCATTGTGATGACAAGGTTTAGATCCATGGAGTGTGTGGCTCTGAGGGATTGGGATTTCTTTTAAGTGTAGCATGTCCAAAAGCTCTGGGTTTGACATGGCCTTGTATGTTAAGTAGAGATCGCCTCTGAGTAGATGATATGCAACAGAGTATAGCTGGAGTTCTTTTAGATGGTCAGCATAAGGCATCTGCTTTAAGCCTGTGATTCTTTTAGTGAGGTATTTCTGCAGCCTTTCCAGTTGCAGATGTCGGGTACATACCAAAAGGGGCATTTTATTCTATAATGGGTCTAGTGAGGGATGAGTACAGTGGGACAATGACCTCCTTTTTTCTGAATGAAAAGCCCTTGGTGATGAGGTGTGTCACATAGAAGGATTTCCTGACTGTTGTGGTGATGTGGTTATTGAAGGTGAGACCACTGTCCACCTGTCTCTCTAAGTCTCATCACACTTTCGGTGTTTAGTGTACTGCTACCTATGTGGTAATTCACGGGTACATGTTTTTTCCCCAAAGGGGATAACTATACCTTTCTTTGCATTGAGCTTGCGCCCATGGCTCTGGCACTAAGCATCTGTTTCTGTAAGGCCCTTTTGTAGAATATCCACATCATTTGGGAATTCAGTAATGGCTCGCAGTTTGCAGTCGTCTGCGAACTTTGTTAGCCAGAGTCCCTTCGTGTTGGCCTGTACTTCAGAGAAGCAGATGCCAAACAAGAGCAGTCCAGGAGTGAACCCTGAGGTACTCCACTTGTCTGGAGCTGAATTTGGATTCTGCTACTTTTACAGTGTGGGTTCTGTCGGTAATCCAGTTGGCAACCCATCGAGTGACGTAGGGATTAATACCCAGCTTAGTGAGTTTATCTATGATTCCAGAGTGGGGGATGGTATTGAATGCCTTGGCGAGGTCCAGATAGGCTGTGTGGAATGCCTTACCCTCGTCCACGGTTCTGGAGACTGATTTGAAGAAGTCAGTCCAGGTTCAGGAGGCAAGATCGGCCCTTCACAAACCCAAACTGGGTGGGGTCCAGTATTTAAAAGTTGCAAATGTCTGTTTATAAGTTCCATGGCCTTTCAGATCAGGCTTGTCAGACTGGTGGGGCGGTAGTTCCCAGGATCCAAGGTGGATCCTCCCTTGTGGAGTGGGAAAACTGTAGCTGTGCGTCAGTCAGTGGGCACAAAGCCTGAGGTGAGGCTATGATTAAACATGACACTTAGGTGAGGTGCCAGTTCATTTTGTAGTTCATGAAGTACACGACCCTGGATGTCGTCTGGTCCCATGGATGCTGTATTCTTAGTTTTGGAGAGTGCAGTTTTTGCCTGTGTGGCTGTTATTACTGGAATTTGGCAATCTTTCGGTATTGAGATGGGCCATTTAGGGGGTGAAAGGCGGGTGAAGTTGGCACTGAATCGCTCTGCCAGGATATTGGCAGTATCCTTGGGATCAGTACATTTAATGCCATTCTGTTGTAGCTCTGAGCATTGCCATTTACATTCTTGACATAGCTATAGAATGCCTTGTGGTTGTCTTTGGAATCTTTGGCAATTTTATTTTCGTAACTAGCTTTGGATGATTTTATGAGGGATCTCGGCTTCTTACTGAGGCTGGTAAGGGAGTTTTTTGCATCCTGGGATTTTCCTCTTTTCTGCAACAGTTTCTTTGTTTTGCTGTAAAGTTTGTTTACGGCAAGGAACCACCAGATCGGCTTCCTTTTTTTGGAGGAGAGCATCTTGGTTCTATTTGGGATGGCACGATTCATGAAGTGGATGTGCTCGTACAGTGCCTTAGTGTAGGATTCAGTAGTCGAACTTTCAGTTCCCCTTTACATGGGTGTCATGAAGTTTGTCACTTCTGACTCGAGTAGCGTGAAGTTGGCTTTGGAGAAGCTTTTTTACAGAGGTTTCCTTACTGGGGGGTGGGAGAGGGATGTGGATGTCAAGGGTGATTAGTTTATGGTCAGACCTGACCTATGAGGGGGTTGACCATAGGTGTGGAGCCTCTATTTCCCATGTTGGAAAATGACCAGGTCTAGGATATTTCAGCCTCTGGTGGGACTATGGATTAGTTGATCCAGGGCATTGCAATTTATGAATTCCAAGAACCGTTGGGCAAAGGTGTTGGTACATGAGTAGTTTTCCCAGTTAATGGCAGGGTAGTTGAAATCACCCACTATTAGGGTGTTTGGTTGTATCTTAATATTTTACAGTACGTTTAGAAAGATGTAGTGAGAATCTTGGGGCACGGTGGGGGATCTGTAGCAAGCTACAATTTGGATTCAAATTTCTATCTGTGTTCTGCCTTCACTGATGCGACAGGTTTTACAGTACTCACCTTGAAGTTGCCAGCACTGTCCATTAGGAGATTGATACTGATGTTAGTGCTTGCATTAGCATCAACTGCTACAGAGTCTTATAACGAGATGCGTGGCAGTGTTTGTGCTCTTGACCGCCATGATTACCTTTATGTTGAACTTATCAATGCCTTTGTTGTTGGTCCCATCAGTATTTCCAGACCTTTCTCAATGCCAGTGGTTTTATAGCCAGTGTGAAATGTTAGATTTTCAGTGCAGTACAGTCACCACCTCTTTTGACAGTTATGTTGGTCCTGGCATGCCCAGCCCCAGGGATTTTAGCACAAGATAGTTTATTTGTGCAGATCTGGACATCTGTATTTAATTGAGCAGCAGTCCTGCAATGTTCACATTGAATTCAGCCTCTAAGCCAGAATTTCAGTTTTGGGACAACATGTTTCTGAGTCCGCTGCTTTCTTACCTTCTACTTCATAGCAGGTCATAAAGTCCAGAGTCCTTCGTAGCCTTCTAACTTGATTTCTTCCATCAAGAAGGTATCTCTCTCCATCAATTTCTCCTTCTTTGAGAACCAGGAACCACTGTTTGCTTCAACACCTAGAGTCCCCAATAGATGACTGTGGTGGTGAGAGTGAAGAATACCCCCATATCTCCCAAGATACCCTACATTTGGGAGATCTTTATAACTGATAGTATGCTGGAGGATGCCCCACTGACACAACAACCTTCAGCAGTTGTCTTTCGGCTTTTCCCGGTTAGGGGTCACCACAGCAGAACTCTGGTCCGCTAATGATTGGCAGTGGATTTTTACATGCCGAGTTGCCAGCCCTGATGCACAACCTTCAACGAAGGCACGCCCATTCACACATGTCTCCACACAGAAGACACTCTAGCTGAGAATCGAACAGGACAACGTCTTACTGTGAGGCGACAACGCTACCGCAGCACCACCACCACCTTCAGCAACCTTCAGCAGTAAAGCTCAAAAGAAGCTTGCAGGTCTACACAGCAGTCCTCAAGAATGGTACTGGCTGTTAGTTGACATTCTCAAGGAAGCCACCATAATAGCTTGGGAAAATGCTGACAAGTGTCCCAATCTTCAAAATATCAAGACCATCTCCTAAATGCAGAGAAATACTGGATTAATCATCTGAAACTCCCAAAACTGACACCCTGGTCTTGTTAGCAGCCCTTTAAAAAGGCCTGGACTCCCTAGTGTCCAGCTGTCCATCGTAAGATAAGGACTTGAGCAGTGGGCAGATAAGGTGACCTTTTTTCTTTTGTCTTCCATCTTCAATATGTGGATGTTAAACTTCAGTATGCTCATGGTTGATTTTGTTATGACAGAGTACTCTATCATTAGGGGATTGCTGTATGGCCCTATCCAAGACAAAGCATGCAAGGAACTTTAGTCTTCCTTATCAGCAGAACTACCACTCTTCACTTGGTGGATAAAATTTTCCCAGTCCACTTTTGTACCTTCTGCTACCCATGGTCTTTAGTTTGTATCTCCCATTTCCAGTTTCTTCACCTTATGAAAGCACACTGTTAAAACCCTAGCAGACCTAGGCTGCTTTATTCCAGTGCAGGATAGTTACCTTTTTTGTGAAATGGTTCAAAGATTTGAGTATTGGCTTGTCAATCTGCTTTGCCTTGGAGCTTAGTTTTACTTAATACCTTTCATTTTTCACAGCACCTTCTCCTTCCATGCATTCTATTTTGCTGGGTGTTTTTTAACCTATCTTTATATTTGATGGAGTGCCTTCTGTGTGGAGTCTGCATGTCCTCCCCGTGGTCGAGTGGCCTCCGCAAGACATGCGTTGAATGGGCATGCCTTCGCTGAAGGTTGGATGTTGGGCTGGCAACTCGGCACCATAAAAAAAAAAATCTACTGCCAATCATTAGCAAACCGGAGTTCTGCTGTGGTGACCCCTAACCGGGAAAAGACAAACCACTTTGGTCTTGCTCCTGCATTTGTAGGTCTTGATCTTGCTTGTGGACATTTTTCTCAGTTTGAGACTTCATGCCAAATTTCTTATCTGTCTGTAGTGTTTTATCATCTCACACAGTTTCTCTAGCCTTGCCTTATGGTCCCCTTCCAGTTTTCTTCAGTGATTGAGAGTTTGGCTGAATTTTTGCTTGTGTCATCTCCAGCTTGGTGTCTTTTTTGCTTTATTCCTGTGTAATACATAGTTTTCTGGCCAATACAACATTGGGGTTTGTGGAATTAGCTAGGTAATGGTTCCAAGGATATTGTATGTAGGCTGTTTAATCTCTCCTCCCTCCATTCTATTGAGAGGCTAAAGATAGATCCTTTGGGACTGGCTCCATTCCTTTTTGTCCATACAAAAGACTTGGAGGTATTCAACTTTCTGTTCAGTAATTGATGGTGTGTATCTGTCTTGCCACAACTTCAGTATTGGCTAGGTTGGAATCCAGTTAACTGAAATTGGTTAACCTGGCATCAGGTCCTTCATTTCTTGTTCTGGAGGTTTATAACTTGTCCCAGTTTGGCCCAGTATTATTTAATCTAATCTTATTTAACCTTGTATAACTGTTTGAGTTTGGCCTTGGGCTAGTTCCTGGGCAAGGCCTTTGGGGAACTCTCTTGGGCCCGCAGTCAGTCCCTGAAACATTTTGGCCTGTGCAGGAGACTGGTGTTCACTGCTTTCTTTGTCCTGGATAATGTAGAGGCACTAGTCAAAATGCCTTCAGTTGTTACACCTTTGTGGGATTGAATGCAAAGCTCTTGCCTTTATATGAGGAGGGAGATTTAAAGGATCTATCTTAGCCCATTGGTTAGAACAGACTTGGTGTGTTTCCCCTCTGAGCTCGTCCAGTCCTAAATGGATGTCCCTTTCTTTGAATGCAGAATAGGTGCCTTATCCTCCATCAGGAGGCCATAGCATTGTAATGTTCTCTCATAAGCATATTATGCTTCAGCAAAACACCATCCTGTGAGGGATACTATGACCTTAGAGAACTGCTGTGGTTCACATGGGAGAGAGGCCATCTATTCTCTGGGGCTCTCTTCTCCCCAGATGGCCTTAGTGCTACTGCATAGCTGTGCACCTGTCTTTCTGGGTGGCCTTTCCAGGTGTTTTAAGTGTGGTTAGTATGCAGAATTGCTTGGATTCCTCTCCTGTCTGCTAGAGTGTAGCTCACAGTGTAGATGGTGTTTAATTACCCAAATTATCAGGTAAAAAAAATTCTCCTGGGACAAGAGTCCTTTTTTCTGGGGTGACCCAGGAGCACTATCTGTTAATTGTCTTTCTCAGAGTCTAACCCCAAAAAGAGGTGGAAGGAATCTGACTCTGTTTCCTTGACTACACAGGAAGCAGCTTGTTAATAGCTCGGAGCCTTAATCCTCTGTGCTAACAGCCACTTAGTGTTCATACAGTCCCATCTGAACATTTAATTTTTTGCCACTTTATTGGTGGAGAGGGATATGTGATGTCCCAGTGGTTTTCTTTGAGGTACACAGCTTGTGAAATTCTGGGTTGACTAATCAGTCATTACTAAGCCCATGCCGTTTGTAGTCCAGTTTTGTTCTGACTTGCTGAGCTTCCCTCCTCTGGGAGACAGGGTGCTAATTTTTGCTGCCTATGTATTTTGGATGAGTCATGTCTGTCTTTTGCTGTGGTGGTACACATCGGAGTGTTCTACTTTGGGATTTGTATCTGCTAACTACTTCTCACTCCTGCAGCTTTGTTAGCAAGGGCATGTAATGGGATTACTCTGTCTGCACTTTTGCTCCAGAAGCCTTTTTCCCCACCTGTTTTCATTCCCCAGTCCGTGCAGCTCCCCTGCCAAGGCAGTTGAAAACTTGTAAATAATTATATGTACATACCAAATATCGGTTTGCTTTCTGTGCCACCCTGTGCTTGGCCTAAACCTGCCCACATGTACCTTTTCTTGAGGCTGAAAATCCTGTCCCTGCCTGATCTATTCAGTTTATATTTTGTTTTCTTTCATGTTTTACATAGTGATATTTTACATAGTGATGGGTTTGAAGGATCTGGTATATCCATCCACAGTATCACTTTCATTTCAGATTGTTGATCCTCCTGTCCGTTTCTGAGAGGCTTTCAAAGGGCCTATCTATTTGTAATATTTGGATTGCTAGCTTGCTTCTGATGGAGGTTCTCTGGTACTGCATTGTTTCTTCATGTTGCATTGATATCTTGATGTGATATAGTCTTCTGACATTTACTTATTTTTGTTCTTTTCATCATAAAGACTACCCCATTAGCTCTTTTTTTTTTTTAAACATGTCAACTTGCAGGTGCTTTCAGCTGCATTGTGTGCATGAACTGAGGCTGAGGTTTTTGGCACTAGTTCAGCTAAAGTTGTTGCCACTGGAGCTGCCCCCTCCTCCACAGCTTGCAGGTTAATAACTTTGCCCCAGCAGCAATTAGTCTTGCTGATGCCCCTCAGTAACTTCTTGAAAAACTGTGCAAAAGTGACATCAGAGTCATGAAAAAAGACAAACATGCAAGGGACCCATTCTGATCTTTCAAAATGGGAAGAACTACTAAGTAACATTAGTACTGACAAAAATATAACCGTGATGAAACCTGACAAGGGTGGTAATTGTATTTAACTCAAATGATTGTTAGCCAAATGTTCTCTTTATTATACACTGACACTTGTACAGAAATCTCAAGGAATGAGTTAAATATAGCTCATAAAATATAAATTGAACCAAGAGATTTCTCTTGATGAATATAATTTTTTGAAAGTCCCCTGCCCTGAGATGGCCACCATATTCAGTATCCAAAAAATCCATAAGGATTTAACCCCCCCCCCCTTATGTTCCATTGTGGACACAAAGGTGTCTATCATGCTCCCGCTGGCTAAATATATTGACCAGAACATTAAGGGGATACTCTGGATAAATTTGGTTATTTATATAAGGATTCTTTGGGGGGGGGGGTTTATCAAAAATAACTAATGAGATTTACTCGGACAACCTGTGGTTTGTAACTGTTGATGTCTGCGATATCTGCTCAGTTATTCTCCATAAAGAAGAACTGGAGTTGTTGTTTTTTGAGTTCCTGTCAGAAAACTCAGATTTAACTTCTAAGTTGACCATACTCTGGTCCTTCATGGAAGTGCCTTGGAAAATAATTTTCAAAAATAATTTGTTCAAACAAACCCAATGAGTGGCAATGGGGGCAATATGTGCCCCTATTTTTGCCAATATTGTTTTCCATTGGGAAAAACTTCCTGTATTTAGTTCTAAATTTAAAGATTCTTGGGTTTGTATGATAGGTACAGGGACGATAATATTTTTTTGAAGATGACATTAGTAGCCTGGATGAATTTATCCAGTTATTGAATTAAATTGCCAGTTTTTTAAGGTTTAAAATGGAGGTCCAGGAACAAAAAGTAAATTATTAGACATGAGTATTTATAAGAACGCAATACTGTACATGTTTGAATCAACTTTTATATAGAAAACCAACATACTCTAATTCCCTCCTTCATTATGAGAGTTTTCACCCTACACACAAAGAAATCCCTTGTAAAGGGACAGTATGTTAGGTGGCAAGAATGGTCACAGATGTCCAAGTATATACAAAAGAATGTGAAAAATGTCAAGTTATGTTAAAGAAGAGTGGGATTACCCAGAATCTTTTGTAAAGAACATTGTTTCTAAAGTGTCTTGAAAGAGAGAGCAGAGCATGTACAAACCCCTACTTGGGTGTGGTGTGAACCTATTCCTGCTGGGCATCAGATAAGACTGCAAGATCCAAAGGAACAATTTCAAAGATCCTTAATCCTTCCTTGTAATCTACAGTTTAATGAGATACAGAGTATTGTGAGGAGAAATAGGAATTTATTACAAGTTGCCCAGGAGTATTTGAATATTGTAGGTGACCAGCCTTGTATAGTTCATAAAAAAAAAGACATCAAGTTTAAGACATTATTAGAACTTCTTACCCATGGAGAAAAAGACAAGGATATATCGTAAAGTGTGGAAACTGTTCTCAGTGTAAATTTATAGCAGTAGAAGGGAGATTCAAGATACTAGGGACTGAGTTATGTTAGGTTAACAAAAATATATTTTTGTTATTCAAAGGGAGTGGTATACATGGCCAGGTGCCAATTATGTGATGGTTATTATGTAGGGAAAACCAAGAGACCATTTGAGTAAGATTTACCATTACCAGTATGACATACATAGGATGAAAAAAATGCACTTGGTAAACATGTTAAAAGTACACCCTAAGCATTATTTTAAATATCATGTTATTGATCATGTTGACCTTGGTCCTATAGGGCGTCCAAGTGATGATTATTCAGAGTACAAGGAACTTAAATGGCAGATTAGATGCAATGCCATGGAACCACTGGGTTTAAATGTGGATGTTTCCATAGCCAGCTTGTTGAGGCTGAAGTCTGCCTATTATTTGTAATTATTTTTAGCAAGTTTGACCTTCATACAGGAACTTGAAACGCCATTACCACAACAGTATGCAATGTGTCCTGTTTTACAAAGGATGTAATTCTTTGTCATTATAGTTGTGTTTGTTAGTTTTCTATTTATTTCTTATTGTCATTCTGATTTACAAAGTGCTTACATATATTTATATACACTTGTGATTTTTTTTGTATATGGGCATAGCTGTACTGTTTACAATACAGGTCGGGGGGGGTCAAGATTTTGCAAAGTTAGAGAAATTAAACTGTGCAGGAGTTGCTGTTCAAGTACATGTACTCTGCCAGTGATATTCTTTCAGCTACACTTATTTAATAAGGCTTTTAGAGGCTTAGTATGTTATGCTCACTAATAATAGGTGCTTTAAAGTTTTTACTTCAAGTATTTGGGCTCTACAAAAAATTGATTGTATTTTATGATTTAACTTAATGTGTATCATTTTTCATAAACTGTAAAGGGCTCTTTAAATTGCAGAGAGGGTACACTAACTTGCTTCTTTATTAACTTGACATGTGACTTGTTACATGTATTTAAAGAGTTGGGTGCACAATGGCAGTTTTTCTGATGAAGCCCATGTAATTTGGACATAAGTGCTCACTGTTGTGGAATGAAAGAGTCTTTGTTTCACTTCTGCCTCTGTTTTTGGATTCTTGGTTTCTTTTACAGCTTTATTTAGACTGAGCTTAATTGTGAAGTGAATTTCTGCTTGGGTATCTCCTTTTTCCTTAGCATTTTTTGGTGTAGTCTAAGAGCTAGTGTTGTCCAAATCACTTCCAAGGCTATTTCTCAGGAATAAGTAGATCCCTCTGTTGTTTCATAGGCCAGAGTTTTTCCATTTCATGCTAAGGTAATGACTGATGTTCTTCGTGTTTCACTGTTGCAGTCATTACATTTGAGTAATCTGCTGGCAGGTTGCCCTCAGTCGGCCTGAATTTCAAAGTCTTGGGTCCTTAGTCGGTTGCTGTCTTCTCTGCCATGATGTCAGGTAGTCAGGGATATAAAACATGCAGCCGACTCCATTTTCTTCAGTCTTTCTTGCTGCACAGTGGCCGAAGCAGAAGCATTTTGCAAGTGCCAGTCTGTCGACTACTGAAATATTCACGTTTGAGTTTCAGAACCGAAGTACCCCGTTGGGAAAACTTTTTTTCTTGCTTTCTACCGATATTAGAAAAAGTTAATAATTGTACTACTTGTGGGAAGCAAATACCTCATAAGGATTTCTATTTATAGTGTATTCCTTGCCTAGGCCATGATCACAACGTGCCTGGCTGTCGGTTTTGTGCTAGATTTAACCAACTCTCTATTAAGCGTCGGTATATTTTTGCATCTAAGTTTTTTGGAAACAGATTTAACTACCCAGAGATGTCATTGGATAGCAATCCGATTACTGGAGTACATAAGAAACGGAAAGAAAAGGACAGAGAAAGGCAGTCGAGATCCAAAATCGACGACAAAGCTTCTCCTAAGCCAGTCGCCGGTACTCAGTGAGGCGCTTTCGCAGCCCCTGATACCTGCTACCTTTGAGTCGCAGGCCTCTACTGACACCCATGTGGAGTCCGGCATGCCACAAGATACTCGAGGTATTGGACTGATGGATGTATCTCCCTCAGATGGGTCCGGAGCCGCTGTGCAGGCACCGCCTTCTGTGGGTGTATTCAGACCTCAACATTTTTATATCAAACCGAAAGCTGCAAAACCAAAGGCAAAGACACCTTCTAAAACTAAAAAAAATGATGCCTGAGCCACGTGCACAGGCCTCTATGCCTAAAAAAACAGCTGATCAAAATGGCTGAAAACCTTATTACCTTGATTAGGGGTACCCATCTCCCTCCAGATAAGAGGCCTAGGCAAGACAGTGACTGAATCTTCAGATCCGGTTTCTGTTTCTTCTGATTCCTCTTCTGATCAGGAATTATCTTTACCTCCCTATGAAGATTCTGATGCTGAGGAGTCTATTCCATCTGCATCTCCTCCTGAGGATTATTCATTTGGAGAAACCTTGCATACTTTGAGGGAGCATTTTCACTGGGAGAGTCAAGACTTCTCAGAATCAAAAAAGAGGTTCAGGGATTTCCTCCTCCTCCCTCAGCACAAGCCTTTAGCCATTCCCTCTGTGTTAGACATTGTGGATGATGTTTTTTCAGAGTCAAGCCTGACCCCGGACTCTTTACCTCCGGCTCCCAGTAAGCCTGACCGGTATTACAGGGTCCCTGACTCTCATAAATTTTTATTTAGATACCCTGCTGCTGATCCTGAAACTATTTCACAGGGCCCTAAGGGAGTTAAGGCCTTGATAGCAAAAAACCCTACCCCCTCCAACAGAGATTCCAGGGCGCTGGACAGATGGGGAAAAAAAGGTTTATACATCTGCAACCTTGGCAGTCAGGGCCTTAAACTGTCAATTTCATATGCTTAAGTAGCAACAACATGTTATGGGATTGCTGAAACAGAAAATGATGATGATTTCAGAATGTGCAGAAAATAAGTAATTGCAGGAATTATTGCGTGCAGCTGAACAAGTCGGAAAGCATTCTTTGCAATGTGGTTTTAATTCTTTAGAGAACTCCTGCAGGGCTGCAGTTACTGGATCTGTGATTAGGAGGCATGCCTGGTTAAAAGAACAAAATTTGCCTGATCATGTTAAAGCTAAATTACTAGATGCACCTTTACAGCATGATTCTCTGTTTGGTATTGAGGCAGAAGAGGTTTTAAAGAAAATGGAAGACAAAGCCAAGTCTGTGCAAACTGTTAAAGATTTCTTACAAGTGCAGCCACCGAGATTCAGTAGACATTGGCCTACAAAAAAATTGGTCTTTTCCTGTGTCAGACAGAGCTCAAAGGGGCAAATCCAGATGCCCTAAGGGTTCCAGGTACCAAGATCAAGACTTGTACAGGTCAAAGCAATGGGGCGCATCCACCTCCAAATCTGGAGGAGATAAAGCACAAACCTACAGAAAGTAATCCCAATGACTTCCCTCTGCCTACACCAAGCACTTATCTTTTGGCAGCACCCATAGGGGGAAAATTAGCAGTTAATAACACAGGACAAGTGAGTACTGAACATCGTATCACTGGGATACAGATTCCATTTCCACACTCTGCCAGTGACAAATTGGCCAGACCTGCCAAAAAATCAATGGGCAGAGGCACAGAAACAGGTTACGTCCCTCATGGATATGGGGGCCATTCAGATAGTACCAGAACAGGAAAAAGGACTGTTCTTGGTACCCAAAAAGGACAAGGCCTGGCAGCCAATACTGGATTTATCGATTTTGAACACATACCTGGACATTCCAAAATTCAAAATGCTCACTTTGCAGCAGCTTCTGCCCATGCTGGGCAAGAATGCTTGGCTGTTGACTTTAGACCTAAAAGAGGCATACCTGCATGTCCCAATAAGACAGTCCTGCAGAAGATACCTCAGATTCAAGGCTGGCTTAATGCATTACCAATTCTCTGCACTGCCCTTTGGCTTTTCTACTGCGCCAAGGGTCTTTACAACATGCCTGGCATCAGTAATTGCATTTTGCAGACAAAGAAGTATTCAAATATATCCTTACTTGGATGACTGTCTCATTCAAGCAGAGAACAAAGACACTCTTCTGCGACACCTGGCATTTGTGAAAAGGCTTCTAGCATGCCTAGGGTACGCAGTAAATGAAAAATCACAACTGGTACCCTCTCAAAAGATAACATTCCTGGGTGCAAGCTTGCATACAACTGCTCAGATGGCTTACCTCACGCCAGACAAAGGCAACTGACTACTTACTTCAAACTGATAGCAACAAAAACCCAGTCTTCTGCAAGACAAATTCTGCAGGCTCTGGGCTTCATGGCATCCTGCATCCTACTAATTCCATATGCAAGACTGCATATGAGGAAACTTCAGTGGTACTAAAAAGTTTATGGAGTCAGCATTCACACAGTCTGGAAACAATGATTCTTCTCATCCCCTGCCTGCAACAGGAGTTTCTATGGTGGGCAAAGACCTGTCACCAAAACATGGGACAGCCCTTCATTCTACCCCGCCAGCCAAACCTTAACAGACGCATCAGATTATGCCTGGGGGGCCCACATGGCAGGAAGATGCATTCAGGGCATATGGGCACTAAATCAAATGCATCTACATATCAACCAGAAAGAGATGCTAGCCGTTCAAAATGCCCTAGCAGCATTTAAGGACTTTTCATCCAGGACAACTACTGATAAAGACTGACAATGCCACAGTCATGTGGTATATAAACAAGCAAGGGAGCACACACTCATACCCCCTTTGCAGATTAGCCATGGCACTGTGGGACACAGCTTTGACCTTCCAGATAAATCTTCAAGCTCAATTCCTGCCAGGAAAACAGAACACACTGGCAGACGATTTAAGCAGAAACCTTATGGATCCTCACAAGTGGAAACTAAATCCACAAGTATTCAGCATGATAACCGAGAAATGGGGGAGCTCAGGCATAGATCTATTTGCCTCTCCTCAAAATTATCAATTGAAAAGATTCTGCACAAGGACTTATTACAGACAAGCATGGAAAGTGGATGCTCTATCCTTCAGTTGGAAAAACCTGTCAGTTTATGCCTTTCCTCCTCTGCCTCTTCTAACCAAGATCCTCCTAAAAGTCAGATAAGAGAAACCAAAGATGATATTAATTGCCCCGGACTGGCCCCGCCAATACTGGTACCCAATCCTAAGGAACTTGTCTCAATACCCAGCTTGGACCTTGCCTCAAAGACCACAACTACTGTCCCAGCAAAACAGTCAGATCCTGCACAATCAACTACAGACTCTGAACCTGGCAGCTTGGCTAATCATGTAATCATACGAACGACACCTCTCAGTAAAGCTGTGATGGATGTCATTTTGGAAGCCAGAAGGCCTAGTACTAGAAAAGCTTATGCTGACAAATGGAAGAGATTCTGTGCTTGGAATCAAGCACAAGGAACTGTTACAGCAGAACCACATATTCTTCAGATATTACAATACTTAACTGAGATGCTTGACAAAGGCCTATCTTTCTCATCAATCAAGATCCATGCCTCTGCCATTTCGGCTCATTACAATACAGAGCCACCAATCTTTTCTCGTCCTTTACTAAAGCAGTAACTTAGAGGAGCCAAAAACCTAAGGCCTCCTAGAAGATCACCATTACCTGCATGGGACCTCAATTATGTGTTGGAAAAACTCTCCCTGCCTCCATTTGAACCAGCCGCTACCGCTGATATAAAATTCTTATCATGGAAGACAGCTCTGCTACTAGCAATTACTTCAGCAAGAAGAGTTTCAGAGCTACAGGCCCTCATGGCTGTAGAGCCTTTTATCATATTTTACCCAGACAGGGTGTCTCTAAGGATAAAATCCTACCTTTGTGCCTAAGGTGTTTTTCAGTGTGGCTCTTAACAAAAACAATTCATCTGCCAACTTTTTATCCAAATTCGCAGAACAAAGGAGAGAATTCTGCATTCCTTGGACGTGCACAGACAGCTAAGATTCTACTTGAGCAGGACAAAAGCTCTAAGAAAAACTGAGCAATTACTAGTGTCATATGCTGCAGGATCAGAAGGAAAGGCTATCTCAAAGCAGACAATTTCAAAATGGATAAGCCACTGCATACGTTTCTGCTACTTGCACCATGGTAAACCTGTGCCCAAGGGCATTAGGTCTCATTCCACCTGAGCTGTAGCTACTTCGGCAGCCTTTCTCAGAGGAGTACCAACCAAAGACATTTTAGAGGCTGCTACTTGGAGTTCTGTTCACACCTTTACAAAGCATTACCATTTGCCTCTCTACTCTAAGTCCAGGTCAGGCTTTGCCACTGCAGTGATGCAGGGCCTTCTAGCCGCACCTAATGCTGTTTTTAGCTCCAGCCTCCCAACCATAGCTTTGGGATTCTACCCAAATGTAATGACTGCAACAGTGAAACACGAAGAACATAGTACAGTTGTGTACACTTACCATAAATGTAGGTGTTGGAGTGTATTCACTGTTGCAGTCCATGTTTCCCTCCCGCCATCCCCCTGTCATTCTACAGTTTATCTTTCCTTCTGTATCCTCTGCAACCTATGTGGTGTATTTGCTTGTAGATTAAGGTAAAGTTTATATTGATGCATGTATATAGATTTATATATGTAATATTGCTACCTTTTTGGGGGCACCTGACATCGGGGGCAAGAAAAACCTAAAGAAAATGGTGTTGGCTGCATGTTGTATACCCCTGACGACCTGACGTCATGGAAGAGAAGACTGCAACTGACGAAGGACCCAAGCCTTTTGGAATTCAGGCTAACTGAGGGCAACCTGCCAGCAGATTACCCAAATATAATGACTGCAACAGTGAATACACTTGAACATCTGCATTTATGGTAAGTGTACACAACTGTACTTTCCTCTGCTGGTAGCTATAGTTGTGACAGAGAGAATAAACTGTTCTGTAACTGGGTAAACTCTCGGTCTTCACTTCACAAATATAATAAAAAATTGAACAGACCACAGTTGAAGAGTATATAGTTGAAACCGTTGTTTAATACACAAAGTAAGCGCTTTCATGATCTGTAACTGACTGCTTCTTCAGACTTGTACATTCAAATGAAATAATCATAGCATTTAAATACTATCTCATCAAATCAACAGAGTAAATCAGTCAAGTCTATCATTCAAATTTAATTAAGCACTTAAAAACACAGTAAATAAATTTTGTCAAAACATTTGAAACCCTAAAAGCTATTAAAACAGCAAAGTTATAAAAAAACAACTAAGCTAATAGCAATAAATATCTTTCAAAAAGCTTAGTGTTTAATTGGTTTGGCTTTAAGGAAGGGCTTAAGTGACACTGCACCATTAATCCTTGGTAGTTTGCCTGCCTGCAGCAGCAAAATCCATTTTTGTTCTGCTTCCATCTTGTTCTTAATGTCTCCGCCCCTCATGCTTTGTTCTATAATTTCTAGCACTAAAAAGTTAAATGTGTTGAGAGCCTTTTTCTTGAACATGACTTGCTAAGGCATTAGTTTCTTTAACATTATTTATCTCTCTTAAATGCTCTAGAATGCGCTCTTTGAAACTTCTGTTGGTTTTACCAACATAAAATACATAGCATAATTTGCAGAAGCTAAGGTACACTAAATGTGTTTTGCAGACAGCATAGAAGTCAATGTCTGTGACAAACTTCTGACTTGGTTGTGTGAATGTAGTGTTAGAGTAAATAAACTTACATGCCATGCAGTTCCTGCAGGGAAATGTTCCTGTTCTCTACAGCATATTATTATTTCTGCTAACCAATGGTTTATAACATAATTGTCTTTTTAAGGATTTTTTTATTTAAAAAAAAAATAAATAAACTTGTCTCTTGTCTAGAACACCACCCAGTTCTTCAATAGAATTTAAATTAGTCCACTTCTCAAATATTTGACAAAATGTCTTGATATCACTAGAATAGGAAATAGGAAACCTAACTTTGTGTCTGTTATCATTTTGTGTATTGCGTACATCATTCGTACTCTGAGAAAAATGGTTTGCCTCTGTGACTACGTCCTTCATACATATCAATAATACTTGTTTCTATATCTGCTGCATTTTAGCGTCTATCTATAAATTCATCCTTTAAGGTGGAAACTGCTTGATCCAGCCCATCTTCTGTATTATGCAGTCTACTCATTCTCATAAATTGTCCTTTGACTACATTCTTGTTAACATGTTTGGGATGCATACAAGTTTTATGTAGAATGCTATTTTTTCTACTAGGTTTTCTATATATGCTTGTAATTAATTGTGTAGATGATTTTTTTTTTTTATTTATAGTCTCATCAAGAAAGTTACTGCGGTGGTGGTGCTGCGGTAGCGTTGTCGCCTCACAGCAAGACGTTGTCCTGTTCGATTCTCAGCTAGAGCGTCTTCTGTGTGAATGGGCGTACCTTCGTTGAAGGTTGTGCATCAGGGCCGGCAACTCAACACATAAAAATCTACTGCCAATCATTAGCGGAAGGGAGTTCTGCTGTGGCGACCCCTAACTGGGAAAAGCCGAAAGACACAACATAAGTCGCATCAAGAAAGTTAATGACATCAGATGAAAAATTATATGTAAATCTTAAATCAGTAGTGCTTTGTAAATATTCAATAAAACGTTCCAGTCTACTATTAGTATCTCCCCACAGAAGGAAGACATCCATTCACAAATCGTATGTACCAGATGATACGATCTATGAAATCATTCCCATGCAACAGATAATTCATTTCCCATGAGACTAGAGCTAGGTTGGTGTAGCTGTTGGCACATGCAGTGCCCATTGCTACGCCAATCTTTTGCAGGTAAAAGCAATCATTGAACACAAAAACATTGTTTTCAAGGATTATCTCCAGTAGGCTACATATCAAGTTCACTTTGGTGTATGTATATATATTTTTTTAGTATTTAATAAGTCATGTACCCTTTCAATGCCCCAGGCATTAGGTATTACTGTAAAAAGGGATGTGATATCCATGGTAAATATATATTCACCATTTAGCTCTGCCATCTTCTTATGGAGAGAAGTTAGAAACCTCTTAGTTAGGGTTGCCACAAATGCCCAAAGTGGGACATTTTTGGTACAAACGTCAGATTTTGCAGGCCAAAATATACCCATGGCCAGTACAAAGGACAGAACTTCACTTTTTTGCCCAAATCAAAGCTTATTCTTGTAGTGTTTTAGTTGCGTATTATGTTTCTTATAACATTTAGGTGTTTCAGATACAGTATAACTGTTTTATGCAACTATTACATAAAATATAGATTTTGTCTTATCTCAGGACATTTGCCATTTTAACAATTTTTTTGCAGGACACAACTGCCCAAAGTGGGGCTGTCCCTCAGCAAAGTGGGACAGGTGGTAACCCTACTCTTGGTGTCTCTTAAAACAGTATTACAAATTTCTAACACAGGGTGCAATTGCTTCTCTACATAGATGGATATTGCTTCTGTGGCCCATCCTCTACTTGGAGACAACAGGTCTCATAGGTGGCTCAGTCATATTTTTGTGTACCTTGGGTAACCCATAAATCATGGGTATAATCGGATGCTCTACTTGGAAGTAATTCAGTAGTTTCTCAGTGATTTGTTGTGACACAAATAGATCAAACATATACACAGACGCCCTATCAATAATACCTTTCACCTGTGTACTTGAGATGTTTAAGTATGTATCTACATCATCTAAGAGAAACATCAATTGTTGTATATAGAATTGTTTCTCCATGACTACAACACCCCCCCCCCCCCCCTTTATCTGCAGGTCTAACTTCAATGCTAGACAATGCCTTCAATTGTATTGGGGCTTCATTTTCAGATTTATATAAGTTATAGGACATAGCTGAACTTTTCTCACTAAAAGCATCTCTAATATCTTTTTCACATACTGTCACAAAAGTTTCCACAATAGGATGAACTTTTTAGGTACATATAAACTCTTGCTAAGGACTATGGATGTTACTAACCATACTGCATTGTGAATGGTGCTGTTTATTTTATATCCTGGTCTTCTCCTTTTGTGGCTGTACATCAAAGTTCTGCATGAGGAAATTCTGTGGTGCGGTTATAATTTTGAAGGTCACGGGATATTTGAATGATTTATACCCCTGGACTTTTTCAGTGAGATTTCACGGGTCTAGATTCTAAAACCTTCCATTTCTACAGATTAGAGGTTTAGTTCTGTTGGTATCCTCATATGAGGTATATTTCATATATATTGCTTTGCTCTGTTCTACATTCAGGGTTATACAAGCCTCTACAGTCGGGGTTATAGAAGTCTCTGGTTGGAGAACTTTGTCATCACTTTTTGCTCCGGTATTGCAGATTTCAGGGGTGTGTTCCTTCTCCCATCTGCTTTTGTTTGAGTGTTTGGAGGGGATTTTCATTTTCCTATCTGTGCATCTTACTTTGTCTGTGAAAGAGGAGCAAAGTTGGGATCTACCGGATTGAACTCTCAAATTACTCATTTCTTCTGTGGAGCCTTGGTGTGTTATGAGTCTTCCCAGATTTCTGTTATTGCAAAGAGTTTGTCCATCCATGTCTGTTGCGTGGACATGTCAGCTGCGCAGATTCCTTGTGCCAAGTTAGTGACCTAGTTATGATAAATGATGAAGTCCTGTATCTCAATCTTGTTTCTTGGTGGTGTTTCTGCATTAGTGATATGGTTACAGGAACCAGATACATCACCTGTTTATTTTCTTTTACCAGATGGTTAAGGGGAGCCCCTTCAAACCAGCCACCCAGGAGGCTTTTTTATTTTAAATAGGCAGTCATACATTTACATAAATGAAAACAAACCATATTGACATAATTGTAGTTGCAAACATTATACATCACTTGATATATATCCAGTCAATGTCAGTCAAACATTACATCACTCATTCAAATCCTGCCTTTTTTTAAACCGTATTCCTCCTCTGCATGTATTGTTCCCACAATTCCCACTTTTTCCTATGCAATTTGTTCCTTCCCTATTCCAAAGATCCCAATTCCAGTTTTATCTGTTACTATATTTGCTTTCTAGTAAAGTTGGTTTAGACTTGGATTTCCATTTTCTAATAATTGCTTTTTGGCAGCCACCATAACTAGACTCAAGTCCTTACTATGTCTAAGCAGTTGCGATTCTGTATCATAGCTCAAAAACAATAATTTATTTAGTTGCACCAGTTTGCTCACCCAGTATCTCTGATAGTGCAGTCTGCAGGGAATCTTTAAAGTCTTCAAACTCCTTACACTCCCAGAAAAATTTTCCCAGTTACCTCTTTCTTCCCCATCACACTTCCAACATTTGCTGTCTACCTGAGGAAAATACTTTGGAATCTACTTGGGGTATGAAAATACCTATGTAAATACTTCCAAACAAAGATCCTGTATCTTCTAGACTTGGTTGCATATTTGGGAGAAGTACATATATCCTCCCATTGTTTCTGAATTGCTTAGCCAGTATCCCTTCCCAATCCTTTCTAACCTCCTCTGATTAGCCACCCAGGAGGCTTAGTAGAGATTCTCAATCTCCCATTCACTCGATGGAGAGGGCTTATTTCAATCCTCCACCCTTTTCACTTTCCTGTCAGCTCAGAAAGTGGAGGTGCACATAAATATTAATGAGTGAGAGGAGGTGCAGACATGGACTGGGAAAGTGTTGTCTACCAGGATGAGCATGTGGTCAGTGCCATGGAACTGGGCAATGTTGTACACTGACACGTGTGGCTTCATCTGACAGGCATCACAAAATTTAAATTTATGGACTCATTATTTCCAGATCTATGCATTGTTTTTGTCTACATGTTAACAAATGCCTATAAACATGGAGAATGATTTCCTTCAAGGCTAGGCTATAAAAAAGGAAGATTCAGCTGCTTTGGTGTACCTTATCCAAGATACAGAGGAGGCAGTGCCAAATGTGATACAGGCACTGCACACAGTTGAACTTCAGCAGCACCTCACCAATGTTAACCCTAATGTATTTAACAACTTATCCTTCACTATAAATTGGTCTTTCTTCACCCTGCCACTAGATGATGATCCAAAATTAAATTGTATATTTCTGGGCACTCAATTGCCTAGCTCCCCTCAGAAAGAGTAAAATCTCTCCATGCACCTTGGCTCTCCCATTCCACTCGAGCCCTTATACATGAAAGGGACCCTGCATGGAAAACTTGATTAAAATTTCAATTCTCCAGCCAGCTGCAAACTTACAAACAACTTTGAAAGCTAACAAAATAAGTTTTTTTTTTCCTTGACCATCTCAAACCACAAATTCACCAAAAACAAATCTCCCCAAAATTCTGAGCAACCATCAACAAGCTTCTTAATCCTGATTCTCCTAGCATACCAAACCCTTTCCCTAATGACTCTCCTTTGCAACCATCATAAAGATCAACTCCTACTTCATAGACACCATAGTCACCCTAACTCAAAATGATCACAACTCAAATCAAACTCTGCCTCTCGCCTCCCCAAAATAATGCTCTGTTCTCCCTCAGCATACAGTCTACCATCTGAATTCCTAAAACTAACGGCTAACTCCATAGCCTACCCAGTCTCCATACTGATCAACAGCTCAATCCAAGAATATGTAGTCCCTTCATCTGGAAACAATTTTATGTTGTTCCACTTCAAAAGGTGGAAACTCTATTGAATTCACAAACTATAGGCCCATGGTGAGATCAGATCATAAACTAATCTCGCTGGAGGTCCTCATCCTGCCCCCACCTGAAATAAAAAAGACCACAGTGAAAAACTTCTCAAAAGCTGACTTCACACTTCTAAAAAACTAGTGTGGTCTCCTTTAAGGCCCCTGAGCCAGTGGTAAACATTACTCAAACCGCTGAATCACTCACCTACAGGACTGCATGGATCAGGCAATCCCAAACAAAACTAAGACTCTTTGTACCAAAGGCAAGTGTCCAGTCTGGTGGACCCCAGCCATAAACAAGCTCTACAACAAAAGGAGGAAGCTACTACAAGATAGAGCAAAATCCTTGAAAGGTAAGACACCTTTGATCATTATAAGTAAAAAACTAAGAGCTCTCATAAAATCATCCAAGGCAAATTTTGAGAGAAAAATCGCCAAGGACTCAGACAATCAATAAGGCCTTCTTTAGCTATGTTAGAAACCTAGGAGGAAACTCCCAGATATGCTCAGAATTAGTTCAAAATGATGTGAAGATTACTGAACCTACACACATTGCCAACATACTGGCTGACAGGTTCAGTGCAAACTCCTCCCCCCCCCCCAAAAGGAGAGATATCTATACCAGAGGATTGTAGCCCCCCAAACATCTCCAATGCCCAGGTGAGAACTGCTCTCTCCAAAGCAAAAAACACAGCATCCATGGGACCGGATGGTGTCCCCGGCTGTGTGCTCCACGAACTCAATGAGGAATTAAACCCGTAGTTAGGACAGCTGTTTAATCTTAGCCTCACCTCAGGATACGTACCCAAGGAGTGGCGCACGGCAACTGTGGTCCCACTTCACAAGGGCGGTGCCTCCACCGACCCTGGAAATTACCGTCCCATTAGCTTGACAAGCCTTATCTGCAAAGCCATGGGAGAGGATCATAATGGAACTCATAAAGACATAGGGAACTTGCAGACTTTGGATCCAACCCAGTTTGCCTTTGTCAAAGGCAGATCATGCCTTTTAAACTTGGTTGACTTTTTCGAGACAGTCACCAAGGCCATTGATGAGGGAAAGGCAGTCCATACAGCCTACCTTGACCTGGCAAAGGCCTTCGACACAATACCCCACTCAGGTACCATCGAAAAACTCATCAGCTTGAATGTAAACCCATACATCACAAGATGGGTTGCAAACTGGCTAAGTGACAGAACCCACAGGGTCAGAGTTGCTGGAGCCATGTCAGACTCAAAGCCTGGCACAAGTGGTGTCCCACAGGGCTCAGTCCTGGGTCCACTCTTGTTCGGCATCTACTTTTCTGAAGTACAAGCAAACACAGGAAGGTTATGGCTGACAAAGTTTGCAGATGACTGCAAACTGGGCCATAGTCGAAAACACATCTGACACAGATATCCTTCAGAAGGGCCTCACAGAAACGGATAACTGGTGCCAGAGCCATGGCCTAAAGTTAAATGCCAAGAAATGCATAGTCATACCCTTCAGGAAAAACAAGGTTACCCCTAGCTACCATATAGGTGGCAATCCACTGAGCACAGAAGAAGTCATCAGGGATCTGGGGACCCAGGTTGACAGTAGCCTTCGCTTGACACTCATGTTGCTAAAGTAGTTAGGAAAACCTTCTACATTGCCCACCTGATCATGAAGGGATTCACATCTAGATCAAGGGAGGTCATCGTCCCCCTGTACTCATCACTCATTAGACCTATGATTGAGTACAATGCCCCGTTCGGAATGTATCTGACCTGACACCTGCAGCAGCTGGAAAGGCCCCAAAAGTTCCTCACCAAAAGGATAAAGGGTCTCAAAAATATGTCTTATGCTGCCCGACTGAAAGAACTCCAGCTCTATTCAGTCTCATACCGCTTGCTCAGAGGTGACCTGTGCCTGACATATAAGGCCATGTCAAACCCTGATTTGATGAATATGCTTCACCTCAAAAAATCTAGATCCCTCAGAACCACAAGGACGGGAGACTTAAACCTTGACACTGTTATTAATAGAACGTGCTGGAGGGACAGATTCATCACCCAGAGACTCCCTATGCTGTGGAACAAAATCCCGGTACATGTGAGGCAGAGCACCTCGCTGGCCTTGTTCAAGAGGAATCTTGACCAATGGATGGGGGATCGCAGATATACCCCAGGGATTACTTCAGTGTCACTGCTTGACAGAGGCACAGCAAAATAATAGGCATAGTTTTATTCAAACTAAAGGGGTGGCGAAAGCCAAATAACTATGGGCTAGGCTAATAAATGCCCTTGGGCAGATAGCCTAGTATGAACCTATGAACCTATAGCATGTACTCGAAATTGATACACAACTTGTAGAAAATTTCCTACATGAAAATCTTCTCTCTCCACCACAACATAGATTTCACCTATACCACAGCACAACTACAGCCTCACTCTCATTCACTGATGCCATAGTAAAAGCCAGGGAAAATAATAACATTGTATCCTCCATCTTTGTTGACCTTTCCAAAGCCTTCAATACAGTGTCCCACCCAAAACGTCTCTCCAAAATGTCTGCTGCTTTCTCCAACCCTACTCTCAACTGGTTTTACAGCTACCTTTCCAATCAACAGCAGTCAGTTAAGTGGCTTTCTTCCTATTCCCCATTCCTCACAGTTAACACTGCACCTCCAATCCATCAGCCAACAATCCTTTAACTCTATTGAAAGCTGACTTAAAGACAACCAACTTTAACTCAACCCCCACCAAAATAAACTACTGCTTTTTCTCCCAAAAACTCAATCCCACCTTAAACCAACATTTACAATCACATCCCTTGATAATACCAAGACAGTAGTGCACACACCAAATTGCTTGGTGTTCTCATCAGTGATAAACTTAAATACAATCTCCATATCCAAAACTGTATAAAAAAATCACCAGAAACTTGGCGTGCTTTATCGATCAAAAAAATTCCTAACTAATGAGTCTACACTCTCTCTTGCTAATGCTTATCTACCACACTCTACTCTATTCCTTTCACATTCTAGCCAACATACAATCCACCTTAAAAGCAAAGTGGAACTCTGCTATAATAAAATTGCCAGATTTGCTGTGCACCAGCCCTTCAGCACACACCACTGTCCATCTCTAAAAGCCTTAAACTGTCTGGAACTATCTTCTCTCTCAACTAGCCCTTACACATTTCATACTAAATAAACATACTTTCTGCCCATCCATCTCTTCTATTACCACCTAATCTAACCTAACCACTCTCTCTCTCTGGAGCTCTGACTGCCTTCTCTTGAATATCTGTAAACCTAAAAGATCAGTAGGTCACAGCTTGTACAGCTGCACAGTGGCCTTGGCCTATAACAAAATCCCCGTAGATACCAGTTTCATACCAAACAGTCACAATATCAAAAAACTACTAAAAGAAAGACACCTGGCTCTGTTCCTGCCTTAACTCTGCCTAACGTCTCCATAATCCACTTCACAACCCTGCCTAGTCTGCCAGTAACCACTTCTTCCTTTCTCCTTCCATAACCTGCTTATTTACTATCCCCGCCACCTATTGTCCTCTCTTCTACTGTCTATAGTGCACTGCTGTCTTTTGTTCTGTTTATCTTCTCCTTCCCACCTACTTTAATGTCACCCCACTGCTACTGCTATTCAATACTCCTTTTCTTCTCTTCTCTTTATCCCCTTTTCTCACTACCAACCTACAAATACTTGTCCATCACTTCACATTTTTCCTTAAATACTTTACCCAATCTACCTGCCTCTTCTATACCATTATTTTCTCCCAGCCACCTGCAGCTATGAACAAATTTTGCAAGTAAACTTGTCTGTCCTTAGTGCACTTTTTATTTATTTTTAAAATTTACCTAGCTAATTGATGCTGAAACTTAATTGTATTTGCTAACTTATAGCTTTGTGCACATATTAATAATTTTACTAATTGTTTATATATGGAGCTTTTCTGCCCAGGCCTCTGCTGTAAACAGGCTTCTGCCCAGTCGGACTGTTATCGGTCAGCAAATGTCAAATAAATAAAAAATAGATAACCGAGAGAAATCCCACTTCTCAGGACAGCTTCTGAAATGGTTGGTTGATAAGTCTAGTGCGCACCTATGAACCTATAAAAGGCATCCAATAGATCCCACCAGAAGAGAGAGAATTTTATTCCACATCCATTTTAATTCTACATAGATAAATTATTTCAGGCTGATTCTTCATTTTGAGTGGCTTAAACACCTTAATCTCCAGGGAAAACATTTGCATGGGCATGGAGCATTCAGTCCTTTCATGTCTATTAGAAGCAGACTAGGTGTGTTTCTGTGGACCTCCTACATGCCTCTTGTACATAAAAAATTGCTAAGGAATCAAAGTGCTTGCAGTTCTGTGTAAGAGCCAGTCATTACCCATCCCAGGTGTTTCCATTTTATCTCTCCTCAGCCCTCCCAGGTGTTTATGAAATGCATGTCCATAGTAAAATCTTAGCAATGGTTGCATGGAGACCTTCTTGTATGTCGGTGAATGTCAACTGTTTCATAGGTTCAGTCTTTGTCTCCAGTCTACCTAATCTAAATGTTCTGCACTTGTGATTAAAATGAACCTTGCAAAGCCTCAGCTAACCACTTTCTGGCTGGTTGCTTTTATCAGCTCCAGTTTAGACACCATTCATTGTCCGACATATCTAATGGTTGGTTGTATATTACTATTTCAGACCAAATTCTTCACAGTCATACATTGCAGCAAGGTTTCACTCCACCTGCCCGTGAAAACCCTAGGAATAATGTCAATATCCAGACTGGGCATGAGAGTATTGCAGTGAATAGTTTTGAGTCCAGTTCAGAATCCATACTGTATTTTGCACCAAAATCAGAATATTCACATCTGCAGAAATGTTCAGTAGTGGCAGGATCTCACTATTTTTTTTATCTTGGAAACCCTTTTCAGCTTACTCATACCATATAAGTCTGACTTTGGATGGTGGTGTGTATTGCAATGGGCAGGTGGCTCAGGGTGCCAGTACATCTGCTAATTCAAGCTTATACATCAGTGTCCCACAGATGAAGACAATTTGGCTTGTCATCTCATTATGACTGCCATCCACTCAGACAGCATAATATTAGCTTGGTGTCTTGAGGTACAAGAAGGTTCATACTCTTGGACCTTGTGTTGAGAAAATGTATTCTTAGACACGAGATTATAGATGGATTTACAAAATCTTATGCAAAACAGTTTGGCTCCACAAAAGGAGTGGTAAGTTGTACTAGTGACATCCGGGTGTCCCCAGATACTGGAATCAAATTTAAATTATATTTAAAAAGAACTGTGCAAACTGGATTCAAACAAAGCACAGGGAGGAGACTGAACGAGTAACAATGACCTAAGAACACTTCAGCAAGAAGTTACAGTACCATTATATCTGTTATTCACTACGTCATATAAATATGGGGAGATTCCTCTAGATTGGAGTCATACACTTATTAAACCTGTTTAAGGGAAGGGGGAGTAGGGCAAACCCAGAGTCATATAGACCCTTAAGTCTACTTTCATGTTGTGGAAAAATGGAGAAGGTAATGTTGGCTAAATTATTGTCAGAACTGGGTAGGCTGGGACTTGAAACCATATATCTGCATGCATATGTTGAAATCAGATCTATAACCACCACCAGTACCATGGTGTTCTATAACAATATAATAGCTATGAATGAAAAATTGTGCTGTAATGTAATTTATATAGATTTAACTTCAGCATTTGACAGGGTCATATACACAACACTGATCAATAAATTAGTACAACTAGGTATTGATGTACTCTTGATGGGATGGATAGCTGCATAGCTTACAACCACAAGGCATTCTATAGCTATGTCAAGAATCTAAATGACAATGCTCAGATCTGCTCTGAGCTACAACAGAATGGCATTAAATGTACTGATCCCAAGGATATTGCCAGTATCCTGGCAGATCGATTCAGTGCAAACTTCACCCCCCTCTCGCCCCCTAAAGGGCCCATCTCAATATCAAAAGATTGGCAAAGTTCGGTAATAATGGCCACACAGGTAAAAAATGCACACTCCAAAGCTAAGAATACAGCCTCCATGGGACCAGACGACATCCCAGGCTTTGTACTGCACGAACTACAAAATGAACTGGTACCTCACCCAAGTTTAATCATAGCCTCATCTCAGGCTTCGTGCCCACTGAGTGGTGTACTCCACAAGGGGGGGAAATCCACCTTGGATCCCAGGAACTACTGCCCCATCAGTCTGATGCACCTGATCTGCAAGGCCATGGAACGTATTATCATGGAACTTGTAAACAAAGACATTGGCAACCTTCAAACACTGGACCCCATGCAGTTTGGGTTCGTGAAGTGCCGATCTGGTCTCCTGAACCTGATTGACTTCTTCGAATCAGCCTCCAGAGCCGTGGACAAGGGTAAGGTGGTTCACACAGCCTGTCTGAACCTTGCCAAGGCCTTTGACACTATCCCCCACTCTGGAATCGTAGATAAACCTACTAAGTTGGGGATTAATCCCTACATCACTCGATGAGTTGCCAACTGGCTTACTGACAGAACCCACGCTGTAAAAGTAACAAATTTGAAATCCAGCTCCAGACAAGTGGAGTACCTCAGGGTTCAGTCCTGGGACAGCTCTTGTTTGGCATTTACTTCTCTGAAGTACAAGCCAACAGTAAGAAAGTCTGGCTAATAAAGTTCTCTGACTGCAAACTGGGAGCCATTATTGAATCCTCAAATGATGTGGATATTCTACAAAAGGGCCTTACAGAAACAGATGCTTGGTGCCAGAGCTATGGGCTCCAGCTCAATGCCAAGAAATATATAGTTATCCCCTTTGGGAAAAAAACATGTACCTGTGAATTACCACATAGGTGGCAGTACACTAAACACAAAGTGTGATAAGAGACTTAAGGATGCAGGTAGACAGTGGTCTCATCTTCAATAACCACATCACCACAACAGTCAGGAAATCCTTCTATGTGGCACACCTCATCACTAAGGGCTTTTCATCCAGTAAAACGGAGATCATTGTCTTACTGTACTCATCCCTCATTAGACCCATAAAATATGCCTTGTTTGGTATGTACCTCTCAAGTCGTCTGCAACAACTGGATAGCCTGCAGAAATACCTCACTAAAAGAATCATAGGCCTAAAGCAGATGCCCTATGCTGACAGTCTTTAAAAAAAAAACACTTGTACTCTGTCACATATCATCTACTCAGAGGCGATCTCTTCTTAACATACAAGGCCATGTCAAACCCAGAGCTGTTGGACATGCTACACTTAAAGAAATCCCAATCTTTCAGAGGCGCACGCTCCAGGGATCTAAACCTTGTCATCACAATGAAGAAAACATGCTGGAGGAATAGGTTCCTGACCCAGAGACTCCCCAGACTCTGGAATAGACTGTCCATACATGTCAAGCAGAGCGCCTCTTTGACCCTCTTCAAAAGGAATCTTGATAGGATGGGAGATAGGAAATTCACCTGGGGATCACATCAGTCACCCTGCTAGACAGGGTTCCAGGAAAGTAAATATTGTGGAAAGAAATAGCCAGGGAATTGTTATGGCTAGGCTTGTATAGGCCCTAGGGCCGATAGCCTAGTGCCAACCTATGAGTAGGGCATGGCAAGTATCATACAGCAGCTGGATAGGTGAAATCCTTGGTTACAGTCAAGGTGTCTCACAGGGCTTTGTCCTAGGTCCTTACTTGTTTAGATTGTATCTTTCAGACCTAACTTTTTCATCTGAGGTGTTCTACAGTTTATATGCAGATGACTTGAAATTGGGTAAACTGATTACATGTGTTACAGGTAAGGCATGTCTGCAAAATAACTTGACTAAATTGACTATTTGGGCACAGGAGAATAATATGCTGATAATGCATCAAAAACTAAGCATTTGAAATTTGGTAGGCATAAATTTAAAGGTGAACATTTAATACAGCACATATTGATTGAAACTGTAGACTCATTTAAGGACCTAAGTATATGGGTAGATTCACATGAGTTTTTCTTATATCATCCAATTGGTTAATGATAGTTCTAGAATTATAGGTTGTATAAATAGATTTATAAAGTCTAGGAAATCAAAAATGAAGTCATTGTTAGTTACATTAGATCCTAATTTGAGTATGGAAAAACAATATGGAAACCCTATAAGAAAACAAACATAAGTAAACTAGAAAGAGTACAATGGAAATATACCAAGGGTATCCATGGATGTGAAAATTTCAGTTATGAAAGGCTAAAATTTCTGAACTTGTACAGTGTCTCTTACAGATATCTAAGAAGAGATCTTATTCAGGTATATAGGGCATTTAGTGACAACTACCTCTGGGAATGTTTGGGGTTAACAAACAGTACTAGAGAATCCTCAGACAACATATGTAGAAGATTCTATAGGAATGAGAAGTGTACTAATTGGTTCTCTGACAGAGTAGCTGATGCATGGAACAGACTACCAAATTACATTAAAGCAAGTACTAGTTTAGATATATTTTTAAGAACAGCCTGGATACTTATTATGGGAACAAGTGTTTTGGTATACTGGCAAGCGAGAAGGGCAATAATGACTGCTTTAAATATTTGTGTGTATGTATGAGAAATAATGCAGAATGGAAATGGACCATTCAGTTTTGATACTTTCTGGTGATAAAATCGCATTCCAAGCGAGACCAGTTCTGTCATGGGGAAATTGATATATTCTCTTGATGTTTCAAAAATAATCCATCAGTAAAAATAATAAAGGGATGTGTAAGTGTGGGTCCTGTACAATTTGTAGATTTATTTTAGAGGGACTATTTATATATTTGAAATACTTAGAACTATTCTGGTTAGTGGGGTCTTCAATTGTAATTCTGAAGGGATTATTTATATCACTGTTTGTGGAGACTGTGATTGTTTCTATATTGGTATGACTATTGGGACCTTAAAGAGAATGAAAGAACATTTGTATGCAATAAAGAAAAAAGATATAAAGAATACCATGTAGAGGCACAAAATGAATTGCTTAGAAAGTAAAAAGATTTCTATTTGCAATCTTAGAACAAGTACCCAAAGATTTGCGGGGTGGGGACTATAGGGGTAAAGTTGAGCAAAGGAAGACTATGTGGCACTTAAAGTTAGGAGCAGACAATCTCCCCGGGTTCGACGACACAATAAATATAAAGTGTTTTTTTTAAAAGGGCAAAGACTGAATTATTTATTTTACATTTATTGACCGGGTTTGTCCGACTGAGCTTAGTAGCCATTTTTCAGCGGAGGCCCAGGGAGAAAAGCTCCACATGTTCTACAGATCATCATTTACAAAAATAAGTAAACAATGAACAACTGGTTTACAGAAAATATTCAAAGCAGCATATATATATGAAAAACAAGGATTTACTGCAGCAAAGTAATCATTTTGTCTGTCAGATTTAGAATCCTGCATTAGTCAGAATGACTAGCTATAGTTTTGTCACCAGACATAAAATCTTACATTATGCAAAGTGTATGTAATGTGCTTAGGATAGAAAAGTTAATGTGAGGCAAGGTCTAGAAAGTTAAAGAAAGTTACATAAATTGGGAGCAGATAGAGGTGTGCAGTTAGGGTTGATAAGCTGTTTAAGGAGGGTGGGTACAGAAGTGGGTCCATTGGCTTAACAGGTATTTGTTAGTGCCTAGCTTGAATTGACTAAGTTGCTTAAGTGACCCGATCTCTAGTGGGAGTTTGTTCCAGGCCTTGGAAGGATTATAGCTATAGAGAATACATCCTTTCTTAGTTTTAGATTTGTGGATTTGTAGCAGATCTAGGTTAGAGCTCCAGAGGGATCTAGCAGGTGAATAGTGGGAGATGACAGGATAGGATAGAACAGTAAGAAGGCTGATAAAGGATAGAGTGGATGGTCTGGATCTGAGGGAGAAGAAGCTGGTGAGGTAGTTATAGCCATTTAAGGTATTTGAGTGAGAGAGTGATGTGACTTGTTAGTTTGATGGGCTGCAAATTTGGCTATCTTTTTGTAGGTAGATTCAAGTTTGGCAAAGAGTGGAGTTGAGGTAAGTAAGAATTTGAGAGCTGTATAATACATTGGGTATGAGGTTAGGCATACGAGAGAGTTACTTTAGCTTCACTGGTGAGAGAGTTTTTGTTGCGGTAGAGGAGCCCTAGTTTCTGATGAGTTTTCTTGATACAGTTGTTAGTGTAGATTGAATTTAAGTTGGTCATCAGTGATGACACTAAGGAGTTAGTTTCCACCTTGATGTGTGTGTTATTGAGGGACAAGATTGTGGAAATGGATTTAATGTGGTTGTAGTTTTTAGGAAGAAAACGCAGTAGCTTCGTTTTTTTTTTTGGGGGGTTAAGGATAAGCTGGTTATCAGAGAGCCAGTTTTCTACTGAGTTAAAGGAAGTCTGTGTTGTAGACATGAGTTCAGAGGGAGAGTCAGCAATAGTGATGACAGTAGAGTCATCAGCATATTGGACCAGTAATGACTGAGGACAGGAAGAATAAAGAAGATTAGTGAAGATTTTGAAAAGTAGTGGACCAAGGATGGAACCCTGAGGGACACTCATTTTAACTGGGAGAAGAGGGGAGTGCAGACTGCCACTTCACTGCTTGAAATCTGTCAGTGAGGTAGCTGGAAAACCATGCAACAGTAGCAGGGGAGATGGTTAAGGTTGGTTAGTTTGTGCAGGAGGAGAGGGTGAGAGACTGTCAAAAGCTTTAGAGAGATCTAAGAATAGGCAGGAGACAAGTTTAGTATTAAGGAATGATAGGGCAGTAGTAGTACTATGCTTTGGTCTAAAGCCATGTTGAGTAGGTGTGCGCAGATTTTCAGAGAGTAGGTAGTGCGTAACATGTTTATGTATGCATTTTTCTAAAACTTTAGAGAGAGGATGGCAATTGCTCTAAAATTAGTGATGTCTTTGGAGTTACCTCCTTTATGTATTGGTAGAATGAAGAATTGTCTCCATATGATGGGACTTTGGACTCTGAAATGGAGCGGTTCATTAAGATACAGGGAGAGCAAGAGAGTCAGCAGCTAACTGAAGGAAAAGGGAAGAAATGTCTAGAAGCTGAGCAAGGTTTAAGTTTAGAGAGTAGGGATTTGATGTAGCTAGTGGGTACAGGTTTGAGGGAAAAAGAATTTGAGAGTATAGTGGGATTTGATAGAGAGTGGTTTGAAATATTAAAGATAGATGAGTTGGCACTGGGGTTAAATAGTTTGGATATAGTCAATGAAATATGCATTGAAAGTGGAGGCAGTATCTTTGGGAGTCTTATCCGGACAAAGATTGGGGGAGCAGAGACCACCAGGATGTAGTATGTGGTTTAATGAGCTTGGGTTAGATTTCAAGGCTGAGGGTGGATTATAGTAGAAGTCTCTTATCTTTATTAATACACTTTTTGGTCTGATTTCTAAGTTCTTTGTATTTTAGCAAGTTTACAGGGAGCTGTGTTTTGGTCCATGTTTTCCATGCTCTGTCTCTATTTTTCATTAGAATCTGGGTGGAATTTGATAGCCATGGAGATATGTTAGATTTAATACAGACTGTGTGTAGGGGGGCAAGTGAGTCAAGAATATTAAGAAAGGTGGAATTGAAAGACAGGACAGCAGCATCAAGGGGGAGTTGGGTAAGGAAATTCCAGTTAACTTTAGAGAGAAGAGATTTAAAGATGTCAGGGTGGAAGTTAGTAAGCTTGTAGCATGTGATAAATCTATGCTGTTTAGTAAACTGAAGAGAGATATCCAAGTATTTTTATTGGGGAGTGATCACTTGGTGTGTTGGGAAGTGTTTCAGGATTGTGATTTAGAGGGATGAGAGACTAGAATCCAGATGGTAAGGGTGTTGTGCATATGAGAGCTGTTGGTATGGGTGGCATCAAGTTGAGTAAAGCTGTACAAGATAATGTGCAAGGAAGAATTTGGGGTACAGAGAGTTAACCAGTTAATTCTGACATCCCCAAGAATAATGGTTTCATTAGGAATATGTTGAGAGAAGTATGAAAGTATGTTTTCCAGCAGCCGTAAGTTATCCCCCGGGGGAATGTAGATTGCTACTATTGTGATGGTGGTATGGGTATTAAGTACAAGGTTGGCTGTCAGTATTTCAGTTGGGGAAAAGAATGGGATAGTTTTATTGTTAAATTGTGATTATTGGTATATGTTATACATATGTTTTTAGGGAAAAGTTTTTTTAAGAAATTAGTAGGGTGGGAGTTTAAATGAGGTGGTATCATACCTTTCATGTTTTATTGGTTAATTAGTTTATTCATTTTATTGGTGTTTTGTATATAAAGTGGTTTAGTTACTTGTGGAGTTTGGTCTGATGAAGTCTGGTGTGAGGAAATTGAATAAAAGATTTTTACACTAACTGTTTCTTTCTGAGCTACTTGGTGGAATTTCATTTATTGGTTTGCTGTTTTCTATTTTGGGGGCTTTTTTCAATGATCCATCAGTCCTAATGTACCTTGGAAACTGTTCTTCATGTGGAGGAAGGCTTATTGGAACTTGTTTGCATCCTCAGCCACTGCCAAGTGCATCAGTTTCCCCCTTATCCCCCTCTAACAGTATGACCCAAGAATGCTCTGGTGCAGGAATGACATTGTGGTATCTCTTTAATGCTTTCCCTGTTTCTTCTGATGATGAAGTTAACTCAGAGTAAAACAACTCAAGGAAAGGCCCTTTTTTATAGCACCTTGTGAGTTTCTGCAGACTTTGTTTCCCTTAATTGAATGTTTACCTGTTGGATAAGTGATTTATGAGGTTGTATGATAAAAATGCTGTTCAGTCATCCATCAGCCAAGACACTATATTGCATTATGGGATTAAGAATGGGTCGATAGCTGTCTGGGCAAGTTTTACTTACAGAATAGAACTAATACTTGCTGACATTAGTCCTACTATCCAAAAATAATTATGTAAGTGCATACATTTTTGTAGAGTATGCCAACAGCTGTTTAATGCCTATAATACCAGAATGACTGCTGATGGACCCCATTTGAAGCTGAAGTAGGAAAGTATGCTGAAGTAGATATGGAACAGTGATTGTAACAACAAAGCTGCCTGTGGGTGTGGCAGATTTTGAAATAGGATCTGTAAATGCACACACCTGTCATGTGTTCGGTGTTTGCACTGTGCCTCCACAAGCACTGGACAAGGGTAGATTGTAGATGTCCTTCTATATCACTGTTGTAGTATTCATATGGGATCTCCAGCCAAGGATCACCCTATGTCTGATCAGCATACCAAAGTCTATAACTCTTATTAGTGCCTTATGTCAGACATATGCTCTCCATGTCAGCATGGAGCTTAAAGGTGACATATGGATGCTCCCAACTCAAAATGTCTTTGCCACCAGTCCAAAAGCAAATGTTGTAGGTCAGTCTGAGTATAGTTCACTGTGCTGGTTATATCATGCCTTTCACAGATAAGTATTCTGTTGGAGTTTCGTTTCCTTTTCTTCTATGGCGTATTTTTTTTTTTTTTTTTTTTTTTGAGTTCATGTCATCCAAGAATGAGTAATATCAGTGTGGAGGGCAGATTCCACATAAAGATAATCACAAGTGTTTGTTTTGTCTAAGTGCTTGTCACAACCACATTGTGTGTTCTATTGGTCAGGTGTTTCTTCTGAAGACTCTTCTCGGTTATCTGTCTTCTTTACATTTATTTTGAGAAACGATGTCTCATATTGCCAGCCCAGGTACCATGGTTGAGTCCACCCACCCTGAGGAAAAGGCTAGAAAGTTGAGATCTGATACTGCTGCTGTGCATCATCTGCCAGACATCTCTCTCAGGGTGGATGGTACCCTTGAAGACTTCTCTATGCTGACATCAGTTCCTTCAGCCCCAGTCCTGTTGAAGGTAGGCATGCAATTGGCTTCATGCATGACCTCCAAGGCATTGCAGATGTCCACTGTGGACGTGGAGGGACAACAATGGCTAATCATATCTGAGGTGCCTGTGGGGATTCCCCAGATATTAGGGAGGAGGTGCCTGGTACCCTGAGTCAAGGCAGGTTTCTGAACACTGAAGTTTGTAAAATCCAACATCCCCCTCAAAAATGGACAGAAAACTAAGCACATTTGTACCGGCCCCAAAGATGGACAGGAATGTCAGGATTTTTACTCGAGACTTGTTTAATGTCCTGATGGCTTTAAGACCACCTCAGGGGGTTTCAGTTCATGCCCCTCTTTGGTCCTCTACCCCTAAACAATCCAGGGAATCTGATTCCTCTGCCGAGGAATCTGACTCGTATGAGGATTCCTTGGTCTACCCCCAAATGCTATCACCCATGGCTCTGTAGAGGAGGAGAAGTCCTTAAGTCCTGACTTCCCTTTGGAGGAACTGTCCTTTGGAGGAAACCGTGGTTTGTGTGATGGAGCATTTTAAGTGTGACTGCCCCCAAGCTTCTGACATCCAGAAAATGTATTTGAGGTGTTGCAGATGGACTCCCCTAAGCCTTCAGCTGTTCCTCCTGTTTGGGATCCTCTGTTAAATACTTTTCAGCTATTTATTTGGCTCCTGACTCCCAACCTCCTGATCCTAAGAAGCCTGACCATTTTTATAAGGTGCCTGAGGCTTTCCAGTTCCTTTTTGTACTTCTGACCCTGCTGTGGTCTGTCCTCTGCTGATAAGCCTTCTTGTATTCTTCTAAGCTACTTCCCTCATATAAGGATAGCTGAGCTATGAAGAGGTTGGGGAAGATCATCTATACTTTTGTCACACTGGCATTTCATGCCATTAAGAATCAAACTCACATGACCAGGTATAGTTTATCCTTTTGTCTCCGCTAGGAAGGGTTCTGTCTGACCTGCTGATTCTGAGGCAAATTCCACTGCTCTTTTTTTGGTGAGTTCTGCATCTCAGGTGGCTTGTAACTCCATTAAGTGTAGTTACGATGCCTCCTCTAGAGTTGCTGCATCAGGGTTTGTCATACTTACTTTATTTTTATTTTACATTTATTTACCAGGAAAAAAAACTGACTGGGCAGAGCTGCCCATTTTCATCAGAGGCCTTGGGAGAAACGCTCCATACAGTAATAAAATAGACAATAAGTAAAAGTAACAATTACACTGCCACACAGTAATAATGCACAGAGTAATACAGGCGATATAGGATTACAAACGATAGCAACATTTGCACTACATTTTTGTAGCCACATGAATTTCTACATATAGTAACAATAGTGTCAAGACTGCAGAAATTGGTACATATAGTAAAAATGTAATAAATACATCAGTAGCCATGCACAGTAAACTGTAAGAGTATGTAGTACTATTAATGCTAATATGCATTCTGTCTACTTTTAGGGGGCTAGAAATTCTGAATGAGACTGTTTTGCAATGAAAGAGAGGAGGTGTACGTAGGAGTATTGGTAGTATTTACCCAGGGCTGGTGCAGGAACAAGGTCATGAGTTGGATAGGTGTGACTTAAGAAAGCTCTTAAAATCATGTATGTTTTCTAGTGATTGGATATCTAGAGGAAGTGTATTTCATGTTTTTACGAGAGCACTAGCATAGAGGGAGTCCCCAGAGTTATATTTGCTTGTAGAAATTTCAACGAGTGGTTTGTTAGTACTTTAGTGAGTGATTGCTGGTATAGTGGTGTAGTAGTCCTAGCAGAACTGTTTTTTTTTCTGGGGTGATAGATTTGGTGGACTATTGTAAGTTGGTTAAAAATTAGTAGGTTTAGTAATTCTGGTCAGGATAGTGTTTTAAGGGATTGACAATGGTGGGATCTGTAGGATGAGTCGGTGGCAAATTTTGCTATCTTGTTATAGCAAGATAGTTTATTTATTTCACCTTTCTTTGGATTGATTAGTACTGAGGAGGCATACAATACTGTGGAGAGTAGGTGGGTTCTTGCACGGGTGACTTTACTATCAGAAGTTAGGTAATTTTTGCATCTATAAAGGGTACCTAGTTTTTTGTGAACTTTTGTGATGGTTTGAGCTACGTTTGTCGAATTTCATATTGTGATCTATGATTATGGATGTGATGGGGTTATTGTTGGATGATATTTTAAAACAATGGAATTGGGTCAGTAGCTTTAAAGGGATGGAATAAGATTAGTCTTTTTTTTGGGGTTGAGTATTAGTTGAGTCAGCCATTTTCTATTACTAAAAAGGATTGTTGGGTGATTTGTTGTAATTGTTGGAGTGATGGAGCAGAGCATATTAGAGTAGAATCATCAGCATATTGGATGGGTCTATTTTAGATGATCGAACTTCCAAATGTTCATCATATGGTCGACACCATATGATTGAACTTTTAAAAGTTCGAACATCTAATAAAAAAAAATAAACTACACAAATAACCTACCTGAACATTTTAAGCAGGAGGGCAAGCCCCCCTGCATCCCCACATCCCCTGCTCTCTAGATATATCAACTCCGAGATCGCACTACAGTGCAGAAAAGGGAAATCTTCCCATTCCGTGCTGTATGGAGATCTCCGTTAAAATGTTCAAACTTTCAAAAGTTTGATCATATGGAGTTGACCTTATGAAATTCAAACTTTTGAAAGTTTGATCAACTAATATAGACCCTACTGGACCAGGTTGGCATGGAGGGTGGCTATATGTAAGTTGGTGAATATGGTGAAGAGAAAGGGGGTCTAAGGAAGGATCCCTGTGGATCACCTAAGTTTACAGGGAGAATGGGGGTTAGGCCGTTTTCCCATTTTACGGCTTGTTGACAATTTGAGAGAGAATCTTTGAACCATGATAGTGTGGAGTTGTGAAGTTTGAGTTCTGAGAGTATGGTTAGTCGTTTGGAATGGGAGACTCTGTCAAAGGCTTTGGAGGGGTCCAAGAATACGGTAGAGACAAGATTGCCTTCGTTCCGTTTTTGATTTACAGTATTGGTGAAACTGATAAGGGTAGTAGTGGTACTATGGTTTGGGCTGAATCTGTGTTATGTTTCAGCCAGGAGATTATTAGTTAGTAAGTAGTTTAGTATTTGGGAGTGTACAGATTTATCAAGGAGTTTCAATAGAGGGGGATAGTATGGCAATTGGATGGTACTTTGTTAATTCAGTTTAATTGCCCCCTTTGTGTATTGGTATTTTATGAGAGGTTTTCCAGAGTGATGGAATAGATTTGGCTATTGACCTGTTTATTAATATGGAGACTGAATATAAGATTGCTTTGGCTGCAATCTTGAGGTATTCACCTGGGAGTCTACTAGCTGCAAGAATAGTGGGTTTTAGTTTAGTCAGGTATTTATATATTGTGTTGGTTGGGACTGGTTGTAGGGAGAAACTGTTTTGGTCAATGGTTGGCATTTGGGGGTTTGTGTGAGTTGTGGGAGACCTGTTATTAATCAGACTTTGAATGGAGTTGAAGTATTCATTAAATTGAGTTGTGGTGTTGCTAGTTGAGGTGTCAATATGGGGGGGGGGGGCAGTAGTGGTTTTCCCTAGTTTTATTACTTTATTGGTGGCTGTCTAACATTTTTGAGAGTTTGTTCTATGTTCAGCCTGAACCTAAGAGTAGTGGTTTTACTTGTCAATTCTTATTTGTTTTTTTGAACTTATTTCTTAGTTTGAGGTAATGTTGCCTATTTATGGCTGGTTTTGTTTTGCCACCATGCATCCCATGCCTTATCTCTCTGTTTTAAGATTTGCTGGGTATTTTTGTTAAGCCAAGGGGCATAGTTGGATTTTGTTCTTATTGTTCTAGTTGGGGCAAGCTGGTCAAGAATGTTTAGAAAAGTAGAGGTGAGATTCTTGGCTTCATCTTCAGGCTTTGCCTGATGGCATTAAGGCTAAACTTTATGTGACCCACTCTAGATCATCAAAATCTCTTTGGTACTCCAGTGACAAATTTATTTAAGACCTTATAGGACCAAGGTAAGGTCATGAAGGACCTTAAACAGATTTTTAAACATCTACTGTTTATTAAAATGATATCACGAGTTCAGTAAGCACTTTTGTCTCCTTATATGCGACTTCTTCAGACTGAATAATGTAATGTTAAAAACGCATTTAAATACACAAATAGTCACATGGAAAACACTCCCTTTTCAGGAACATTAATGTTTTAACCCTTTTCTCTTCTGATAAACAACAAAATCTTCTCTGTTCAGTCCTGGTGGATGGCAAGCATTTAATTTTATTTGCCACAAATATTCACACCACCCCAATTCATCTTCAACATTAAGCAGTTTGTCAAACTCTTGTATTTGATCCAAGACCATAAACTTGTAGTGTACCTTGCATTTACTAGTCTTTTAGTGTTTACCAAATACAATTTTTTCATCCCTCACCTCAATTATACTTGTGCTCAATATCTGTTGCCTATATTGTATTACCAAATATCGTATCTCTATTAGCCCATCAGGCGAGTGACAGGAAAATTCACTGATGTGTGTAACTTGATAAAAGAAGGGAATTGTGTGGCTGTAAAACTCAAGGAGGTCAACTACAGGGTGCCCATGCAAATAAGTAATAGTGTTGATGGTAAAGCTATAAAAATGGAATAACAGGAACATTTTAAAAAGTTATCCTGAAGTAAACAAGGTTGTTGGAGAGTACCTAGTGTTTGTACAAAAGAGGGGCAAGAGCTTTAAGAATTAGTTTTAATCCAAGTTAAATAGACCCAGAGCAAAATACACAAAGCCAGGTATTTTCAAATGTTATATCTGTAACTTTTGTGATTATCTGTTCACTGTTATAGAAGAACATAGTATTAATGATTATAATATTAAAATTAAGGGACAGTTTACTTGCAAATCAAAATTGGTGGTATACTTAGTAGTTTGTAGGTCCTGCATGTCTTTATGTAGGTCGTACCACCAGAGAATTATATAAACGAATACATGAGCACAAGTATGCAATTCAGGTGGGGGTGAAAAAATGCACTTGGTAAACACTATAAGACTAGTAAATGCAACGTAGACTACAAGTTTACGGTCTTGGATCAAATACAAGAGTTTGGCAAACTGCTTAATGCTGAAGATGAATTAGGGTGTTGTGAATATTTGTAGCAGGTAAAATTAAATGCTTGCTATCCACCAGGACTGAACAGCAGGGAAGATTGTGTCTGAAACAGGACATTTTCCATATGACTATTTGTGTATTTAAATGTGTTTTAACATTCCATTATTCAGTCTGAAGAAGTCTCATATAAGGAGATGAAAGAGCTTACTGAACTGATAGTTATTTTAATGAATTTTGCTTGGTTTTATTTTACTGTTTTTTGTGTATTTATCTTACAGCTTTACTGTTATTGTTTAAATAGCATACTATTCTGAAATCATGTACAGGAGCTCTGCTATGACCCCTTATATCACGTGGCAATAGGATGCTGGCATGCACCACTCCTTAAACAGCCACAGGTAAGTATTGCTCACAATAAGGCTGCTGGAGAGTATGATGGCATTGAACTCTGGGACCCTGAGTGGTTTGGCCAGTGGAATGTCCCTGCATTGCAGCCAGAAGGGCTTTGGCTATGACCATGACCAAGGAAATCACACCTTGGGACAGGCAGCTGTGGAAGTGTGCTGGACAGTGATGCGGTCTCCATAATGGTGTGCCATCTGTGTAAGCCTGGTATGTAACCATACAAAAAGCATCTGCCCGTTTGCTTGGCTGTAATAAGTAGTTGCCTGCGTCCTCATGGCTGCACCAGTTGTCAAGCAAGGCCACCACTGCCCTAAACAGGCATGTCTGCTCAAAGTCTGTATATGCCATGTCTTTTAGCATGCATTGCAAGATGTTCCTAATAGGTGTATACTAGGCTCATGACCACTGGGGCTTTTATAAGCCTAGCCATTCATCCCAAATTTATCCTGCAAGTTTTTTTAGCCATAGAGGTTATTTTAAGGGGTATATGTAAGCCAGGATATAATTTACTGACTGCCATCATCCATTAGAGACATAGATGTTAGACCTGGGGTGAATTTTCAATTTCACATCCAGTGGTCCAGGTTACACTTGAATATGGTTAGGGAAGATCTATGCTTCACATGGATGGGAAACCTTTTAGAAGAGGGGAATTGTCTTGAGATGTATACCTGTCCCTCGGGTATGTCCTATTTATATTGCAAGCAAAGTTCAAGTTCCTAGATTGAGTAGTTCTAATGCTGCTGGTTTTGTGGGTGTGCAAAAGATCCATCAGAATAGGATCCAAGGATGTCTTTTATGCCAGCCACAGATAGCCTCCCAGCAGTCTGTAAGAAAGAGAGTATAGAGAGAGGACTTTGAGGAAATCTGCATGAGCCATGTTGTTTACAGCCTGTATTCTTTTTGTGATGGACCTCCATAGATGTTCCATTTGCTCGATGTGCCTGGTCAGATAACATATCAAAGTGGTGCCACCACTCCAACACTATGCCATAGTACAGCAGAAGCAGTGGATAGATTAGTGATGCTAGTTATCCATCAGAACTGTGCTGACAGTGCAGTCTATAACTAATGTAATGGAGGCCCAATATCTCCACAGCATGCCATACAGTCTGTGTACATCTGACACTGCTGCAAACCCTGCATAGCTGAACAGTAGCCTGACTTGCCCTGTCTTTGTCAGATTAAGCCCCCTAGTAGGACTCTATCTAGTCTTCCCTTTTTCCAGTTCCTTTTCAGACTGAGTCCTCCCAATATAAATATGTCCTGCTCTGTTCTGTTTCCTTTTGTTAATCAGGTTGAGGACTCTCAACAAGACTACAACCTGTCCTGTACTGTTCCCTGTCAGTTTGAACTCCCCCCAGCTAGGACTGTAACTTGTCCTGCATTATTCCCTGTTCCCTTAGGTTGGGTCCTCTGGCAAGGCTATATACTGTCCTACCCTTTGTCAGGTTGGATCCCCTCACCTACATGCCTATTCCCTGTCATGCCCTGTATGGTGTTCACACACACACACACACACACACCCTTTGGTCAGTAACTCTTTCTGTCTCCATTTACACTTGTGTGCTCACTGCTGTCCTGAGGCCCCTTTGCTAGTAGTCTTGCCTGCTGTCAGTTTGCAATTATGTCAGTACACTCTATCGTTTGTATTTTGATGCCCAAGTTGCTTGCTGTAATGTGGCCTCCTGCAACATAACTGCATTTTTATCATGATAAAATGAACCTTGCAGCTCAGTAATTATGTTAATGTGGTGAGTTAGGGTGGTCTTCTCTGAATCGCAGCTTTAATGCAATGCATTCTCTGTAATAATTGGTGCTGCCATTTTCATGCCTACATATTCCTGGGGTGGGAAGTAATGTGCACATGTGCATAGCTGCTGAGAATTCTGTATTGTTGCCAGGCTGTGCTGGTGTTCTTTTGAATCGCATTGCCATGCTGCCTAGGGGTGCATGGCATGTGGTGTCCAGTATGTAGAGCTGTGTGCACCAGGCTGCCATTTTCTTCTAAATTCTGACCTACATAATGGACATAACCACTTCTGGTGTTGAATTCTGCAGGCCTCCCATTTGATGTAGCCAGGAAACAAAACTGTTCCTGCACCTGCTGCACAGAACCCTGGGGAGTTCCTGCTGGTGGTGGGGGGTATGAGGGTGTCTTTAAAATTAATACTTGTCATTAGCTTTCCAGAATGCTAAGTGATGCCAATGGCATCTGTAACAAATGGAGAGACTTCCAGCACATCTATCTGGAATTTTGTAAATTATATATTTGTGAATATCAACATTATTTATATAAGATGGTTGTGTTACAACTGTATTAGAACTGTATATCATATGTATATCAAACTGGTTCATACAGATGTGTGTTGAAAAGTTATTTTATAAAGTGCTTGTGTTTGAAATGCACAGTGTGCCCTGCTGGAAGAGAACAGAAATGTACATGCAGTATTGTAACTGTCTAAATGTACATATTTTAACAGCAGAAACTGGAATACAGGAGGTTGACTTCAGTCCAGCAAATTTTAGTAAAATAGCTGAAATTAAATTACCTTATAGGCTATGCAATAAAAGATGGCATATTTCAGTTTTCAAGGCAGCTAGAGACGCAGAGTCTGTGCTGAGAAGCTTTCTGCATTGTCTTTGGACTGAACTAGTTATGACCTCTGGAAAGCATGAAGGAAAGCAGTTGTTTTATGACTTCCAGAATCTACCAAAGATCTGAGGTCTATGTATTTTTACAGCTAGATGCTAAATACTGCCAGCTTCTAGCAGTGGGGGTTTCACTTGGGAACTAGAGTCAGATGACAAAATTGATGTCACTCTACAGGCTATGTCAGCAGTAATATTTTAGATATTAATTTGAGAAGTCTCTTAGTGAGACAGAGCATTCTGTCTTGGACCCGACAACAACTAGAAAATCCATTTACCACATCTGCCTCGCTCTATTAGTAAGTTCTTAAGTTATAGTATAATTCTCTTAGATTTAGTCAGAAATATAGTAAAGCTTAGTTTTGATATTTTTCTTTATTTGAGACTATCCTGCAATGTTGTTTTAAATATTTCCTGTGGTTTTGAACTCTGTTGTCACTGAATATATATTTAAAATTGTGTTTTATTATTAAATATATTTAAACCTTTCACTGTGGATGTTGTGTAGAGATATTTAAGTTTTGAGAGTACTTGCATGTTTATTTGGTGACACTGTGAGTCACTCCTAATAAATAGCCTAGTTCTTGGTCAAACTTCCATTTGAGTTGATATTACAGTAAGATTGGACACCCTTTGTTAAGGGCCTTAAAGTAGCTGATAAGGAATGATGGGTGGCAATAATAACTACCTTATAGTCTGGGTAGAAGGGGTCATAGCTAGTAAACCTGTGCCAGTCTTCCCCAGGTGTGTGTGTGTGTGTGTGTGTGTGTGTGTGTGTGTGTGTGTGTAAATCAAACCTGAAAGAGTGTGTGTGTCAGCTACTTGTACAGGGACATGGATCACTGGTTGGACAGAGATGGTGGTGGAGGTCTTGGCTTGGTCACTCTGCTGAGATCTCCACTCAACAGCTGTGCCAGTGGGGAGTCTTATTGGGCATCTGGAGAAAGTGAGACACCAGCTTGATTGACTATGATCTCTGTGCGCTATTAAGGGAAATTACATGTCATGCAGAGAGCTGCATCTGGAAATACTGTGTGTATTTGTCATTCTCCCAGTGTATGTCCCCCACTGATGCCAGTGGTGATGATTGAGGCTCCTTGATTACTAGTCCAGTGGTGGGATGCCCACATCACTTATAGGCTGGCATTAGTGGGATCACCACATCACATACTGGGATTCAGTGGTGTGGATATTGAACACGTGTATCCTGTAAACAGTGGTCACTAAAAAAGGTGTTTGTACTCTCAAGCAGCCACATGGTGGACAGTCAGAGTTTCATATCACAATAGTTTTATTTATTTTTTGTTAGCCTAGTTAGTCAAGGATAGCAGGCAAGAATGTCAGCAGAGGATTATGGCAAGCGGACAAGGAGCCAGTTTGCTGAGATGTGCCAAGCCAAAGGACTGGAGCATGTCAACCTGACTAAAGTGGAAATGATTGCATCCTTAGACACAGTTGCATCACATACCAGCACCCAGGAGGACAACCAGACTGGCCTTGGGGATGTACAACTCTCAGAAAATGGACAGTTCAACTTTGCCTTAGAGAACTTAAAAATCCATCTGGAGTTAGAGACTTGTATTGGAGGCCAAACGTTTGGAACTAGAATCAGCAGAGAGACTGCGGCAGGAGAAACAAATGGAATTAGAAGCAGCAGAGAGAGACTGAGATGTCTGGAAGCCAAAGAAAATGAGAGTCAGAGAGGGAACATGAAAAGGAAATGCTGACTCTTCACCAGGGTCATAGAGGTAATGAGGAAGGGAGTAACTGAACCCCAGAAGCAGTAAAGGTCAGAAAACTTCTTCCACAATTTACAAAGGTTGATAATTTCGATAGTTTTATTCATATGTTTGAAAGGGTATGTAAACAGTATAATGTTGACCAAGGACTCTGGGGTATGGTTCCTGACCCCCTTACTCCATGGTAAAGCTTTAACTGATGTTTCTAAATTGTCTGATACTGATTGCTTAAATTATAATGCAGTTAAAATTGTATATTGGAATGCTTTGTTAACAGCTGAAGCTTATAGGAAAAAGTTTTGTGAGCATAGGCACAAGGCAGATGAAAGTGTGTGTGAAAATATTGCTGAACTAAGTACTTATTTTCATAGGTGGGCGAGTGGGTGTCAGGGCACCACTTTTGAAGGGCTGGCAGACCTTTTGGTGATGGAGCAAGGCCTTACCACTTTGCATGAGGACATGAGAATCTGGTTGGCAGATGGGGAATGCATCACCACAGATGAATTGGGGTAAAAGGGAGATCTATACCTAGCAAGCAGAGAATCACTGCACATGGATCTAAAGGAACCCATAGTGGGCAGCCTAAACTGCCCCAACAGAGTCCGCCAGTAATGGGAAGCCAGTGGTTCAGGTACATAGCCATGATCAAGGGTTAAATATTTTAAACATAACTGGTGGGGCCATGTAGCATACAGATGTCTATGGAAGCAAGGTGGGGAACAAAAAGGTAGGGGAATCAGTAAGTGGAAATGACAGAATACCAGCAGTAAGTTGTCTCGAGACAACAAAGGTACAAAACTACCACAGGAGGTTCTAGCCTATCTTAATAGATGGGAAACAGGCCACTGCTAAGAGAGAGACAGCTTATGACCTAACCATTTTGAAGCCTGCAGTAGTTAGAGGAGCACTACTTGCTTGGGCAGTCTACTCCAGTCAAAACATTAGGAGGAATCCCATTCCAAATACCTTTGGGAAGTGTTCACCTTGATGGGGAGGGTGGAAAAGGAAGACAGCAAGTAGGTGTTTTTCAGGATATCCCTGCAGATATCCTGACAGGGAATGATTTTGATAATGCAGTACCTTGTGTGCATGCAGTTATATGCAGTCAGGCTTGGAGACAGGCATGTGGGTATGGTAGCCTGGGGGGAACCAGACAGACCGCACACTTGAAGCCAGGACTGGTGAGGTGGTTACTTCAGAGAGCAAGCTACCCTGTAGCAGTGAGACTGAAGGTGAGCCACAGCTGCTGGTGGGTACTGATGTTCCTTTGGACAGAGTGACTGCAAGGGTAGAGGTGAATAGTAGTACCCAGGCTGAGAGTGAGGCACTGCTGTCAGAGGATACCGGACTTCCTGTGGAAGGGGAGCTGGGAAGGGTTAAAAAGACGGAGTTGAGACAGGCTCAGCTCTTAGATCCTACATAACAAGTCTTGAGGGAGGTAGCCAGGGAGACGTCTGATTCTCGAGGGGAAAGGGGAATCTGTATATTGGGACAAAAGGTTACTGTATAGAGAGTGGACCCCAGAGGGAGGGTTAGAAGGTGAGAGAATACAGCAGTTGGTAGTGCCCAGTGCCTACCGTCTGGCACTTCTAGCCATAACCCATGATATTCCCTTTGTAGGTCTTATGGGCATAAAGCATACCAAGAGAGGTATTATGCAGAACTTTTATTGGCCTGGGATTTCCAGTGATGTAACAGGGTATGGCAGGACCTGCGAGCAGTGTCAAAAGGTAGGCAAGTCATCAGACAAGGTCAAAGCTGCTTTGGTGCCTTTGCCTGTGGTTGAGGAGCCATTTCAGAGGCTAGCTTTGGATATTGTGAGGCCTCTGAGTACCCCAAGTTCCACAGGTAAATAGTATATCCTAGTGATAATAGACTATGCTACCAGATACCACGAGGCAGTGGCCCTGTCCTCCATTGAGGCAGAAAAGGTGGCAAATGCTTTGTTAGAGATTTTCAGTAGGGTTGGTTTCCCAAAAGAAATACTGACAGAGGTGCCAATTTCACGTCAAACCTGATGGCTTGTCTGTGGGAGTGCTGTAGAGTAAACCACCTAAAGACGACCCCTACCATACCCAGACTAATGTTCTGGTGGAGAGGTTAAGCTATACACTAAAGACCACGCTACAGGCATTTGTAGACCACTTCAAGAGGGAGTGGGACAAATATTTGCCCCATCTGTTTGCTTACAGAGAGGTGCCCTAGGAATCCACAGGTTTTTCATCCTTTGAGTTGCTGTATGGGCATAGGGTGAGGGGACCTCTGGATTTGATTGAGGATGAGGGGGAGGGTGATTCCCACAAGGAGTCTGCCATGGCATATGTCCTAAACATCTGGACAATCCTCAGGGAACTCATGGGCTTGGCCCAGGAGGACCTGGCAGAAGCCTAATGGCAGAAACACATCTGGTATGACAGGAATGCATGAGCTAGAGGCTATGCTGTGGGGGCAGCAGGTTATGGGTCTTATTCCTGTCACACAGCAAGGTACAGGCAGCTTGGGAGAGGCCCTTCAAAGTGGTAAGGAAGGTCAGCGATGTTAACTACATGGTAGAACTGCTAGGCAGGGGCACAAACTGTACCATCGAACACAATGAGAGACTGCTTCGTAAAATAAACAGGCGTTTATTAAATCCAAGTAGAATGTTAGCGCTTTCGGCTAAGTCAATATTTAGCCTTCTTCAGACAAACAGCGGAATTTAGAATGCTTTAAGGTAACTATGGTTACATCTAATTGAAGAATGCACTTTATTTTAATTGGCTTTACAGAATGTATTTTAAGTAATGCCATTCTAAGCAGTCTCTCATTGTGTTCCTGTTCGTCTGTACGTGGATTTGTTGGTTTAACAGTTTTTTCGTTTGTGCATCATAAACTGTACCATGTTAACATGATGAAACCTTACCATGATAGAGCAGCCTTTGTGGTGAGTGTTTGCAGTGGATGGCTGGAGGAGTCTGAGGGGAATCTGGTGACTGATCTCCTCAGTGAGGCTCGAACTGACACCTCAGTGGAAGGGGTAGAAATGTCCCAGCAGCTGTCCTCTACCCAGGTTCGAGAAATCCGAGCAGTGTTACAGAGTTTGGGGGCATTTTCACTGGGAAACTAGCGTATACCCACCTGGTGCAGCACCATGTGGATTCAGGCCCCCAAAGGCCTATTAAGCAGGCCCCTTATAGGGTGCCTGATGGAGTCAAACAGACTCTGAGGGAATAGATACAGGAAATGTTAGGATTGGGATTAATCCAGGTGTCCAGCAGTTCCTGGGCCTCCCCAGTGGTGCTGGTACCAAAGAAGGATGGCAGCACCAGGTTCTGTGTGGACTAGAGGAAATGAAATAGTCACACAGAGTCAGATGCTTACCCAATGCCTAGGACAGATGAAGCCCTAGAGCAGCTGGGTGGGGCCTAGTGTCTTACCAAGGGCTACTGGTAGGTGGCTTTGACTCCCAATGCTAGAGAGAGGTCAGCCTTTGTGGCTCCTTTTGGCTTGTATGAGTTCATGAAGATGCCCTTTGGGATGAAAAATGTCCCAGTGACTTTCCAGAGGCTGGTAGATCATATCCTAGCAGGAGCAGGAGATTTTGCCCTTGCTAACCTGGATGATATTGCCATCTACAGCCATTCCTGGCAAAAGCACTTTCAGCATGTCAGGGAGGTTCTGGGCAGACTACAGAGGGCAGGCTTGACCATTAAGCCCAGTAAGTGTCAGGTGGGTATGGCAGAGGTTTCCTACCTGGGACATAGTGGGGAGTGGTAAGATCAGAAAAGAATCTGCCAGAGAGGAAGCAATTCGGGCATGGCCTGCCCCTGTTACCAAAAAGCAGGCGAGAGCATTCCTAGGGACAAGCAGGGTACTACAGAAAGTTTGTCCCCAATTTATAGTATCATAGCTGCTCCCCTCACAGACTTGACTAGGGAAAACAGGCTAGATAAGGAAGTGTGGACCCCAGCATGTGAGCAGGGATTCCAGAAGCTGAAAGGAGCTTTGGGAGTACCCCCTGTGTTAGCCAGTCCAGATTACATCAAAGAATTTGTTATGCAGGTGGATGCTTCAAATCGTGGGGTGGGGTCTGTACTCAGCCAGGTTTCCTCAGAGGGAGAAGAGCATCCAGTGGTATATCTCAGCCATAGGCTCCAACCCAGGGAAGAATGCTATGCAGCTGTAGAAAATGAATGTCAAGCCTTAGTGTGGGCACTACAGAAACATCAGCCTTATTTGTATGGAAGGAAATTCATTGTAGTTACAAGCCAGAATCCTTTAACATGGCTACATCAAGCCTGCCAGCAAAATGCCAAGCTACTAAGGTGGAGCCTAGGGTTGCAGGCATATGATATGACAGTGCAGCACTGCAGTGGGGTTAGCAATGCCAATGCAGAAGGGCTCTTTCTTAAGACAAGGAATGGGGTAATGTATTCCCAGATAGGGTCATCCCTTTCAAGCAACGTTTCTCAAGGGTGACTTGAAAAACTAGCTTGAGTCTTCGAAGGGGGGAAGAAGTGTAATGAAGAAAGATGCTGTCAGCACAGCTGTCTGGAATTTTGTAAATAATTATGTAATTTGTGAATATCAACATGATTTATGTAAGATGCTTGTGTTGCAACTGTATTAGAACTGTGTGTCGTGTATATCAAACTGGTTCATACAGACGTGTGTTGAAAGCGTATTTTATAAAGTGTTTGTGTTTGAAATGCATCCACAGTGTGCCCTGCTGGAAGAGAATAGAAATGTTCATGCACTGTTGTAACTGTCTAAATGTATATACAGTGGCTATAAAAGTTTACACACCCCTGTTAAAATGTCAGGGTTTTGTGATAAAAAAATGAGACTACAATAAATAATTTCAAAACTTTTCCCACCTTTAATGTGACATATAAACCTGTACATTTCAATTGAAAAACAAGCAAATCTGTTAGGGGAAACATATAAAAAATAAAAAACGTACAATAAGCTGGTTGCATATGTGTGCACACCCTTAAACTAATACTTTGTTGAAGCACCTTTTGATTTAATTACAGCATTCAGTCTTCTTGGGTAGGAGCATGGCACTTTTTGACTTGGCAATATTTGCCCACTCTTCCTTACAAAAGCGCTCCAAATCTGTTTGATTGCAAGGGCATCTCTTGTGCACAGCCCTCTTCAGGTCACCCCATAGATTTTCTATTGGATTTAGGTCTGGGCTCTGGCTGGGCCATTCCAAAACTTTAATTTTCTTATGATGAAGCCATTCTTTTGTTGATTTGGATGTATGCTTGGGGTCATTGTCGTGTTGAAAGGTAAAATTCCTCTATCTTCAGCTTTCTAGCAGATGCCTAAAGGTTTTGGGCTAAAAGTGACTGGTATTTGGAACTGTTCATAATTCCCTCCACATTGACTAAAGCCCCAGTTCCAGCTGAAGAAAAGCAACCTCAAAGCATAACTGGCACCACCATGCTTCATTGTGGGGATGGTGTTATTTTGGTGATTCAAAGTATTTTTGCATCAAACCTACATTTTAGAATTGTGGCCAAAAAGTTCAACCTTGGTCTCATCAGACCATAACACATTTTCCCACATGCTTTTGAGAGACTTGATGTATTGTGTTGCAAATTTTAGCTAGACCTGGATGTTTTTCTGGGTAAGAAAAGGCTTCCATCTTGTAACCCTACCCCACAGCCCAGACAGAGAATACAAGAGATTGTTGTCATATGTAGTACACAACCAGTACTTGCCAGAAATTCCTACATCTCCTTCAGTGTTGCTGTAGGTCTCTTGGCAGCCTCCCTGACCAGTTTTCGTATTGTCTCCATCAATTTTGGAGGGATGTCCAGTTCTTTGCAACATCACTGTTGCCCCTTTTTTCTCAACTTTTTGATGACTGTCTTCACTGTGTTCCATGGTATATCCAATGCTGTGGAATTTTTTTTTTTTACCCTTCTCCTGACTGATACCTTTCAGTAATGCGATCTCTTTGATGCTTTGTAAGCTCTCTGCGAACCATCGCTTTTGCTGTAGCAGACAACTGAGTAAATGTCAGGAAAATCATATTAAGACAGCTGGACTTTATTTGGGGTTCATCAGAGTCTCGCTAATTGATAGCAGGTTTTTACCCAAGAAGACTGAATGCTGTAATTAAATCAAAAGGTGCTTCAACAATGTATTAAAGGGTGTGCACACTTGTGCAACCAGCTTATTGTACGTTTTTTATGTTTTATATTTTTTCCCCTGACAGATTTGTTTGTTTTTCAATTGAATTGTACAGGTTATAGGTCACATTAAAGGTGGGAAAAGTTTTGACATGCTTTATTGTGGTCTCATTTTGTATATCACAAAACCCTGGCATTTTAACAGGGATGTGTAAACGTTTTATATCCACTGTATTTTAACAGTAGAAACTGGAATATAGGAGGCTAACTTCAGTCCAGCAAATTTTAGGAAAATAGCTGAAATTAAATTACCTTATAGGCTATACAATAAAAGATGGTATATTTCAGTTTTCAAGGCATCTAGAGACAGAGTCTGTGCTGAGAAGTTTTCTGTATTGTCTTCGAAGTGAACTAATTACTACCTCTGAAAGCTTGAAGGAATGCAATTGTTTTATGACTTCCAGCATCTGCCAAAGATCTGAGGTCTATGTATTTTTACAGGTAGATACTAAATACTGCTAGCTTCCAGCTGTGGGGGTTTCACCTGGGAACTAGTCAGATGACAGGGAATGATGTCATTCTGCAAGATGTCCCAGTAATAGTATTTGAGATATTAATTTGAGAAGTCTCAGCGAGACAGAGCATTCTGTCTTGGACCTGACAACAACTAGAATATCTACTCACCACATCTGCCTTGCTCTGTAAGAAAGTTCTTAGGTTATAGTATAATTCTTTTAGATTCAGTCAGGTATATAGTAAAGCTTAGTTTAGATATTTTTCTTTATTTGAGACTGTCCTGCAATGTTGTTTTAAATATTTCCTGTGGTTTTGAACTCTGATGCCACTGTGAATATATATTTAATATTGTCTTGTTCTTTTATTATTTATTAAATATATTTAAACCTTTCATTGTGGCTGTTCTGTAGAGACATTTACGTTTTGAGAGTACGTGCATGTTTACTTGGTGACACTATGTGGGCCACTCCTAATAGCGTTACTCTTGGTCAAACCACCATTTGTGGTAATATTAATATTACACAGTAAGACTGGACACCCGTTGTTAAGGGCCTTAAAGTAGCTGATAAGGAGTAACTAGTGGCAGTAGTAACTACATTATAGTCTGGGCAGAATGGGGCATAGCTAATAAACCTTTGCCAACCTTTTCCAGGTGTGTGTGTAAATTAAAGCTCAGAGTGTATGTGTCAGCTACTTGGGCAGAGACACACAGCACTGGTTGGACAGAGAGGGTGCTAGAGGACTTGACTTGGTCATTCAGCTGAGATCTCCACTCTATAGCTGTGCGAGTGGGGAGTTTTATTGGGGATCTGGAGAAAGACTGAGAAACCAGCCACGGACTGACTGTGGCCTCTATGTGCTCTTAAGGGTAATTGCACTGGATGCAGAGAGCTGCATCTGAAAATACTGTGTGTGTAGTTGTCTTCCTCTCAGTATAAGTCACCCACTAGTGCCAGTGGTGAGGACTGAAGCTCCTTGATTACTGTTCCAGTGGTGGGAGTGTGACAGCATCAACATCCCTACTGGGAGCAGTGCACATAAGTACAGTGGCCTCAGAGGTAGCTCCCACATCTGTTCCACAAAGGCAAGTCAGAGGTTCGGGAGAAGGAGACAGCTTATTATTGTAAGTCTTCTGTAAAACTTTTAACACCTTATATTCAGACTGCCACCTGCAACTATAATTTTCTTCTGCTGTAATGAATGTGCTGTTCTGATTCCTATTTGTTTGTTTTACAGTGACCAAGGAGATTAAAGCTAGCAGAATGGTCTGTGTGTGGGATAATTGTAGTTTATTTCTGTCTGTACTTTAAGCATTATGTAGATGTAATTATATGTTGCATTTGTTTCTCTCTTTTTTTTATTTATTCTTTTTCAAGATCGGCTTTGCTGCAGGCTGTGATGAAGTGGCAGCCAATACACTGCACCAACTATCATTCCTTCTGCTTGAACCCTAGAATTCCCAAGCCTGTTTCTCTGCAGGGTGATGATCACCCTCTGAAGAGTGACCTGAAGATTTTGTTGGAGACTTCCAAGGCCACCATTTAGGAGGGGGAGGGGAAAGCAGAGACTTCTCTTCTTAGAGTTAACTGGAGGGATTCTTCTGGGTCACTGAGCAAGAAGTTCAGTGGCTGGTGATGACCAAGGTGGACTGGTGGCTCTGTATCTATGGTTAGTCATCAAAATAAAAGCATCGAAAGGCATTACATTGTAAATGCCATTCATCAAAACCTCCTCATGTGGGAGCTGCACCCCCCACTAATTATGCCAACTCCAAGATCACACTACAATGGGGAAAGCGCAAATTTCCTTATCCCTACCATAATGCTATACAAGTCAGAACGGCCTGATGGACAGCATATTTGATACATGCCTTTCAATGCTTTGGTCTTCAACAGATAGACATGTATCCAGTGGATAGACACCTGCATTGGCATTCTTGAGGGTCATACTTGAATGGCTTATTGAATTGCATGGCCAACTGTGCCTGTCCATCAAGCAGCTGGAGGTGTTGCCCATTGCTAATGTCAGAAATGAGGATGACTGACATCTGGGTGCATTTTGTTCAGAGTCCTCCAACCAGGCCCACCATACCCCTCCCTATCTTCCATCATTGCATTCTCCTTCCTTATATGTCAGTCACCATCCCTTGTTTGTGGTCCAGTCCATCACACTTGTTTATATTCTGTCACTCTGTCTCTCCACTGTTGCTCCCATGCATCAGGCTGTCAATCTTAGTTTGTATTATATGTATGTATGTTTGTTGCCCTTTCATTCCCTATACCTTCCTTTCTCCCTTCTCTTGCTGTACTCTACTCCCCCTACTGTTCTAATTACAATGAAAACTGGACTGCTACCCTGACAATAGTGTAGCCTTCTTTCCCTATCTGTCTTCCCTTCTAGCTGTCCTTCACTGAGTTCCAGTGCTTGCGCTTCCCAGTTTCAACCTTTAGTATCTCCTTATTTATATGATGAAATGATGTGGTACTTTGCTGTGGCGCTGTTGTGTGGGTAGCTGTTAGTGCATGTGTTGCAGCTATGGGGTACTTTGTTGAGCACATTAATGTACATAGCATCAGATATGTCACATGCCTGCCATTTTTGCTTGAGTCAGAGGACCACCCATAGTGCAGTCATTTCAGCATCACTGTTCTTGCCATTATTGTGGCAGCAAAGTTTTATTATGCAGCCCTGTCCATATAATGATGGGGCCAGCGCTCATGCATATCTAATTGGCATTATTGGAGCGCATTGTGCTAAATTCTCCAAGTGATTTACTAAGAGGAATGATGCTCTAGTTTATAAAGCTAGAGCAAATTAGGTCAACAATTAATATGACAATTAATTTATTTATTACAACCTTTTATAAGATTAAATGAATTTTACAAAAGCATTAGCAATTGGTAAGTATCCTTATGATAAGAATATATTCTCGGATCAGATTATGGTATGCTACAGCAAGGAAAGAAATTTTGCGCAATATTTTGGTGGGTACAAAGGAGGGTATCATATGTGATAACCAGAGTAATTTATTGTCCCTACCATCAAAAGTTTGCTCTCTATGTGGGTGTTGTGCTTGTGGGTCTGTCAGTAAAACAGTTTTTTTTACATCCATAAATGCAAATAAGACTTATGAAATTAGGCATTTTATTATATGTCAGATTGAATGGATTATTTTCTTGGTTGTATGTAACTGGTTCTTTTTACATTGGTCAGGCTCTCTAGCCATGGGAATGCCACATTTATCTACATCTTTGTGACATAAAGTGCACTACATTCTTTTTTACAATTAATCATCATTTGCAACATCATTAAACTGCCATTTACAGTTTTGTTGGAATTGCTAAGATGAGTCCTTCTGTGATTGCTTCTCAATTATGCATATTGTTGGATAAAAAGGAAAAACAATCTATTATTAATTTGAGTACAATGTATCTAAGGATGAGTACATTTAGTTTAATATTTTTATAAACTGGTGTATAAAAGTCAATTTTATCCTGGTGGTTATTTCATTTTCATATATTTTAAATTTATATAGGAGACCTAAAGTTTATTACATTCATTCAAGTAACTTTATGAATACATGTGTTGAATTTGAAATGTATCTATCATTTGTGAGTGAGGGTGTTAAAATTGTCCACTAGAGGGCAGCAGTGGATTAGGCTTTTGTTATACATATGCTCCTTGGTGGTACCAACAGTGGTATATGCCTGTAATCCAACTGACCTATAAACTATACCTCTAGGTTCAGCTTAAATGCTAAGGTATTCTTAATCAGTATTAGTAAAGTAAAAAAAAAAAAAAATAATAATAAACATTCTCTGAGATCCATTTGTAGCTTTAAATCATCCCGTTTATTTCTTCATGACTACTTTCATAGTAAATAAACTTCATCAGATAATAAAACTCTTAGTTTGCAGTATTTTAAATCCTCTTAAAAAGGTGGGGGTGAACCAGGGGTACCAGGCATGATTGGTTGATGGGATGAGAAATTTCATTGGTTAGAAAAATGTACTTCAGATTGGAGGAGAAGAAACTCCCTTATTGGAATCTGGAGACTAATTGGTGTGATTGTTGTACTCCTGTGATGCCCTTTTCAGAAAGCATTTTATTTACAAACAGATTACTGGAGTTGGAAACAAATGGTTATTTTTAAAACTTCATGTTGGATCACTTTGGATGGGAAACTTGTAACGGTTTGTTTTCATCTCTGGTATCTGAAGAATCTTTCCTGTTGGAAGTGAAAGCATTGCTAGGACTTCCAAACAACTACAGTCTGCAGAATTTATTTACTTTAATAAATCCTTTTACATTATTCAAGAGTGCTGGGAGTTTTGAAAGGTTTGTATAATTCCAATATGTATTTTTTTGCCTATTATATTTATTTATATGCATGTGTGTGTGTATGTGTGTTATATTTTCTTTATTAAACATATTTTCCCACCCACGTTGATCCAAAATGAAATTTTAGTGGTAGGGTGTTTATTGGGTTCAGATCTGATGCCTGCTGCATCCAAGCCTAATATATTTAATCTTCCCTAAACTGCTATTATTTTCTCTTGGTGTGATAAATGCCCATGTTCTGCCTGTTGCCTTTCTTTATATGCATTGTTTTTTTTTAAACGGGGAACATCTTTATTAAATTATCATGTAAGACTAGTGTGAAGATTGGCGGAAGATGGGCGAAGGCTGCCAGCCTAGTCAAATAGAATTTGATACATAATTCTATCAACTGTATAAATAAATGTAAAATACAGGCTTGTGTTTTAAAATGAAAGAAAACACTTTAAAATGTGAACTTCAAGATTGTTGCAGCATTGCCATCTGCTGTAAGGAAAACCAAGCCAAGCATTTCAAATGTATCTTTTGAAGTTGGCAAGATATTATGAATCTCTTTGATGTTTTACAAGTTGGCTCCAGTGAGTCTGGATGAAGGTTTCATGTCCATTGTTTTAAGGTTAAAGTTAAGGGCCAGCATTTACATGTGGAAGGTGCTTTATTGCTCTGGTTTCTGCTAAGAGTGTATATGTGAAATGCTTGTATTGCTGTAGTTTCCTGAGCAGGGATTAGCTTGCTAAATAATGCAGTTTGTGGCCTGAGAAAACCTAAGTGTCAAAATGATGTAATTTGGGAGGGCCTCAGCAGAGCTGTTGGTTAGTGTTTAAAAACTATTGTTCAGTGAGAGACTGTAGGCATTTTGATCTTGGACATCTAACCCAGCACTGCTTGCTCTTTATGTATGTAAGTAAGATAATAGCACTGTGATTTCTCTTAGGAATTGTTAAACTTAGAAAGTTAGACTAAGTATTTTTCTTTGAAATCAGATCTTTCCTATGATATTGTTTTAAGTTTCTGTGTGATCTCTGAACTTGAGTATCATTGTACTGTAGTTGTTTTGTCTTTTGTTTTAATTATTTATTAAATATTTTAAAACCTTTACCTGTGGCTGGTTTATGTAGGGGTAATTTAACATCTAAAGTATATTACATATTTACAGAGTTTACTGTCTTATGTCACTCCAAATTAAGCCTAGACTGAATAGTCACATTACCAATTGGATAATAATATTGCACAGTAATAATTTGACACCCTTTTAAGGGCCTTTTAGTAGCTGATAATATTAGCTGGTGGTGGCAGACATTACTATTGTATAGTCTGGGTAAAGGGGCACAGCTGGAGAATCTGTGTCAGCCTTTCCCAAGAGTGTCTGTGAAGTTGTATAAATACTTATCTCAAAGTGTGGGTGTGTATCAGCTACTTGGGCAGGGACACGAAGCACTGGTTGGACAGAGAGGGTACTGGAGGTTAGCTTACCACCTAGGCTGAGATCTGGACCATATAGCTGTGCCAGTGGGAGTCTTATTGAGGACCTGGTGAGCAAGGGAGCAACCAGCCCCAGACTGACTGTGATCTTGGTGTGCACGTAAGGGAAATTGTACTTTACTGTGTGTATTAGTTATCCTTTCCTCTTCTAGGAGTCACCTTCTCTGGTGTCAGTGGTGAGGATTGAGGCTCCTTGATTGCTTGGCCAGGGCATGGGAGTCACATATTGGTGGCAGTGGTTGGATCCACATCACATATTGATTAGTTGGCAAACACCAATTGGCTTATAGTGGTGTGGGTAGAGTGAATTCCTGCAGCTTATGTACAGTGATCCTTTAAATGTGTTTTTGTACTCTAAAACAGCTACACGGTGTATACTCAGAGTTCAGATCACAATTGTTTTATTTCTTTTGTTAGCTTAGTGTTAGCCAGGGTGAGCAGGCAGCATGTCCGCAGAGGAGAATTGAAAGCTGACAAGGAGCCAACTGGCGGAGATGTGCCAGGCTAGGGGACTGGTGCATGGAAACCTGACTAAGGCAGACCTGATTGCAGCCTTGGTTACAGCTGCATCAGAAAACAACAGCCTGGAGGACAATCAGACTGACAGTGGAGATGCAATATCCTCAGAGAATGAACAGCTCAACCTTTCCGCAGAGGACTTAAAAATCCAGCTGGAGCTAAAGAGACTTGAGTTGGAGGCCAGGCGTATGGAATTAGAAGCAGCTGAGAAAATGAGTCTACAACCTGAGGAAAATGAACGGCAGAGGAGGCATGAGAGGGAAATGCTGACTCTTTGCCAGAGTCATGGAGGTAATGGGGAAGGGAGTAACCAGACCCCAGAAGCACAAAAGGTCAGTAAATGTCTTCCACAGTTTAAAGAAGGGGATAATTTTGATAGCTTCATTCATATGTTTGAGCGGGTATGTAAACAATATGAAGTTGACCAAGGGCTCTGGGTACAGTTCCTGACCCCTTTACTGCATGGTAAAGCTGTAACTTTAGAAAAAAATGCATGACACTGTTTTGATTATACTGCTATAAAAAGACACTTGTTGGAATGTTTTAAGCTAACACCTGAAATGTATAGGAAAACGTTTTATGAGCATAGACGCAAGGTAGATGAAAATGTATGGGAATATGTTGCTGAACTGAGCACTTATTTTCATAGCTGGGTGAGTGGATGTCAGGTCTCCACTTTTGAAGGGCTGGCAGACCTTTTGGTAAGGGAACAAGCCCTTAGCACTTTGCCTGAGGACATGAGGATCTGGTTAGCTAATAGACAGTGTGCTACTTCAGAGGAGTTGGGGAAGAAGGAAGATCTATACCTAACAAGCAGGGCAACCCTGCACAGGAAAGGGACATCCAGTACTGCTCATGGGACTAAAGGAACCCATGGTGGGCAGCACAGACTGCCCCAACAGAATCCACCAGTAGCAGGGGAAGCCACTAGTCCAGGTATACGTCCCGGAGCTAGGGTTAAGTGTTTTGAATGCAACCAGTGGGGTCATGTGGCATACAGATGTCCATGGAGGCAAGGTGGGGAACAAAAGGTGAAAGAGCCAGTAAGTGGGAAAGACAAATTGCCAATAGTAGGTTGTCTTGAGACAACAGGAGTATGGAACTACCATCCTGCAGATGTCCTGAGAGGGAAGGATTTGGATGAGGCAGTACCATGTACTTGTGCAGTTAAATGCAGTCAGGCTAGGGGACAAGCATGCGAGTCTGGTAGCCTGGAGGACACCCAGACAGATTGCATACTTACAGCCAGGACTGGTGAGGTGGTTACTTCAGGGAGTGAGCTATGCTGGTAGCAGTGAAACTGAATGTGAGCCACAGCTGCTTGTGGGTAATGATGTTCCCTTGGACAAGGGTAACTGCAAAGGTAGAGGTGAGTAGTAGTACCCAGGCTGACAGTGAGGCACCACTGTAAGAGGATGCCAGACCTCCTGTGGAAGGGGAGCTGGGAAAGGTTACAAGGAGAGCCTTGAGACAGGCTCAGCTCTCAGACCCTACATTGCAAGGCCTGAGGTAGGTAGCTAGTGAGGCACCTGATTCTCAAGGGAAGGGGGAATCTGTATACTGGAACAAAGGGTTACTGTACAGAGAGTGGACCCCTGAGGGAGGGCTAGAAGGTGAGAGAGTACAGCAGTTGGTAGTGCCTAGATCTTACCGTCTAGTGCTTCTTGCCATAGCCCATGATATTCCCTTTGCAGGCCATATGGGCATAAAACATACAAAGAGGCATATTATGCAAAACTTCTATTGGCTTGGAATTTCCAGAGATGTAACAGGGTACTGCAGGACCTGTGAACAGTGCCAAAAGGTAGGCAAGGCAGGAGACAAGGTGAGAACTCCTTTGATGCCTTTGCCTGTGATTGAGGAGCTATTTCAGAGGGTAGCTATGGATATTGTGGGTCCTCTGAGTACCCCAAGTTTCACAGGGAAAAAGTATATCCTAGTGATTGCAGGTTATGTTACACGATACCCTGAGGCAATGGCTTTGTCTTCCATTGTGGCCGTGAAGGTGGCAAATACTTTGTTAGAGATTTTCAGCAGGGTAGGTTTCCCAAAGGGAAATACTGTCTGACAGAGGTGCTAATTTTATGTCAGACCTGCTGGCATGTCTGTGGAAGTCCTGTGGGGTGAAGCACATGAAGACAACCCCCTACCATCCCCAGACTAATGGTCTTGAGAGGTTAAACTCTACAATCAAGTCCATGCTATGGGCATTTACAGATTAGTTTAAGAGGGAGTGGGACAAATATTTGCCCCATCTGTTTGCTTACAGAGAGGTTCCACAGGAATCCACAGGTTTTTCACAGTTTGAGTTGCTGGATGGGCATAGGGTGAGAGGACATCTAGATTTAATTCGAGGTGAGTGTGAGTCTCAACAAGGAGTCTGTTGTGCCATATGTCCTGATCCTCAGGACAAGGCTCAGGGTACTCATGGGCCTGTCCCAGGAGAACCTGGCAGAAGCCCAAGAACAGAAAAACGTGTGGTATGATAGGAATGCTGGAGCTAGAGGGTATGCTGTAGGGCAGCAGTGGTTCTCATTCTTGTCAGACACAAGTTGCAGGCAGCTTGGGAGGGACCCTACAAGGTGGTAAGAAAGGTAAGTGATGTTAACTACATGGTGGAACTGCTAGGCAGAAGGTAGGGGCACAAATTGTACCATGTTAACATGATGAAACCTTACCATGATAGGGAGGTCCTTGTGCTGAGCATTTGCAGTGGATTGCAGGAGGTGTCTGAGAGAAATCTTGTGACTGATCTCAGTGAGCCTTGGGCTGACACCTCGGTGGAAGAGGTAGCAATTTCCCAGCAGCTATCTCCTACCCAGGTTCAAGAAATCTGAGCAGTGTTGCAGGAGTTTGGGGGCATGTTCACCGGGAAACCAGGGAGCACCCACCTGGTGCAGCACCAGGTGGATACAGGACCCAGAGTCAAACAGACTCTGAGGGAAGAGGTACAGGAGTCCAACAGTCCTGGGCCTCCCAGTGGTACTGGTACCAAAGAAGGATGGCAGCATCAGGTTCTGTGTGGATTACAGGAAATTAAATAGTCACACAGAGGCAGATGCTTACCCAATACCTAGGACAGATGAGGCCCTAGAGCAGCTGGGTGGGTCTAAGTATCTTACAACCATTGATCTTACCACGGGTTACTGGCAGGTGCTTTTGACTCCCCGTGCTAGAGAGTAGTCAGCCTTTGTGATTTCTTTTGGCTTGTATGAGCTCACAAAGATGCCCTTTGGGATGAAGAATGCCCCAGCGACTTTCCAGAGGCTGGTAGATCATATCTTAGCAGGCGCAGGAGGGTTTGTCCTTGCTTATGTGGATGATATTGCTGTCTATAGCCATTCCTGGCAAGAGCACCTTCAGCATGTCAGGGAGGTGCTGGGCAGACTACAGAGGGCAGGATTGACCATTAAGCTGAGCAAATGTCCGGTGGGTATGGCAGAGGTCTCCTACCTAGGACATAGAGTGGGGAGTGGTAAGATAAGGCCAGAGTCTGCCAAAGTGGAAGCCATTCAGGCATGGCCTGCACCTGTTACCAAAAAGCAGGTGAGGGCATTCTTAGGGACAGCAGGGTACTACAGAAAGTTTGTTCCCAATTATAGTACCATAGCTGCTCCCCTCACAGACCTGACAAGAAAGAACAGGCCAGATAAGCTAGTGTGGACCCCAGCATGTGAGCAGGCATTTCAGAAGCTTAAAGAAGCTTTGGGAGGACCCCCTGTGTTAGCCAGTCCAGACTATAGCAAATAATTTGTTGTGCAGGTGGATGCTTCAAACTATGAGGTGGGGGTTGTACTTAGCCAGATTTCTTCAGAGGGAGAAGAGCACCCAGTGGTTTATCTCAGTCATAGGCTCCAACCCAGGGAGGAATTCTATGCAGTGGTAGAAAAGGAATGTCTAGCCATAGTGTGGGCACTACAAAAATTTCAGCCTTATCTGTATGGAAGAAAATTGACTGATGACAGATCACAGCCCTCAAATATGGTTAAACAGAGCCAGTCAGCAAAATGCCAAGTTGCTAAGATGGAGCCTGGGGTTGCAAGCATATGATATGTCAGTGCAGCATCGCAGTGGGTATAGCAATGCCAATGCAGATGGGCTCTCAAGACAGGGAATGGGGTGAGGTACACCCAGATAGACCTGACATACTCAAGCAATGTTTCTCAAGGGGCACTTGAAAAGCTTGCTTGAGTTCCCCGGGGGGAAGAGATGTGAAGATTGGAGGAAGATGGGTGAAGGCTGCCAGCCTAGTCAAATAGAATTTGATACTTAATTCTATCAACTGTATAAATAAATGTAAAATACAGGCTTGTGTTTTTAAATGAAAGAAAAGACTGTGAAATATGAACTTCAAGATTGTTGCAACATTGCCATCTGCTGTAAGGAAAACCAAGCCAAGTATTTCAAATGTGTCTTTTGAAGTTGGAAAAATATTATGAATCTCTGTGATGTTTTACAAGTCGGCTCCAGTGAGTCTGGATGAAGCTTTCATGTCCATTGTTTTAAGGTTAAAGTTTAGGGCCAGAATTTTCATGTGAAAGGTGCTTTATTGCTCTGGTTTCTGCTAGAGTGTATATGTGAAATGCCTTGTATTGTTGTAGTTTCCTGAGCAGGTGTTAGCTTGCTAAATAATGCAGTTTGTGGCCTGAGGAAACCCAAGTGTCAAAATGATGTAATTTGGAGGGCCTCAGCAGAGCTGTTGGTTAGTGTTTTAAAAACGATTGTTCAGTGAGAGACTGTAAGCATTTTGATCTTGGACATCTAACCCAGCACTGCTTGCTCTTTATGTATGCAAGTAAGATAATAGCACTGTGATTTCTCTTAGAAATAGTTAAACTTAGAAGAAAGTTAGACTAAGTATTTTTCTTTGAAATCAGATCTATCATACAATATTGTTTTAAATTTCTGTGTGATCTCTGAACTTGAGTAACATTGTACTATAGTAGTTTTGTCTTGTGTTTTAATTATTATTAAATATTTTAAAACCTTTACCTGTGGCTGGTTTATGTAGAGATAATTTAACATCTGAAGTACATTTCATATTTACAGATTTTACTAAGTCACTCCAAATTAAGCCTAGACTGAATAGTCACATTACCAGTTGGATAATAATATTACACAGTAATAATTGGACACCCTTTTAAGGGCCTTTTAGTAGCTGATAATATTAGCTGGTGGTGTCAGAAGTCTGGGTAAAGGGGTGCAGCTGGAGAATCTGTGTCAGTCTTTCCCAGGAGTGTCTGTGAAGTTGTATAAATACTTATCTCAAAGTGTGGGAGTGTATCAGCTACTTGGGCAGGGACACGAAGCACTGGTTGGACAGAGAGGGTACTGGAGGTTAGCTTGCCAGCTAGGTTGAGATCTGGACCCTATAGCTTTGCCAGTGGGGAGTCTTATTGGGGACTTGGTGAGCAAGGGAGCAACCAGCCCCAGACTGACTGTGATCTCTGTGTGCACTTAAGGGAAATTGTACTTTACTGTGTGTATTAGTTATCCTTTCCTCTTCTAGGTGTCGCCCTCCCTGGTGTCATTGGTGAGGATTGAGGCTCCTTGATTGCTTGGCCAGGACATGGGCATCACAACTAGGCAATCATGCATGTATATAAATGAAAACAAAGCATATTGACATACTTTTAGTTGCAAATACTACACATCACAAACCATATTGTCATAACGTTAGCTGCAGACATTTTGTATCGCTTATAATCTATCCAGTCATGCAGTCATCATTGCATAGCTCATTCATATCCTTCCTTCTTTTAAACCTTGTTCCTCCTCTGCATGTATTGTTCCCACAATTCCCATTTTTGCTATGTAATTTGCTCCTACCCTTTTCTAAAGATCCCAATTCCAGTTGTTTTCTCTCTTACTATATTCACTACTTCTAGTTCAGTTTGTTTAGACTTTGATTACCATTTTCTAGTAATTGCTTTTTTGACAGCCACCATAATTAGACTCACCAAGGCCTTACTATGTCTAGGCAATTCTGATACTGTATCATAACTGAAAAAGAACATTTCCTTAGTTACATCAATTTACTCACCCAGTATCTCTGACAGAGTGGTCTGCAAGGAATCTTTAAAATCTGCCAACTCATTACACTCCCAGAAAATATGTTCCCAGTTACCTCTTTCATCCCCCTCACATCTCCAACATTTGCTATACCTGAGAAAAAAAATTCTTTGGAGTCTACTTTGGTTATAAAAATACTTATGTAAACACTTCCAAGCAAAAAGCCTAAATCATCTAGACTTTGTTGAATATTTGGGAGACATACATATACTCCCCCATTGTTTATTTGTGAATTGCTTATACAGTCTCTCTTCCCAATCCTTTCTAACCTCTGATTAATTCTTATAGTTATCATTCAGTATTTTGTATGCTCTACTAATTATTCATTTTTAATAGCAGATTCTGTTCAACATTCTACTAAAAACTTCACCAGTGCTGGTCTTTCACTTAGAATCCCTCTATTACTTTTTTCTTTGCCTATACTCTGATATCACTCCTTGATAGGGAAGGCAATCCTTGTATATGAATTGTTGAGCCAATAAGATGCTATTTTCCTTCTCCACCCTGCTTCTTGTGAAATTCTGCTTCTGTTTTGGTTTGGCAGTTGCTGCATACCAGCCGAGGTGGCCATAGTGGTGCAGCGGTTAGCATTGTCGCCTCACAACAAGAGGTTCTCCGGTTCGATCCTTGGCTGTAGTGTCATCTGTGCGGAGTCTGCATGTCCTCCCTGTGGTCATGTGGGTTTCCTCTGTGTGCTCTTGTTTCCTCCCACATACCAAAGACATGCTCTAGGTGGATTGAACACTCTAAATTGGCCCTAGGCATGAGTGCGTGCATGTGTGTGCCTTTCATGGAAGGTTGGATGCCAGGCTGGCAACTCAACACCGTAAAACTGCACTGCCAGTCATGAGCAGACAGGTGTTCTGCTGTTGTGACCCCTAACTGGGAAAAGCTGAAAGAAGAAGTTGCTGTACACCAGCCCTAGTCATACTACCAATGTACACTTTTTTGTGTAACATATAAACTCATCTGGAACAGTGAGTGGATCATCTCAATCCAACACAACCCCAAACCAGCAATTCTCTGTGCCCACCCTGCCTGTACTGATTCCCTAAGCTTCCCCTTTATCTAGCTTGCTTTTCCACTGCCTAGAAATTCAACTGACACTCTAACTCATGACCATCAGCTAACATTTCTTAACAGTTTAACAAACCTACTGTAGTTAAAATGGAATCATAAAACAATGAAAATCCATGCTATGCCAAGCAAATCAGAGCCATTAAAGTAATACATTTAAGTGCTTTCATTCTTTATTATATTCAGAACTTCATCAGAAATTAAATATGTGAGATGTTTTTACCCAACGGATGTTTTTTGAAATACCTCTCAGATTCAGTGTTATAAAATTAGAATGTCAGATAATTGGAAGATATATTAGATAACAAGGACCTAATGAAAATAGTTGGAGACGGACCACTTTTTACTTATAGGTGCGTCAATAATATTAGAACTATTCTAGAAAGCAATAAATTAGCTAGGGTGAATCAAGTTTCAAATATAAGCACTTATAAATGCAATGTGTATAAATATTGTAGATTAATCAGTAATACTGCCAATGTTTTTGTTAAAGGTGCCAAAATAGTATGGGCTGAAGATAAATTTGATCGCAACTCTAAAGGCATAGTTTATTTAGCCAGCTGTGAAACATGCAAAAGTTACTATGTAGAAAAAACAATCATAAAATTATCAAAAATACTATATGAACTTACAACAGCAATAAAAAATAAAGATTTTAAGAATTCTTTAGCAAAGCATATTGCAGAATGTAAAAATAGATAAATGAACCACACGCTGAAATAAAGGAGGAACCAAGCTTTTATTAAATAAGACTCAGTAAACTAGTACAAAAGTAAGCGCTTTTGTAAAGCACATAGACCAAACTTCATCAGACAATAAAATAATACAACAGTTCAGCTTATATAACACACCCACACCCTTCAATTAATTAATCATGAATACTCACTCTAATTGATAACAAACCATTACACTTGAACATAATAGAAAAACATATAAATTGCATGAAAAAAAAAAAAAAATATATATATATATATATATATATAGTTACACATAATTGATGCATATAGAATTCATATACAAAATAGTATTTCTATATTGCATTGAGAACATTTCCTCTATCTAATACCCTGAGCATTAAATTGCTACTAAAGGAAATAGTGTCGTTCAACCCAGGGGGGGACATGAGCATTGAGAAAGACCTGCCACCAAATTTTCTTATCTTCTAACCATAACTTCCATGGTCCACCATCATGATCTCCCTGCTTAACCTGCTGTAACACCACAAATTTGAAGGCATGGTCAAGAAACATTTTAATATGCCTAAATAAAGCATTTTTTTCTTCACACTTAGGAACATCATATAGATGCTCATAAATACGCTGATTTAACTTCCATTGAGTTTTCCCAACATAAAAACAGGACATTGTGAACATAGGGCAGCATATACCACCCCTTGTGTGTGACAGTTGCACTTACCCTTAATAGAAATAACCCTATTAGAAATCTTAACCTTGGATGTTAATAAGATATTTTTACACTGACTACACGCACCACAAGATGTCATTTTCCCCTGTACATTGCAGTCCTTAACTTGTTCCAATAGATTTTTTATGTTCCTACCCCTCCTAAACACAAATTCAGGGTGTTCCTCCAAAAAAGATCCCAACCCTGAATCACTGTTTAAAATGGTCCAATTCTTAACTATAGCTTGCATGTTACAGCTGTCGTTGGAAAAGGTAGTCGCCAATGGGCATAACCCCCCCCCCCCCCCGGGTTGAACGACACTATTTCCATTAGTAGTAAATTAAAGCTCAGGGTATTAGATAGATGAGATGTTCTCATTGCAATATATAAATACTATTTTGTATATGAATTCTATATGCATCAATTATGTGTAACTATATATATATATATATTTTATATATTTTCATCTTCATGCAACTTATATGTTTTTCTATTATGTTCAAGTATAATGGTTTATTATCAATTAGAGTGAGTATTCATGATTAATTAATTGAAGGATGTGGGTGTGTTATATAAGCTGAACTGTTGTATTATTTTATTGTCTGATGAAGTTTGGTCTATGTGCCTTACGAAAGCACTAATTTTTGTACTAGTTTACTGAGTCTTTTATTTAGTAAAACGCTTGGTTCCTTTATTTCAGCGTGTGGTTCATTTATTTATTTTTATTGGTTGGTGTTGTGCCTTGTGGTTTCCTGATATTGCTGGATGTGTAAATATTAGAAAGTTTAGTTTTTTTATACTTGATGGTGTGAAATTTGATGATTATAGTGGCAATGATAATTTATTTTTAGAATGTAAGGAAGCTGAGTGGCAAATCAGGTTGGTGTCAGATGCTAAACCTGGTTTGAATGAGTTTGTAAATATTGTTTTTTATTAATGCAAAGAATATAGTAATATATGAATTAATATTTTATTGTTAGATATTATAGTTATAAACTTGAATTGTAAGTGGTTGAAACGTTTCATTTAAGAGAGTTATTTCAAATGCATCTATTGGGTAAAACATGTCACATGATATTTAATTTCTTTATTTAAATGGGTTAATTCAAATCATGTTGTTTCTGATGAAGTTCTGAATATAATGAAGAATGAAAGTGCTTAAACTTATTACTTTAACGGCTCTGATTTGTTTAGCGTAGAATGGATTTTTCATAGTTTTCTTAAGTCTGTCTTATTTTCTGAGCTAAACTTCAGCTCTGGTTGCCCAGTGTGGTCAGCCACAGTGGGCTTCAGCTTTGGATGACCTAGTCACTGACCCATGTACAATAGCTCTGTCTAATACTTTTTATTTATTTATTTATTTATTTTACTATCTAACCTCACCTCTTAGCTGTAGAAGTGAATTACACCAGCAACTCCATAACAGGCAAAGGTCTGCCTTCATCTCTTTTCAATTCCTGACAGAATCTCACCTGGTTTTAACTCGTTTCTTTAAGCATGCATTACTTTTGCCTTCACAGTAAGCCATAACTATAAACTGTTGCCAAAGTCCAAGTGCGGACTGAACATTCACTCCTTGATCTCAGCTGAACTAGTTGCTGTTTGCCTACTTGTCTTTAATCTGACTGTACTGCTACCTGCCTTCGCTTTCTCTCCGAGTCAGAAGCTAGCCCTCCATAGACAAAAGTCATCTGTCTGTATCATTTTTGTCAGACTAACTTGTAAACCCACTATGTCAGCCAGTTGTAAGAATTTTGTTCTTGAGAATTGAAGTGTTTCTTCCCAAAATTTGCCTGTTACAGGCACCTGGAACTCTAGTTGTACACCTTGTTCCTCCTCACTTATTTGTAACAGCTGGCGATCTCAGAACTACTAAAGAATTCAGCCAATTCAGAAAATAGATTTACCATGATATTCTTTATGACCTTAAGTCTGACTGAAAGTAAAACTTTTTTTTAAAACTACAAAGAAAAAAAAGAATAGAATGCCTTGTTGTGCCTTTTCAACAAGAGCTGAATTAAACAGTCATTGTAAATGCAAACTTTGGTTGTTCCATGTGTGAGGAAGGTAACACCCACATAACTTGTAATACTTCCTGTACCAGTAGCTTAAAAACAAACTACTACCAATCTTGTCTTCTGGCAGTATAGGAAAGAGCCTATGTTTTCTTTTTTTGGGCATCTGAAAAATATTGGGGCAGTTCAGAGGTGTGCTTAGCCAAGGACTAGTGAATTCCACCCTGTTGGGTTCTTTTCAAGCATATCTAATTATTACAGTCTGACCTATAAGTAAAGGCATTTCATTCAGGAACAAAGAGGTCATAACATCCCTGTACTCCTCCCTTATCAGATCCATTATCGAGTACGATGCCCCCTTTGGCATGTACCTTGCCAAGCACATGCAGCTGATGGAGAGACCACAGAGGTTCCTGACCAGGAAAAACAGGGTCTCAAACAATTGTCCTGTACAGAAAGGCTAAAATCCCTGTCCCTCTACTTAGTCTCGTACAGACTGCTTAGAGGTGACCTGTGTCTGGCATACAAGGCCATCTCAGACCCAGCCTTGATGGAGTTGCGGCATATCCATAAGTCAAACTCCACTCACACAACCCATATGTAAGGCCTCAACCTGGTCTTTGACATTAATAGAACTTGCTGGCAGGATAGATTTGCGTTCCAAAGACTCCCCCATCTGTGGAATAGACTCCCTCTCCATGTCAAGCAGAGTGCCTCACTAACCCTCTTTAAGAGGAACCTGGACTGGATGGGAAATAGGAAATTCACCTCTAGGATCCCACCTGTGTCCCTGCTGGACAGGGGAAACAGGTGCTGACTTTCTGGGAACATGGGCGAAATTCTTAGCTAGGCTTATAAGGGCCTCCGGGTGAATAGCCTACTATCATCCTATGAACCTAATTTTCTTGAGCTTTATTCCATCGCACAAGTATAGTGTGTTGTAGAAGAAATATCTAATTTTCAAATTCCAGTAGACTCCCACCTGCTTTATCTGTGGTTGTCGGTGTGTGCAAGTCTTTATAGCTTTTACCAAGAAGCTTGCTTTAAGAGCTCGTATTGTTGCTGCAAATGCATCTGCAGTAAGGAAACTGCAGATATTAGCTTTTGTAGAGCTGCTGAGAATTTTTTGAAATCCATGTTGTTGGGTGGGGATGCCAATCAAGTCGAGTCATGAGTCACTGAAATAGGGGCTCAATTAGAAGCACCTTTGGGTGGAAAATTATCATTATTCTCACAAAATTGGCACAATATTACAAAGGACAAATGGATACTGGACATAATAGACAAAGGATCCAGATTCCATTTTCATACACTACCAACAAGACATGGGAGGCCAAACCTGCCACCAAATCAAAGGGCAGAGGCACTCAAACAAATAGCAAACCTACTTCAAATAAGAGCAATAGAAAATGTTCCTTCTGCAGAACAAGGCCAAGGATTTTATTCAAGACTGTTCCTTGTTCCAAGAAAAGAAAACCAATGGAGACCCATTCTGGACTTGTCCGCACTGAATACTTACCTTATTGTGCCAAAATTCAAAATGCTGACTTTACAGCAACTCCTTCCCATGCTGGGCAAGGGGTCTTGGCTGGTAACTCTGGACCTCAAGGAGGCATACCTGCATGTCCCAATCAGACAAAGTTGCAGAAGATACCTCAGATTTCTTGCAGGCTCAGAGTATTATCAATTCTCAGCATTGCCCTTTGGCTTATCTACTGCGCCCAGAGTGTTCACGAAATGCCTGGCATCAGTAATTGCACATTGCAGACTTCAGGGGATACAAATATACCCTTACCTGGACAACTGCCTTATACAAGCGGACAGCCAACAAGCCTTGTTAAAAAACTTGGACTATGTCATTCACCTACTGCAGGCCTTGGGATACACAGTCAATATACAGAAATAAAGTCTCGTACCATCCCAACAAATACCTTTCCTGGATGCCACACTGGACGCAAACACCCAGATGGCGTTTCTGACAAAAGAAAAACAAAAACAATTACCAGAATACTTCAGAAAATTGGCAACACACACCCAGATGACTGCAAGGAAAATCCTGCAGGCCCTGGGTTTCATGGCATCTTGCATTCTTCTGATTCCACACGCAAGGCTGCACATGAGGAAACTACAATGGTATCTAAAAAGTCTATGGTCTCAACACAGCCACAGCCTGGAAGCATTGATCCCACTCATTCCATGCCTTCAAAAGGAATTTCTGTGGTGGGCTCAAGCAAGCCAGATAAACAAAGGTCTGCCTTTCAGCAAGCCTCATACAAGTCAAACCATAACAACAGACGCCTCAGACCATGGATGGGGGGCGCACATGGAGGGCAGATGCATTCAAGGACAATGGACACAAAAAGAAAAGCACCTGCACATCAACCAAAAAGAAATGCTGGCAGTGATACATGCAATCAAGGCCTTCGAAAAGTTCATGCATCAGGGCCATCTACTAATAAAGACAGACAATACGACAGTTATGTGGTACATAAGCAAGGAGGTACCCATTCCTACCCTCTTTGCAGACTGGCAATGAATCTCTGGGATATTTCCCTACATTTGAAAACAGAGCTACAATCCCAGTTTGTACCAGGGAAGGACAATGTTCTGGCGGACAGCCTAAGCAGAAACATCATGGATCCACACGAATGGATCTTGCATCCAGACATTTTCTTACAAATAACTCAAGCATGAGGAATGCCGGACATAGATCTTTTTGCCTCCCACCTCAATCACCATCTGAAAAAGTTTTGCACAAGGACATACCATCCTCAAGCATGGAAGGTGGACGCTTTCTCCTTCAGTTGGAACTCTCTAACACTATATGCCTTCCCACCTCTTCCTTTGATGACCAAGGTGTTACTAAAGATCAAGACAGAGCAACCAAAGTCATACTGATAGCTCCAGACTGGCCAAGACAAGACTGGTACCCACTGCTACGGAGCTTGACACACACCAATCCATGGCTCCTTCCTCAATGGCCACTACTTCTGACACAGCACAATTACAGGACACTACACCCCAGCTTGAAAACATTGAAGCTGACAGCTTGGAAGATTCCATGACTATTCCTCAGGATACACTTTCCAAAAGGGTAAAAGATATCATCCTGGAGGCGCGCAGACCTTCCACTAGAAAAACATACTCAGCAAAATGGAAGAGATTTCTTATCTGGAACAACAAGAAGGGTCAAGACCCATCAGTGATGAGCATTCCTCAGATCCTAGAATATTTGTCTGAAATGCTCTACAATGGCCTTTCATATTCTTCCATAAAAATACATGCTTCAGCAATATCTGCCAAATATAACACTGATCCGCCTGTATTTTCCCACCCATTGCTAAGACAGTTTCTAAGAGGTATAAAGAACATCAACCCTCCAAGGAAACCACCACTGCCTGCATGGGACCTCAACTTCATGCTGGAAAAATTAACTCTTCCTCCCTTTGAACCAGCAGCATCTTCAGAGTTGCAATTTCTGTCTTGGAAGACAGCTTTCCTTCTGGCAGTAACCTCAGCAAGAAGAGTCTCTGAGCTACAGGCCCTTATGGCAATACAACCATTTCTCATTTTTCATCAGGACAGAGTTTCTTTGAGAACCAATCCGTCATTCATGCCAAAGGGTGTCCCTGAATCAAGCTATTCACCTGCCTACCTTCTTTCCCAATCCTCAAAATAAAGGAGAGAGACTTCTGCACACCTTAGACATACACAGACAGTTGCACTACTACTTGGACAGAACAAAGTCTTTCAGAAAATCTGACCAGCTTTTTGTAGCTTACGCTGCTGGATTGCAGGGAAAAGCAATTTCCAAACAGACAATTTCTAAATGGATTGGAAATTGCATTCAATTCTGCTACTCTTTTCATGGAAAAACTGTGCCAGCTGACATCAGGCCACATTCCACCACAGCTACAGCCACCTCTACAGCCTTTTTAAGAGGGGTGGCAACAAAGGACATTTTAGAAGCTGCTACATGGAGCTCCGTGCATACATTTTCCAAACATTACAACCTGCCTTTATATTCCAGATCCAGAGCAGGGTTTGCTTCTGCAGTCCTGCAGGGCATTTTAGCTACACCATCTTTGTCTTAGTGCCTACCACCCCCAGGTTGGCTATGGTATTCAACCCATATGTCAGGACTGCAGTTGCATCCTTGAAGGACATAGTACAGTTTTGTATCTACCATAAATGTAGATGTCCGATAGGTATGCAACTGCAGTCAGGTTTTCCCTCCCACCTACCCCTCTGTGGTATTCTTTTGGGTTTCTACCCCTCATTTTAGCTACCTGGGGTAATCTTTTATGGTGTATTTGTTTTTTATGTTGTTGTACTTGTGTGGAATTTTTTCTCTATTTTCAAAATTTAGCCTTCCTTAGAAGGCACCTGGCATCTGGGGCAAGAAACACTGAAGAAGATGGCGTCGGCTGACGCTTTTATACCCCAGGCGCTCTGACGTCGGGGAAAGGGCGACATCAGCCGATGCCGGACCCAGACTTTGGAATCCGGCCAACCGAAGGGCTGCCTGAGGCAGGACAACCCATATGTCAGGACTGCAGTTGCATACCTATCGGACATCTACATTTATGGTAGGTACAAAACTGTACTTTTTCTGCAATCCTATATGTCAATGGTATGGTTATCAATAAGTTTTCTGCATTTAAGACTGTCATTAAAAATCAAGAGTAAAGGGATCTTAATATAGTAACAAACTGGGTCATGTGCTGTGTTTAGCTACTTAATTATAAAAATGCAATTCATAATCTTTGATCGCATCCCACCTAAAACTTACAGCCCCCAGCTGGTTGTGGCCTCCTCTGACATTCCAATAGACAGTATATTGCATTTTTATACATGTTGGTTTCTAAGTCCTTGTCTGGTCGTCGTCATCCAAAGTAATCTTGTTCCTTTTTTGGAGGAAAGGCAATGTCTAACCTGCAGTCCAGACGTCTTCACTTTTGCTATTTATCCCCAGATCAGAGCAACAATTACTAAATGTATAATTCTAGCAGAACACTTATGTGGGCATGTGCCCCCCACAAGAAAAGCATCATCTTTGCAAAGCATATCCAATGAAATGTGCAGATTCTGTCACTCTTTTCCCCAACTATGAACATCATTGTGCTGTATTGCAAAAAGCAGCCTGGTTGCCTGTTAACTTAAGTACTGAGCAGTAGGAGCCTAACTAAGTTCCTTGCTTCCTGAATTCTTTGATGTCAGGGTATGAATTGTTTCTTACAAGGCTTTCTCTCAAATTCTGTGTTGAGAACATAGCTCACATTATTTGCAATATCTTATAAAGAATGTGAATTATAAAAATAAAGGGTAATGAAGTAAAAATGAGACACTAGCACTCTCCTACTTACTGGTTAAAAATAGAAGTATTTAAAGAATGCATAGTAAGAATTATTTGAGAGTTATTAGGGAAGACAGAAGTTTCATTAGAAGAAATTGCTAGTGAGTGTGGTAAAATGAAAATGGAGTTTACAATAGAACAGAAATAAAAGAAAAGGAGATAAGTAATAGGAAAAGTAATAAGAGTTAATGTAGAGGGGCTAACAAAGATTAAATTATTGCAGAAACTGAGCAGTTTGTGTAATATTGGACTAAATTAAAGTTGTAAAGAAAGAAGACATGCGTGTAATGTATAATGTACGTAAACGGAAAAAAAATGTTGAGATGGATTTTCTTTTTTATTAATGTATGTGTGACTTCCGCAGTGGTGCAGCGGTAGCATTGTTGCCTGACAGCAAGAGGTTCTCCCGTTCGATTCTCGGCTGGAGGGCAGGAAGTGCCTTCTGTGTGGAGTCTGCATGTCCTCCCCGCGGTTGGGTGGGTGTTCAAAAGACATGCATAAATGGGCGTGCCTTTGTTGAACGTTGAGCTGGCACCTCGACGTTCATGAAAATCTACTGCCAATCATTAACGGAATGGAGTTCCGCTGTGGCGACCCCTAACCGGGAAAAGCCAAAAGACAACAACATGTGTGCTTATGTCTTATGTAATAATTTAAATAGGTGTTAAGAAGTATTGCAGAATAAGTGGAATTTTGAAGAGCAAAAAAAGTGTAGCAACTGCAAAGTGTTAAATAGAAAATAAGGGAGTATTTGGATAATATGCATACAGTTAGATAGGTTGGTGGTGAGTAACAGTTTTTGGATAACTCCAGAGTACCAAAACTTTTAGCACAACAATATAGCTAACTTCAACAAGAAGGGGTTGTGACCAAATTTGGGGAACCTATGAGAAGAAAAATAGCCAGATATCCTGCTGACGTTTTAGAGGCATTTTGGAAATTGTATGAATATTTCTATAAAGCAGAGGAATATGGAAACCAAGAAAAAGCACAAATGAAAATATGTATGGAAAACTTAGTTATGACAAGATTAGAGGAGTATGACACTTAATACATAAGATAGGTGAAGAAGAAATAAAAAATAACAATGATGTATAATTGGTCAACAGGGAAGTCTCCATGACCAGATAGTATTTCTATGGAAATCTGAAAGTTAAGAGAGAAGAAATAACCCCCCTAGGGTGTTGACCAAGTGTATGACAATGGTGGCAGCTCACCTGAGGCTGCGCAGACATAGATTGTTTCCATACCTGGATGACTGCCTCCTCATTACTATGCCAAGTCACATCTTCAACCTGTCCAAACATTGGAATTCATAGGAGCTCACCTGGACACAATGAGACAGTTAGCCGTTCTAGCAGGTCTATGTTAAATCATTGAATGCTTAAAAAAGCAAACTATTTATCAAACCCACTTAAGTGAAAGCTTACAATCTCGAACGCTTAGAACAGCGATTTTTTTTCCAAGTGAAAAAAGTCTGTGTTCAACAAAACCCCTCCCACACCCCTTGATGTGGGGGGCTGTGCCCCCCACACACCCCTACTTAAATATACCAAGTCTGAGATCGCACTACAGTGACAAAAACGGAAGCAGCCAAGCAAATTCTTTCCCTGGGAAATAATTCACTTATATGCCACTTTGCCATTTTGCCTTTTCTTGCTTTCAAGGTCGATCAAGATGCATTCAAAAGAATGCGTCTTTGATCATTTAATAGGAACCCTTTCTACCATTAGAGTATAGATCATAAGATCTCAGGAAGAACAACTTCTTTTGCACCCCTCTCCACAACAAGACTTTATCCTACAGGCTTTAGGGTCTACGGTGGCTGCTATAACCTTGATTCTGATGGCTTCAGTCTATATATGCATTCTTCAATAGACTTTTTCTGTTCAGTGGTCAATTCTTCAACATCCTTTGTCCTCACTGATCAAGCTGACTTGAGTTTGCAAAACTGCTTCTGTTGGTGGATCCAATCCAACAAAGTTTGTCAGGGACACCTATGTGTTTCCACCCCCTAGTAGCCACAGTGACTATTGATGCCCTGGAAGGCACTAGCATCTTGGAATAAAGCTGTGGTGATTGTATTATCCAGAGGTGGTAAAAGACCCTTAAGATCCAGCATCATAGACTCATTTCAACCCATGAATATAAAGTGTGTATGTCCTTACAAGCCAAGACAATGGTAAAGATGTTACCAAAATTGATAGAAATGGATCAATGTGGTTTGGGAGGGTTATATTACCAAATCAAAGCTTTACATAGGCGAATACCACAACATCGACACAATGATCAAAGTAGCAACAGTATGAATGGCCACTTCAGCGAATTTTTTCCCAGGGGAAAAAAATTGCTTAGCTGTCATTGGAAATTTGCCTTTTACTCCACTGTAGAGCAATCTCAGAGTTAGTATACTTGGTTAGGGGGGGGGTGTGGGGAGCAAAGCCTCCCACTTTTGTAGAGTTTGATAGTTTGTTTTGGTTTTGGTCAGCTGAGTGATTTTTTTTTTCTCTCTCTCCCCCCTGGGAAAAAAAAAATCACTGAAGTGGCCATTCGTACTTTTAATACTTTAATCATTATGTGTCAACGTTGTGATACTCGCCTATTTAAAGCTTCAATTTGGTAATATAGACCCGGTTTGGGTAAAGGGAGGCAAACATTTAACAACATTAATAGAGCAGTGATGATCCAGAGGGACCTGGGGTGAATTAAGATAATACAAACATGGAGAAATGGGATGCTTTTGATTATGGAGTTGGATAGTAAGATACAACCAGAGAAAATGTTTTTAATTTCTTTAGTCTTATATACATGTCAACCACATTTTTTTTTCAACCAGAGGAGAACCTGTGGATGACCATTAGAAGAAAGTTGAAGAAATTTATTTGGCTGGAGAAGAGGGCAAGAGTTGAATGGGATAAGCTGATTCTTTTCATAGAACAAGACAGTTCCATCTTACTTAATTTGAATGGGTCCTTTTAAGCTATGAAGTCAAAGCTCGTATAGATAATTTAGTGAGGTTATAAATCACAGTGGAAATGGATAATGAGGAAGGAAGATAAAGAAACTAAGATTTTGAATGCATGAATATTAATAACCATGTTTTTAATTTGGAATAATGATGAGGACAGTCTATTGAGGTTCTACGAAGAGATTAATACTTTGTCTTGTTTTCTTTTTTTTTTTTAAAACAAGTTTATTGTTTTTAACATACAAAATAAATATCATAACAATCTTATACAAGCAATTAAAATGTAAATAGTTATAACATTTAATAAAACAACCAAAATATTTACAGAGACATCCTCTACAAATCAAATCAATTGATTAAACTGTAATGTATTACTAATGAAACTAAGATTTTTTTAACAGGTTTTGTAAAGTATCCCATATAGTATAGTAAGACGTTTTTCTAGTAGTTCTTGACTTTATTGTCATTAATTCCATATGACACACTTCTATCATAACATTTTTTAATTCATTAAATGAAGGAGGAGTATCTGAAATCCAGTTTCTGGTTATTATTTTTCTAGCCACTGCTAGAATAGGCCATAACAAGGGAAGTTTAACTTTTTTAACACTTTTAGGAACAGGAGTGTTAAATAATATAAGTGATTTAGAGACAATGAAATTATCTGTAAAAAGAGCCTGCAAAAAATCATTGATTAACATCCAATATTCCTTCAATTTTATACAGTCATAAAACATACGTGCCCAATCAGCATTTATTTCTACATTACATCTCTTACATAAGTTGTCTTTATTATTTATTTTATTCATCATTAAAGGTGTATAGAAAGATCTATGTAAAAATTTCCAAGTAAAAAGTCTCCAATTAATGGAGGAAGTCGTTTTATAAGCAGATTCCAATATATATTGTTTATCTTGTTGTTTTGGTGATTCACCATTAATAGAAATAAAATAATTCCAATAAGTATCTGAATTGTAATGAGTTTCTTCTCTAATAATTTTATGTATGTGTGAGAGCTTACCTTTATCAGAAACCCTATGTTGTAAATTTAATATCAAGTAATCAATCAGAATTGGGACAGATTCTTTAACTGTTAAAGACATTAAATCAAGTTTATTAATAAGATGTTGTCTAAAAGTCTGAATTTCTAACCAACATGTTTCTCTCAAATCAAATTCTTGCTTTAAGAAGTCTAATTTTTTTACTTTGTTGTCAGACAGCAACTGATACCAATACTTTAAATCATTCTCTGTGACTAAAAGAATTCTTTCAGAGGTGGTTGATAAGTGAATACCTTGTGTATACATTATAGGAAATAGGATAAAATTCCATTCCTTATACTTAGGATGCATAAATATAAAATCACGATATCTAATAATAATATTTAATGGGTAACTAGCTAGATATTTTGGTATAATAGATGAAGTACAAAATTCCTTCAATAACCATAACATGGGGTTATTTACAAAAGTATTTTTATGTATTAAGGAGATTTTCATGAAGTGAATGCTAATTAGTTCCCAATAATCCTTCCATTTTGCAACATATCACTGATCTATTAACAAAGTAATAACTTTTATAATAGAAGAGATAGTATATAAATTAAAGTCTGGGAATGAAATGCCCCCTTGATACCAGCTATTAGTATGTTTCTTTAATGCAATCCTAGGTCTATTAGGTGCCCATAAGAAATTTAACATTAGTGAATTCAATTTCTTAATAATTATTTTTGTAGGTGGGAGTATTATTGATTGTATTAAATATAATATCTTAGGGAATATTATCATTTTAATAATTGTGAGTCTCACTTCCATGGTAAAAAACATATTGTTCCAACTATTGAAAAGATTTTGTATATTATGAAGACAGTTACTATAATTATTATGTATAATAGATTTAATATCTTTAGTTAATATTATACCTAAGTAAGTTATCTGACCTGAGTTGGGTATATATTTGTGAAAATCATTAGTGAGGACATTTTTTTGTGTGTATATAGGTAATATTTTAGTTTTTTCTTCATTAAATATCAATCCAGAGATATTTTTAAAATCTGTCATTTTATCAAATAATGACTGCATAGAAGAGTTAGTTCCTGCTGATGTAATTAGAACATCATCTGCAAAAAGTTGAATTTTAGATATTGTATTTTCATCTATATCAAATCCTACTATATCAGTGTTGTTTCTAATCAAATTAGCCCAAGCCTCCATTATTAAAGTAAATAATAGTGGAGAGAGTGGACACCCTTGTTTTGTACCTTTTAATATGGGTATTTTTTGTGAGACATATGTTCCTATCTTAATGTAAGCCAATGCTCCTTTATATAGATGTTCAATTAGATTCACAAATGCATCAGAGAAATTTGTACACTTCAATAAGATAAACAAGTAGTCCCAACTTACTGAGTCAAATGCTGAACTTATATCAAGACTAATAAGTGTTAAGTCTTTCTTTTTCCTGTTTGCATAATCAATTAACGTTAAAGTTCTTCTTATATTGTCAAAAGTATTTCTATTTATAATAAAGCCTGTCTGATCTATATCTATTATACCTGGAATGATTGTCTTTAATCTGTCAGCAAAAATACTCATAAACATTTTATAGTCAACATTAAGTAATGAAATAGGTCTATATGAAGTGCATCTGGTTGGGTCTTTATTGGGTTTTAAAATTGGTGAAATAAATGTGTATTGCCAGGATGGGGGAGTTGTTAACTCATTTTGAGCTGAAATAAAAACCCTATGTATTAATGAGTAAGTACTTTTAGGAAGAATTTTTTAAATCTCTGGTATAATACCATCATTACCTGGTGCTTTGTTTGATTTAAGTTTGTTTATTTGTGTAATAAGCTCTGTATATGAAATATCTTTATCTATTAATTTAGTCTGTTGTTTATTAAGTTTTTTGTTCATGTTTGTAGTTATAAATTTCTTTATTTTATCTTTCGAATCCATGTTAATGTTATTGTGATTAATTTTATGAAAGTGATTTCTAAATTCATCTAATATTTCTGGTAAACTAGAAACATTCTTCTTTTCCTGCAGAGAAAATTTCTTTGATATGATTTTGTTTATTCAGCCTTTTTGTTTTATTTTTAAGTCTATGTAAGTATTTGGGACTTATTGAGTAAGACAAAAACTTATATTTCTCTAATGTTATTTTGACTTTATGAGTTAAAATTTCTTTGTATTTCTCATTTAATTTATTTATTTCCTCAATGACTTTTTTGTCCATAATATTTTCTTTATTATTATGTTTATATGAGTCTAATTTGCTTTGAATATCTAGTAATTCTTTGTCCCAAGATTTCCTTTTATTATTATACCATCTGATACTTTGTCCATACAAATATGATTTTAAAGCATCCCAAATGTAAACAATGGAGACATCAGGTGTAGTGTTTAAGTCTAAGAAATGTTGCACCTCTGTAAGTATATAATCTTTATAGTCCTTTAGTTGAGTTAAGTATGCTGGTATTCTTTTGATCTGGACATTATAAGTACTCTTTACCATGAATTCAAAGACAATTGAATTATGATCTGATATAGGACATGAAATGATTTTGGAATTAATTAAGTCTGTTACCATTTGGTTAGAAATAAAGACTCTATTCTTGAATAAGTTTTATATCTGTTAGAAAAAAAATGTATGGTAATGATTTAGAATCTATCTGATTATTAATATCATTCAAATTATATAAATTAATAAAATCCTTTAAATGTTTTGCATTAGATGTAATTTTCCTCTTTCCTGTAGTGGTAGTATCTTTTTCATGTAGGATACAATTAAAGTCACCTGCTAAAATAATATCTCCTATAGAAAATGATATAATCTTATTAAGATGGTGTTTCACTGTATTAGTGCCAATTCCTGGTATCCAATATACATTGATTAATGTATATACTTTCCCATTAATCTGTATTGTAACCATACAAAACATTCCTTTATCATCTTTATAAGACTTAATAGTTTTAGGTATGGGCATATTTTTGTTCCATAAGATAGCCACTCCTCTTTTTTCTGTGTGTGTTCTGAGCTAACCAAGACTGTATATTTATTAGTGGCTAATTTATCTATATCCTTTTCAGGAGATGTGTTTCTTGAAGGAATATTAAGTTGGCTCTGTGCAAATTAATATATCTCATTAAACTTGCCCTTTTACATGGGTTATTCAATCCATTAATGTTTAAAGAAATTCCTTTTAGAGATACCATTTAACTTCTATGAACATATAAAACATATAATCAGAATAATAATTAACAAAATAAGTATTATTATGTCTCCTCCTTTAGGTGTTCCATTAATTATAGCTGTATTTAATGAAAATCTTATGGAATTTTGTGTAAGTTTTACTTTTATTTGTAGTGACAATGAGTTTATAAAATGTGATGTGGATGTCAAAACTATATACATACAACAATAATCAGGTGAAAATAATGTTTGGATTAAACAGTGCACCCAGCCTGGAGTTGAAAACTCCAACTTCGAGTGGCAAATACCACTCAAGTTATCCCCCTAGCCTAAGCAGCAGTACTTCAGCTGCCACCAAATTAATTCAATACTAACTATTATTAACTAAAGTTAACCTCATTTAACTTGATTATCTATTATAACAAAGCTAAACAATTTTTATAACAGCTTCATATAAACATATAAAACATTTAGAAACAACTAATATTGCTATGTACATCTATTCTGTATAATACACTCATAATCAAAATAGCATTCTAACAATCTTGATAAAGAGAGCAAAGAGGAGAGAGAGAGAGAAAAAAAGGGGGGAAATATCTATATGGTAGTTTAATAAAAGTTTGTAAGAATAAGTTCTTATTATTTCTTTATGTTCATTTGAATTCAATAACATATATTATCTTAGGCTATTATGGTTCAGGCATTACTTATAATAGGGTATTCCCACTTTCTGCCATAGTAATACAGTTAAAAGCTCTTAAAACTTTAAGTTACTTGCACCAAAAGCTTCCTTCTCATATTTATTATTGCCAGTTAAATAAATATTTATTCTCATGCATAAGTTAAAAGAACATACTGCACAGCAATGTTGATTCCTAGTTATACATAAATCATTGTGATGAAAGCCATCTCTTTTTTATATATCTGAACTGCAGCTTTAAAATATGTCACATGACAATTTCTTCTAAAATATAATCATAATGATACATGTACTTGTCTGTTAGTCAAGGCAAATGATTTATAACATTACATATGTTTAAATCATAAGCATTTATATACATTAAAGTGTTGCAGTCATATAAGCTTTCAAAAACAAGTGTACATGTGTTTTACCTTCTATGCCTTCTAAAATATCTCATTAGTTTACTATGTCATATTAAGTCATTTAAAATAATTTTAACTTTTATATTTTATAAATTACATCTTAAATAACTAAGTTATTATAAAGAAAAACTCACATTTAGGTGTCATAAAGTTCATTTTTCATCAAAAAGTCGCATTTACAGCAGTTCTACTTCCTGAAACAGTTTACTTCTTGGATCTGCGATGTGTCAGTGTGAATTCAGGGGTTAAAGTTCAAAATGGCTGCTTTCAGCTTCTCTGCGTGTATTCTGAGTGTTGAAGCTTTTAAAACGACTCGAGGACACTATTCATGAGAAAACCCACATCCCAGATTATCTCCCATAACATTCTGGTGGGAATTTTAGTAAAAGCAAGTGACTGACATTCATTTTATAATACAAATGAATCTAAACAGTGCAAAACCTTCTCGAAGCATTTTACAAGTCATTACAGTCTCTATGACAGTGAAACAAAGCCTACAGTTGTTTAACATAAACACAACTTATTTTTATATGCCCCATTTCATTTTCTCATACAGATGTTATTACATACACATATCAGTATTATCAGAAGCATATAATTTTATAGATGAGAGAGAGAGAAAGAAGAAAAAAAAAAAAAAAAGGGGACCTACAAGGAGTATCTACAAAGATATATTACTTGCTGTTTGTTTTTATAAAGATATATTACTTGCTGTTTGTTTTAATAAAGTGGAACATGAGACATATTACTTTCAACTACTTTAGTTCTAGTTAACTGCAATTATATCATGACATATTATTTGAAATCATGTATTAAGTAATTAAGTCATGGTATAATATTTAGCAACAGTATTTAAACAGCATAAATAATTTAAAAAAACTAATAAATTATTTTTCCCCTTATTTCATATTTTCCATCAAACCTCTCTCCCTGCCCTCCCCCACCCCTCACTGAATGTATAGTTTAAAGAGAATGCCAATATTTAAAACAAGAAGAGAAAGGAAATGTATCAAATTACTAACCTTAGGCCTCTTTATCACAAAGAGAAACAAGTTGATTCATAACTGGTTATTTGTTCCTCAGAAAGATTGATTATTTATAAAACAAAATCAGTTCTTTGCACACAAAAAAGTAACTTTAAATAAATCCTTAAGATATTTGTGGCTTTCTTGAAAATGTAGTAACTGTAATTAAAGAGTTCAAAGAAATATAGAACATGTCATTTGTTTTTTAGTCTTTCTTCCAAGAAGTTCCTGTTGCCATCCTCTTTAATGAAGGGCTAGCCCATTCCATATCTTCTATTTTATCTAATATTTTATTTTTTTTAATATACAGCAAAGCAGAGTCCAAGTCTTCAAAAATTCTAGGGCCATCTGGTAAAAAGATTTTTAGTTTGGAAGGAAATAAAAGATGAGTTTTGAACTGTGCTTTCTTAAGCTCTCTTATTAATGGCAAAAAACTTTTCTTTTTGTTATTACCAAGGAAGAATAGTCATTGTCAAAACGCACAGTTGCCTCATTAATTTTTATAGGAGCTTTAGCCCATGCAGCCTTTAATACCATCTCCTTGTCATAAGATGATAAAAATCTTACAATAACTGATCTAGGATACTTTTTATTTGTATTAGAATTAGATAAAGACCTATGGGCTCTTTCAATACCAAAAGAAAATGCTTCTGACAGATCTAAAGTTTTGGGAAGCCAAGTATTTAAAAAGGAAGTAATGTTGTTACCTTCTATATTTTCTGGCAGTCCAAAAATCCTTATATTATTGTGTCTGGATCTGTTTTCAAGGTCATCTATTTTGGATTGAAGGTGTGTGTTCTGTTTCAATAAAAATTCAATGTTAATTTCTTCTTCCTAAATTCTGTTGTCCATATCATTAAGAGTCTCTTCTATACCTGTAATCTGGGCTTTCTGATGTTGTAAGTCTTGATGTAACAAATCCATTTGTTTTGTGTTTTTTTCTATAAAGTTATCAATTTTAACATCCAGTCTGTCCATTTTAGTTGTTAGTTGCTGAATAGTTAATAGTAAAGACTGAAGCTCTTTCTTGATGCTGGAATCCTGACTGTTAGCCTTACTGGAACTCATTCTGAACAGAGGTGATGAAAGAGAAATTTCCAAGAAGATTTCTGACAGGAAAATTATTTAAATTTTCTTTCTTTTTTAGATATTATTCAAGATACTAGTATTCCAAACGTTTTTAGAAAGAAAATTATTACATTAGTTGAATTTTAAAGTAATTATTTCCTGTCAGTGTAGTTATGTTAGTGGAGCTGAAAAAATCTGCTGCTATCCTGTGTTCATCCTTGGCCATGCCCCTCCTTTGTCTTGTTTTCTGAAGTTCACCATGAATTACTCTAGAAGTAATATTTCTTTTTTAGATGTTGATATACATAGATTTGATAATGGTTTGGTCAACACCAGTATACACAGGAAAACATGTTTCCGGAATACTTTATTGCACAGAACCAGTACGCACCCGAGACACGTTTTTAGAAGTGGTGTTAAAAGCCAGACCATGAGGGCCTCTAGACTTAGCCCATTATTAACAGGCTATGAACAGGAATTAGATGATTTGAGATGTAGGTTGTTAAATAGGGGGTATAGTTCTATAGAGGTGAATGAAGCCATCTTGAATACAAGGGCCCTCAGAGCTACTACAGCTTGTCCTTACTTTTCTGAACAACCTGCTAGTATGGAGGTTGTCCACATTGAGGACCAACCTGTAGTTAAGATCTCAGTATATTTTACTTCGGATATATACTCCATTATGAGAATTTTTAGGAAACATTGGGGTATTTTGATGCTTGATGAGAAGATTAAAAGATTGGTAGGCAATGAACCTAGGTTTATTTTTAAGAATAAAAAGAACCTTAAAGAACTACTTTGCCATTCAAGCACACTACCCCAATCTGAACATCATGAGGGGAGCTTAGGAACAAAACCTTGTTTAAGGTGTAACCAATGTAGCTGTATAGATGACACTGGAATTTCTGTACATCCAGTTACTAATATACCATATTCCCTTACTACCACAGCAAATTGTCAGACACGTAATGTGATTTACTTAGCTAGGTGTACGAAATGTTGTGTGTTCTATATAGGAAAAACTAATAGAAGATTGAAGGAGGACACATTTACAGTACAATGCTAGGTAATGAACATTATGCCTTAGCTAGACATGTTAAACCAACAGATTCCACACATCAGTTCAAGTTTTCAGTATTACAAGTTATACATCCGAATGTCCGAGGAGGTGACATTATTAATTATACTGAACGATGTGAAATTAAATGGATAATCAAGCTTAGAGCTGACAGATACCCTGGTTTAAATGGCAAAGTTCCACTTAAGCCAGTTTTATGTATTAGAAAACGTAAGGTTTATAAGAATTGATTATCTGATGTTGTTCGGTTTTATTTGTATATTTTATCTTGGTGCATTTTGAAGTTTTTATATATTTTTATGAATATTTATACGTCTCATACATTCACACATTTTTTATGTGTTTAATTAATAATTAGTTATTAAGTAGATACTGTATATATATTAAGTGGCTATCTACATTATTCTATTTGATTGTTTTTCCTATATTTGTGGTTTTTAGAATATGTTTGATGCCATATGTTTTAAGTTGTATTTGGCTTAGTCAATGTGACGCTGCTACCTTCTATTAATAATTGGTTAGGCAGATGTTAGGATTAATTGAATTGCCACAGCTTTTTACCCCTTTTTTAGAAGGAAGTGATGTCATGTTTTTTAATTAGATTTTACTATTTAAATGTGTGAAAGAATGTTTTTTGTAAGTCTGATGAAGCCCTTGTGGTGAAAGCGCTTACTTCGTCCAATAAATATTTTTGCCAGTTTGCTAGTTTGGTGTTTCGTTTTCTGATACTACAGTCATTTTAATAACAGCAATTTAGTATATTTTTTGTCGTTGACTTCAGTATAATATTGACTGCCGTGGTTGTCCCATTGATGGTATGAACTGTCTGGATTGTTATTTTACTCATTACAGCTTATATGGGACACTTATCTCTTTGGAGCCACTTGTGCCTGCAGTTCGTTTTATAATATTCTCTATGGTTTTCTTTAAAGATTTTCATCCAAATACCACTCTCTCGTTATTTCCTGAACTTCCCAGTGCTTCATCATCATCATCCCTTTCTATTTTAAATTGTAACCTTCTGCTTGTGTTGTGTACATGACCCTTAAATGTGTAGCTCTAAATTACCACTTCAAATCAGGTAATTCTAAACCACCTTGTTCTGTTGGAAAGATCAGCTTATCCCTCTTAGCCTCTTCCTTTCCCAAATAAATTCCTTCAACTCTTTATTCATTATTCTCTACAACTTCTCCGGTTGATAAAAATATGCCTGACCCAAATATAAAAAAGGAAGCAAAAACATTTTCACTACTTGTATCTTGCTATCTGTATCCATAAACAAGAGGTTTCATTTTCTCAGTTTTTGTATTATCTATTTAGTTTCTTCTCACATATCATTAGCTGCTGTAAGAGAAGCCTTTTAATCCATACTCCTAAAAACATCTTATTGTGTTCCCCTAAAAATGGGCATTGCAGAACCAGTTCTTGTGCAGGTACATAATTTACGGCTATAGCCTTTATTTTATATTCATTATTTTTATATTCCGAAAAGACTTGAAGCTGTCTCAAAAAGTTCCACAACAATGAGACATTCTTTTTTGAATTTATCAGGTAAAAAATAATGTTATCTGCAAATAAGGCCAACTTTTCTTGATTACCTCACCAATTATATCCTTGCATTTCTAAGTCCTTATTTTCTCTGCCAATGGCTCAAAATATAAAGCAAATAGCAAAAGGGGAAATGAGGAAGCTATTGTATAGTTTTTAATTGAATATGAAACAGAGGTTAAAAAGGGGATAATTAGTGGGGTTTATAAAGAACTGCATGATAACTAAAAGAGTCAATCGGAGGAGGCTAGAAAAGTTTGGGAAAAAAAGAACAGAAAGGTGAATTACAAAGGAACAATAGGAACATCTGTTGGGCTCCCAAGTATGCAACAACATCCAGAAGTATTAGACCTGTTGCAAGGAAGTCTTTGCATAAATATGTTTTTACCCCAAGTAAAGTTCAGAGAATTTTTTCTCAGGTAGATAGCAGATGTTGGAGAAAAGAGAGGTAAAGAACATCTTTTCTGATGAATCTATAGAGTTGGTAGATTTAAAAATTTCTTACAGATTGCTTTAACAGAAATGTGGTGGGAACAAATGATAGTGAATAAGGAAGCAATTCTTTAAAGCTGGGATATAGGATCTGAATTTTACGACACATAGATAGGCCTTACTAAGCAGTGATGTTTGCATCAGTGACATGTTCTTATATTAAGAACAACAAAAACTAGTTTACTTGTATTAACTTCCTTAGTCCAGCCAGCATCCTTCTAAACATTAATAATATGAGGTGGGTGGGGTTCACGCATTACACTTCTCCCACCAGTTTAACACAGTCAGCAAACTTTAATTGTTTGAGAGACTTCCTACAAAACACTCCAAATGTTTAAATTATATGTAATGGGACTGATGCTTTACATTTTTCTCAATTGTTTACTAATTTCATTTTGTTGTCCATCTTCTTCCTGATCATCTCAGTCCCCCAACATTTGTCTCTGGTTCAGGTCTAATCTTTTAGTCACCTTCTGGGCTTTTTATGTCACTCAAGCATTTCCTTTCCTTTGAAACAGTGAAAAAATGTTTCACTGATAAAGTTTTTGTTTGAGTTTTCTTATTGTCAGAATATTGAGAAGCATAATCTTTCATCTTGTTGGCTCATTCTTTGTTAGCTATGTTTTTTTTTCCTCCATAGCCTGTTCTGCATCCAAAAGGTATTTAATCCTCCACGAAAAAAATCTGAAAACAGCTGGGTGTATAGTAGCTTGAAATCACACCTAGCTCTCAACATCTCCACATTATTAATATAAGCTCACTTCTGTTCTGCCTGGGATACAGTTCTCAAATAAAAAGCAGCTTGCCTGCATCTAATCCAATGTCCCTGATAAAGAGGGAAAATGGTTAGATATTCAGGGTAAAAGGATCTCTCTAGTAATCTAGCCTTTAGACTGTTAAATGATTGAGGGTATGTGTGGAAACTTATTTTACAGTGTGTGGATAGTTCGGATGCTTTTGCTGCATCCTTACCTGCAGAGCAAAAAGCCTTATATGAATGAAATTGTTTCTAATTTGACTCAGTTTAAAAACATGCTTTGAGAGATGTGTTTGAATGTACAAATACAGTTTCAAAAAATGCTGCTGCTTCTGTTGTATTAAGACAGCATGATTGGTTATGTAATCAGAACTTCTCTGAAGATTTAAAAGCCAGAATTTTGAATGCACCTGAATGGGTGTTTGGACCCTCTGTTACACAGATTCTTAAGCAGTTGGATGAAAGAGGCAACTTAATGCATGGGATATCTAGGATGTTCCATGTACCAAAGTTCTCCAAAAAAGGCATCTTACTTTGAGAGGCAGAATAAACAGATACAAATGAAATAAAAATCAAGGATCTAAAAGGAAATGGCCAGAGAATAACTCTTTGAAATCAAACAAGAGAGGTTCCTTTCTGGAAAAAAAAAATCAACCCCTTGCAGAGGAATGACTATGCCAAGTCACAGAACACCCCTCCCCCCTCCCGTTTTCCTCTCCAGGCTGTCTCTCAACCCTGAAACCTAGCTGCAAGTAGTGTCAAACAAATGAGTGCCTAGAATAATTCAGAAAGGGTACACTTAGCAATGAATAAAAAATCCTTCCCCTTTCAGAGGAATTCCACCACACCCACCAGACAGAGCTGTTTCCTTCAGTCCTCCATCACATGGTAGAATCAGGGGTCATAGAACCAGTGCCTGTGATACTCAAAGGCAAAGGATTGTACTCCAGAATCTTTTTAGTATGAAAACAGGAGCCCCCCCCCCCCCGGAAAACCATTCTAGATTTGTCCTTTTTAAACAACTTTGCAAAAATTCCCAAATTCAGATTGCTCACTGTATAGTCGGTCCTAACATTCCTTCCAGACCACTGTTTCATAGGGAGTCTTGATCTCAAGGATGCTTATCCTCATGTTGTTATTGCCTCCAATTTCAGGAAATATTTGAGATTTGCTATGTGTCTAGCTTACATTATCAGTACTCTGTATTACCCTTTGGACTGTCTACTGCACCACATGTGTTTATAAAGTGTCTGGCCCTAGTGGCTGCCTGTTGCAGAATAAGAGGCATCCACTTTTTTCCCCTGTTTAAATTCTTGCCTATTTTTTCCAATAAACGTCTTTATTAAATTATGACATATGCAATCTTACATTTATATAAATGAAAATCAAACAACATTGACACCACTTTAGTTGCAAACAATATGCATCACAGGCACCACTGAAACAACTGTAGTTGCAAACATTTTACATCACTTATAATCTATCCAGTAATTGTCAGTTAAGCATTGTATGGCTCATTCAAATCTTGCCTCTTAAACCTCCTTCCTTCTCTGCATATATTGTTCCAACAATTCCCATTTTTTCAATGTAGTTTGCTCCATCCCTTTTCTAAAGATATCAGTTCCAGTTGTTTTATCTATGTTGCTATATTCACTTCTTCTAGTAAAGTTGGTCTAGACTTTGATTTCCATTTTCTAGTGATTGCTTTTTTTTGGCAGCCACCATAATTAGACTCAGCAAGGCTTTACTATGTCTAGGTAATTCCTGTTCTGTATCATAGCAAATGATCTCTCCAGGCAATCCAATCTGCTCACCCAGCATCTCCAACACAGTGGTTCACAGGGATTCCCTAAAGTCTGCCAGCCCATTATACTCCCAAAAAATATGTTCCCAGCCACCTCTTTCTTGCCCGTCACACCTCCAGCATTTGCTATCCATTGGAGGAAAAATTCTTTGGAGTCTACTTGGGGTATACAAATACCTATGTAAACACTTCCAGGCAAAAATACTAAATTTTCTAGACTTTGTTGCATATTTGGGAGATATACATACATTCCCATTGTCTCTTTGTGACTTGCTTATCCATTCTCTCTTTCCAATCCTTTCTAAACTCCCCTGATTGATTCTTATAATTATCATGCAATATTTTGTATGCTGTGCTAATTATTCCTTTTTTAATGGCAGCTTCTTTTCTACAGTCTATTAAAAACTCTGCCAGTGCTGCTCTTTCATTCTATTTCTTTCTCTTTGCCTATAGTCTGATATCAGTCCTTGATAAGGAAGGCAATCTCTAACCAGCAGTCCAAATAAATTCTTGGCCTCTTCCCATTCAGTTACCTTTCCCTTTCTAGTTATTTGCTCCTAATACCTTAGTTCCTTTGCCAGTTTTCTCCCATAAATTCCAGCCCCCTCTTGCCTATTATATGTATCCCTAACCACAGTCATCCCTATCGGCAGAATCTCTTTTCTCCATTCTCCTGCTGGTATAGTTCTTAGAATACTCCCTGCTATTTTATGAATGTAATGCCCTATGATTTTTGTTCTCCTTAAGAGTCTGCATCCAAAATCCCAATCTCTCCTTATTTCTTGAACTTCCCTCCTGTATCATCATCATAATTTCTTTCCACATTGAATTATAGTTTTCTGCTTGTGCTATGTATAAGAGCCTTAACCGTGTTGCTCTAAAATACCACTCAAATTAGGTAATCCTAGCCTGCCTTGTTCTATTGGAAGAATCGGCTTGTCACACTTGGCCCTTGCTATCTTCCCTTCCCACATAAAATCCTTCAACTATTTTTTGATTGCTATACACAGCTTTTCCTCTAGTTGATAAAAATATGCCTGACCTTTGTATAAGACTAAAGGGACTAAAAATATTTTAATTGCTTGTATCTTAGTATCCATGTCCATATAACAAAGCTTTCAGTTTCTCAGTTTTTGTATTATCTTCTATTTAGTCTTTTCCCACATATCGGCTGCTACAACATAGTAATTTTGAATCCATACTCCTAAATACTTCATTTCATCATGTCCCCATAAATATAGATATTATTGGACCAATTCGTGTGTGGGTACGTAATTTGCCACTATTGCCTTTGTTATAGCTTCATTCATTTTGTATCCCAAGAAGATTTGAAACTGTTTTAAAATGTTCCACAACACTGTAATGTATCTTTCTGGTTAGGGTAATGTATGACGTGATATTGTTTTTACTTATATTATGCGTTATGTAATAAATCATTGTTTACTGCCTGTACTGGAGCTTTTCTCCCCGGGCCTCTACTGAAAACGGATATTTATGTCCAGTTAGACTAGCCCGGTCAACAAATGTAAAATAAAAATAAAATAAATTATGTCATGTATAAAATAATATAATTTACAAATAAAGCCAGCTTTTCCTGACTACCATACCAATTATATTCTCAAATTTCTGAGTCCCTTATTTTCTTTGCCAGTGGTTCCTAAATGTAATGCAGACAACAAAGGGGAAAGTGGGCAACCCTGCCTGGTTCCTCTACTCGAGCAGAAGTTATCAGAGAGGACCCCACCCACTTTAATTTTCACCTCCAATCCCTCATATGTACTCCTAATCAGCCTTATAATTGTATCGGGGAAAGCAAATGCTTCCGTTGCCCTGGTCATGAAGTCCCAGTCTGCTTTGTCAAATGCTTTCTCTGCATCAAGACCCATCAATAACAGTGGTATTTTCTTACATTCTGCTTTCCTCTGGATTATCACAGTTCTGTTAATATTGTCAAATGTTTGCCAAACCTCAGCAAAACCACACTGATCCATATCTATCAATTTTGGTATCACTTTTGTCATACTTTTAGCAATTATAGACATAAACACTTTATAATAATAGTTTAGTATTGAAATGGGCCTTTATGAAACTGGATCCAACGGATCTTTACCCTCTTTAGGTATTAACATTAATACCGCCTTCTTCCAGGATGCTGGTACTTCTCCTCCTCTTAAAATACTGTTAAACAAAACCTTCCAGTTCTTTATCAGTTATTTCCCTCCTATCTTCCAGACTTCCACAGGAATACTATCTATTCCTGGGGACTTTCCTGAAGAGTGGTTATACATAGCCATTTTTATCTCATCTCTTCCTATCCTATTAGTAATTGAGTCTCACCTACCTCTAACCTTGACATATTTAATTCTTCCATAAACATTTCCATTTGTACCTTTTCTTGATTTCCATATTTCACTGCTTTATACGAACTTTCATAAAATTTTTGAAATATATCTAATACTTCTACTGGATCTCTTGTTATCTTCCTTGTTATAGGCTCCCTACGATTGGTGATGACATTTTCCACATTCTGTTGCCTGAGTCATTGTGATAACAGTTTTTGTGCTCTAGAATTATTATCAAAAAACAGTTGCTTAGCAGCAATCTTTCTAAACTCGTGCATATTATTGAGGTAATCCCTTATTTTCTGTTTAGCATTCTGCAGTTGCTCCTTTTCTTGTTCTGAGAGATTCCCTCTATTTTGCAATACTTTAACATTGCCAGTCCCTCTAAATAATTCTTGTTACTTCATAGCTATATCTCCCTTTCCTTTATTTCCACCCTAGTTTTAATCTCCACTTTAATTTTATCCCACTCCCTAGAAATAGTTTCAGACAGAACTTTCTATATTCTCCAGTAACTCCTGAATTAATTCCAAAACCCATTCCTTAAATTCCTTTCTTTCAGCCAATAGGTGGAAAAGCACCAATGTCTCATTTTTATTCCATTACCTTTACCTTGCATTTTTATTTTAGTTATTATTGGTGCATGATCTGAAATAGCTATTGGGTGCATTTCAAGACCTTCAATTAAAAGCACATGTTCCTTTGAGATATAAATTCTCTTTAGCCTAGCCCAGTTTTGGGATCTTGGAGAATAATATGTAAATTCACTCTGAACTCTAGTACTAAATTCACATTTTCCATGCCAAACAATTTTCATAAAATCCTTCAAAAATCTACCCTCCTTTGTTATATTTTCCCTTCTAGGCCCCCCAGACACATCTTCTATGTTGCAAACCAAATTCCTTTCCCCCAGAATTTTTTAAAACTCCATTATAACAGTTTTAGGTGGAATGTAAATGTATACCAGTGTAATCCACCTCCGTTGTCAGTAGCCCCTCGTACTATATATCGTCCATTATTATCTTTTTTTCCTCTTCTATCACTGTAGGAGCTCCTCTTGTGATTAATATGTGCTTCTCGTTTCCTTTGCCCCAGATATTCCACTGAATAACCATCCCAAAAACCTTTCTTTATCAAATGTATATATTCACTTCTTTCCAGGTGTGTCTCTTGTAGCATTGTACTCTACATTTTTTAACATAGTTCACTACTCTTTCTTTTTTATATTTATCTGTAAGACCATTCAGATTGAAAGGCATTACAGAAAGTATTGTTTCCGTATATAGTTATTATTACCACCTTTTATGTATAACTGCTTTTTTTGTTAAATGTCTAGTTCCAACTTTTATGTTACATGCATGTACTGTTTGGCAGGTTGGACTTGTTGTTTCTTTTCATATCTATTTGAGTCTATGCCACATCTTACATAACTTTTTTTTTTGAAATCCCTCACACAGAACAAACAACCCCCCTGCCCCCAAAACCTATTAACTTAGTAATAACACACAGAACTGTATACATCTTCAAATACTGAAGTTTTCACTTCTTAATAAGAACACGTTCTAAGTTGATAGCCACACAGACAGGCTAGAGTTAACCAAAAAGAAAAGTTAGTCATGCTAAGATGCTTGGTACAGCATGTGTTATTAGTAAGTGCTATTTGATTTTGTCTATCTTTATAGCGCTCCAAGCTGAGAAAACACTTGAATGCTTTCAGTAAAAGGTTTTTTCAAGCCATTTCTCTTTATTAAATTGTCTTCTAGTGACATGCAAACCAGACACAAAACTGCTAAGGGTACCTTGTTTACCAGAAAAAAGCCTTATAATATTCATTATTCTTTTTAATTTACATGCTTTTTAATAAACTTGTTACTGAATAATCCCTAGGGTCTTAACCTGGTCATTTCTCTATGCAAGCATGGGAAAAAGCACACCAATTTTTCTTTTGTCATATTCTCCTAACCAGACCTTTGCTGTCTCCCTTTTTTTAGGTTGCAGTGCCTACATTTCTTAAAACTGAACAAAGAAAAAGAAAGAAGGGAGAAAAAGAAAAAAAAATGAAAGCACCTAGTTATACTAGTATTCCAATTACATTAGAAAAAACTGAGAAACCTTACTTCAAGTCTAATTGGTTTTGTCATATCTTTAAAGCCCTCCCAGCTGGGAAATCCCCTGCTTGCTTTCAGAAAACATTATGTCCTAGCCAGTTTCTCTCTTCTTTTTTTCCCCTTTTCCTTCAGCCAGTCCCCTTCCACCAGGCTATCTCCAGTTTCTCTTTATCAGATGATCTCCATGGAGACGTGAGAACCAGACAGCCAGTTTCCCTTTATCAGATTGTTTCCATGGAAACATGAAGACCAGCTGCAGAATTGCTAGTAAGTATACATGCATTTGCTAGAAAAAAGCCTTATAATCAATATTCTTTTTCATTTACTTGATCTTTCTTAAAACTAATCAATCTAAGGTCCTTAAAGCCATTTTCCCATGCAAGAATGAAAAAAGCACATTAATTTTAACTTTGTCATGCAATTTTAACCAGGCTTTTTTTTTTACATTGCATTGTCTATATTTCTCAAAATTGTACAAGAAGAAAGAGAAAAGAGGGTAGAAAAGAAGAACAGCAGCACTTGTTTACAGTCCCCATTACACTTAAAAATAGTATGCAAAGAAAACCATACACCACAAATACAGTACTATTAAGAAAAGAAAATGTTTTCTTTACTTACAGCTAGCCTTCTCCCCTCTCTCCCCCTCCCCGAAGCATTTATCTGAACATTAATGACATGAAGTAGGGCATATACTTTAGAGTCCCCCACAAATCCAAGAAGGTTTGAAAAAGTCCTATATTTTCTTGTTTTCTTGTTCTGTCAGATGTCACAAATAGAATTATTGCATTGTAATCCCACATTGAGATACTGGTTTTATTACTGTTTTCCATCGGCCAGATCCTGTCTCTGCTTCATTTCCAACATACTCTCAATTTTTCTAGTCAACTGTCATGCTCCCTTCCTTCTTACCAACATTTTCCATTGAAATACTGGAAAAGGTTTCACAGATGCCATCTCTCTGTGGTCTTTCTTACCAGAAGAACAAGAAGCAGAATCTCCTTCTGTTTCACAGCTAACTTTTTGTTAGACAAACTTTTGTATTTCCTCCTTAGCATGCACTTCCTCAAAAAAATTATTTTGTCCCTCCAGGGAAGACTACTTTAAAGACCGCTGGATATAGCAGTTTGAATCTCACACCCATGTCTCGACATTCCCTGAATAGTAGAATGAATTTACTCCTCCTCTGCCTGGTGTACAGTGAGTAATCATTCTCCACAAACACTCTGATGTCTCCCACTTTTAGTATTTTGTCCTTTTGCCACAGTTTTGGCAAAATCAACTTGTGCTGCTAGTAGGATTGCATCTTTACTATTATAGGTGTAGGTTGCTTTCTTATAACTAGGTTAGGAGCATACACATAATGTGCCCTTTCAACTAACAACTGTGGAATACCAGTCCAGTTGCTTATTTGTGCTTTCATAAACTTAATGCAGTCTGTTCCTTCCAGCTTCTCTGGTATAGCTGAAAATCTCAGGTTTTCCCTATTTGCTCTGTCCTCTAATTCTATTATTTTTTGAAGCATCTCTTCTTGAACAGTATCATATTCAGCCAGCCTTTCCGTTATTTCGACCTCTGATTTTTTTCAGCTTTATCATCTCATCTGAATATCTGTTTAAAGCTTCTTGCATTTTTTCCAGCCTTTTGTTGTTTCTGTTAATATGCTTCTTCAGTGTTTTGTTTAGTTTAACCAGGTCTGTATGCAGTTGTCTTATATCCTCCTGTAGATGATTGGAAGTCATGTCTGAAGGTTGCATTGCTTTTTGCTGAGCAGCTGCAGAACTATCCCCAGTCCATGTTTCTTCATCACTTTTTGTAGCTGATTTTTTCCAGGTCTTCTGTATTTCTTTATTCCTGGCATCCAGGCAGGGCACTTACTAACCAGTTACTGATATTTATCCATAAATACAAGTCTACTGGTCTTCTCTGTTGAGTTTCTGTTTTTACACTGGGAGAGCTAGAAACAAGCTATTTCTCAGTATGCACTATCTTAGAAGTCCTAGATGACGTGCTGATTTGTGCAGATTCTGTAGCCAGGTCTTTGAAATCTTTAGACAAGAATGCATCCCTCCTTTCCCACCTAGGCTTCAAACTGAACCTTCAGAAGTCTTTCCTCATAACCTTTCAACAAATCGTTTTTCTGGAGCTTTTTGAGTCTGTTCATGTAGGACATCTGTTTAAGGCCTAGGATCCTCTTTGTGAGGTACTTTTGTGGCCATTCCAGCTGTTGCATGTGTCTAGTGAGGTGCATGTTAGATGGGGCATTATACTCAATGATTGGCCTAATGAGTGAAGAGTAGAGAGAGAGATGATGACCTCTTTCTTCCTGGATTCAAAACCCTTGGTAATGAGATGTGCCACATAGAAGGACTTTCTGACCACAGTGGCAATGTGGTGGTCGAAGGAGAGGTTGCTGTCAATCTGTGTCCCCAAATCTCTTATAACTCCTTCAGTGTTCAGTGGGCTCCCATCAATGTGGTAATTAGGAGAGACTGAGTTTTTCCCAAAGGAGATGACAACACATTTTTTGGCATTAAGCTTAAGGCCATGGTTTTGACACCAGTTATTGGTCTCAGTGAGGCCTTTCTGTAGGATGTCTACATCACCTGGGGAATTAATAATGGCTCCCAGCTTGCAGTCATCTTCAAACTTGGTCAGTGTTGGACTGGACTTCTGAAAAGTAGATGCCAAACAGGATAGGACCCAGGACCTATCCCTGGGATTCCACTTGTGACTGGTCAGCAGTCTGACTTGGAATCCGCTACTTTCACACTGTGGGTTCTATCTGTGAGTCAATTTTCAACCCACCTAGTGATATAGGGGTTGATGCCTAGTTTGGTGTGTTTAAAAATAATTCCTGAGTGGGAAATGGTATCAAAGGCCTTGGCCAGATCGAGGTAGGCTGTAGTAACTGCCGTGCCCTCATCCACAGCTCTGGTGACAGACTCAAAGAAGTCAACCAGGTTGAGCAGGCATGATCTACCTTTCACAAAACAAAATTGTGTGGGATCTAGAGTTTGGAGATTCCATGTATCCTTGTTAATTAGGTCCATGATGATGTCCTCCATAGCCTTACATATCGAACTCATCAGGCTAATAGGGCAATAATTGCCAGGGGCTGTAGTCACTCCCCCTTTATGGAGAGGGATGACTGTAGCAGTGTACCATTCGGTAGGGACAAAGCCTGAGGTGAAGCTGTGATGGTACAGGGCACACATATGTGATGCCATTTCACTTTGTAGTTGATTTAGAACGCATCCAAGGATATTGTTAGGTCCCATGGAAGCTGTAATCTTGGCCTTGGATGATGCAGCTTTAACCTGGGCTGCAGTAATGCTGGGTGCCCGGCATTCCTCTGGTATTGTGATTGGTCCTTTGGAGAGGAGAGGGGTAAAGTTGGCACTGAATCTGTCTCCCAGTATGTTGGCAATATCTGTTGGCTCAGTATAGGAGGTACCATTGTGCAGTAACTCGGAGGAAACCTGGGTATTGCTGTGGAGATTCTTGATATAACTATAGAAAGCTTTGTGGTTGTTTAGTGTCTGCTGCAATTCTGCCTTCATATCTGGCTTTAGAGGTTTTTGATGAGGGATCTCAACTTTTTGTTGAGGCTAATAAGGGAGTTTTTCCAGTCTTGGGACTTCACCTTTTTCTGCAACAGTTTCTTCCTTCTGTTGTAGAGTTTAATAATGACAGGGGCCACCAGATTGGCTTCCTTTTTTTGGAGGAGAGTGTCTTGGTTCTGTTGGGTATGGCTAGTTCCATGGATTTATGTATGTGTTTGTACAGTGCATTTGTGTATGATTCGGCAGTCATGCATTTATTTTCCATTGACACATCTGCCATGAAGTTAGCCACCTCTGTTTTTAGAAGCCCAAAGTCAGCTTTGGAGAAGTTTTTCATGGTGGTTATCTTTGTGGGGGTGTGTAAGTGAGATGTGGATTTCCATGGTGATTAGTTTGTGGTCGGGATATAACCAGGGAGGAATTGACTATTGGTGTACTGTAGAGCAGTGGTTGCCCATGTTAGTAATAACCAGGTCAAGGATGTTGCTTCCTCTAGTGGGAGTAAGAATGAGCAGGTCCAGGGCATTGGAATTAATGAATTCCAGGAAGCGTTGGGCCACTGTATTGGTGCATGAGTCATTTTCCCAGTTGGTGGAGGGGTAGTTGAAGTCACCTAGTATGAGAGTGTTGGGTTGGACCCTAATAGTTTCCCAGGGTGCTTAAGAATGTGAAGTGAGAGTCTTGGGACATGGTTGGGGACCTATAGCAGGCTACAACCTGAATCGCCATCTTACCCAATGTTAGTTGTACCTGAGGTATCTCAGATGCATTATGCTGGACTACTAGTCTGGAGGTGTGCATATCCTTTATGAATATGGAGACACCACTGCTTTTGGAGCTTCAGTCCATGTTTTGGGGCCGAAAGATGTGGAATGAGTTATAGCCTGGTAGCGCAGGGGTGCTTTCTGCTGATTTTAACCAGGTCTCCGTTACAGCACAAATGTCAATGTTCTTCATTTTGAGGAGTGTTTCGAGCAAGTGCATCTTGAGATTTAGACTTCTAGCATTGAGCAGCATGACCCTCAGATTGCATTTATTTATAGCTGTTATGGTGGTAGTTTGATCTTTGGAACGTCACCTAAAAAAGGCACTATAGGGGTGGCAAGAGCCTTAGCCAGTATCCTAAAACCCAGGGGTGACAGATGCAGGCCATCTCTGGCAAAGCATCGAGGTCTGTCAATCATGTTATTCCAAGCAGACAGATACTAGATCCCCTTAGAATGACACCAGAAACTTCACCAATTGTTGAAGTCAATCATTTTCTGCTTGTACTGCATTATCATTCTGGGTGATGGTAGGATGCTGCTCAGGGCTAGGGTCATACCTGCCTGGGCCAAATAATCAGAGAGCTCCTCCATGTCTCATTTCATGTAGTTCAGGGAGGTGCATCTCAGGTCATTCACACCCACATGGACAGTGAGAGAGTCATACTTGTACTTGTTGTGGGCTGACCTGAGTGTGTGTGTTATGTGTCGGATTCTGGCACCTGATAGACAGCTGACCGTTACCTTCTCCTTATTCAACCTAGTGAGTGGGACATCAGTGTGCCTCACTATCAAGTCACCTATGATTAGTGTATTGGGCAAGCTGTTTTGCCTTAGGGGCTTAAGTTGAGGGGCACACTGTGTAGGTGAGCTATTTGTCTTGTGGTTTGTGCTGTGATGTGGTCGAGTGTGTTTCTGCCTTGGAGGTCTCTGCTGTTTGGGTAGATTTCTATTGAGAGCCTCTGCAAAGGTGGGTGTGTGGTTTGTGTTTTTATGTGAGAGCTGTGATGGTGGATGTTCTGGAGAGCTATGTGTTGCATGTGATGTGCTGCAGGTGTTGACCTTCTCTTGCCAAACTATTCTGGTCTTGGCTTGAGAGTACATGGCTTCCAGTTTGGATATATAAGTGCATGTCTTACAAGTCTGAGCGTTGGAAGGTAAGAGGAAAGGGTTGTCTGTGTACATGAGGCAGTTGCTACACTGCCTCAGAGTGCCCAAGTTCACCAAGAGAAAGCACAGGGAACTAACCTTTAAACATGCCAGGAGGGATGGTCATTATTACTAAGTACTGGAGCTGTTTCCTTATATATTCCTTTTACAGGAAAAATGTCACTCAAGGTGTCTGAATATGTACAGATACTGCCAAACACTTGAGGGGAAACTAATACATAGGCGCTGAAAATGTAAGGATGAAGTATTTAGGCAAATATTCTGAAGTTAGGAAGAAATCAAGTAGTACTTACTGCAAAATAAAGAATTAGCTTGTCAAGAATGATGAAAAGAGGGGAGTCGCATGAATGGCTACTGCCTGGCTACTACTAATACTGATCTCAGCACAGCTTTACTGTGTTGGGATACAATACTCCTTTGCTTCTTCTCTCACCAGAAGCAAAATGTTAGCACCAGTCCCAAGGAGAAAACCAGGCCACAGCCTGTTTTGTGATCCACAGTCTTGTCCCAGATGATGCAAGGGTCTGCAGGCGTGCAACCTTTTTCTGGTAGCTGCCTCGAATAGCAACCAGACCAATCAGGTATGTTAAGCACAGACTCTCACTCTCCAACCAGAAAGAGTCAGGAATCAATGCACTCTGCTCCCACTCTCACCAGGATCAGAATATAAGCACAGATTCCAAGCTGTCACCTATAAAGCAGTTATTAAGCTTTTTGGTGATTAGCAGTCTCCAGGAAATAATGTAACTGCACTCTTCCTCTCACCAGGAGAAAACAGAAGCACTAATCCCAAGATGACTACTAAGAGGCAGAATGTGGGGTTTCCAATAACTGGTGGTCTTGCAATAGATGCTTAAAGGTAAGATAAAAAAATGATTTATCCTAAACACTGCAGTGTGCACTAGAGGAGTTAGGTGTGAAAATAGGTAACTTAAGTTTTACCTGTCTAAAAAGTTAAGTTTTAGTTGAGAGTCACTATTTTTAAAACAGCAAGATAGATTGAAAGGGGTTGGTTACTTTTGTATTCTGGTACTATGGAATGCAGTAGGATGGCCAATAAATTTAAATAGTTGGAGGGGAGTGATTTCACAAAATTTTAATTTTGTGCTTACATCAGCCAGTAAAACCAGAGGGGGAAATGAGTTATATGGTCAAATTAACATAAGGGGCAGGCAACTAGAAAGACAGTGGTGTTCAAGAACACAACAGTAACTGGTTCAGAGGCTGGGAAAAATTTGTTTGACTCATAAGAGGCAGAGCTGTGGTCTCTCTTCAAGTTTTAATATGCAGTTAAAAGCAGAATGCAAGTAAAACACAGTGTAAAGAAAACAAATCACTGTACACAAAATAGAAAAAGGCAATAAAATAATACAAAATACAACAAATAAAAAGCAAACTAACCTTTCCCTCACAGCAAATTGTAGCAGTGTCTGAGTGAGTCTTTCCAGTAAAGTTCTGAAATGTTTTATTTTACCCCTTAAATAGAAGGTTTAGTTCCTAGCTCCACCCCCTCAGTTCACAGATGATTAACCTTAACTGACCAGTTCTTACTTATGTGTGACTCCTTAATTAACCTATTCTAAATTCTGTCCGACTTACAAGAGACAGAGCTGTGGTCTCTTTTCAAGTTTTAATATGCAGGTAAAAGCAGAATGCAAGTAAAACAGTGTAAAGGTGTAAAGAAAAAAATCACAGTATACAAAATAGAAAAAGGCAATAAAGTAATACAAAATACAACAAATAAAAAGCAAACTAACCTTTTCCTCACAGCAAACTGTAGCAGAGTCTGGGTGAGCCTTTCCAGTAAAGCCCTTGGATTTCCAGGCACCGGTACTGGGATTTATGAAACAGGACCACAGTGGTGGTTGTATCCACTGTCTCTGAATCCAGGACCCAGGGGTCCCTTTCTCTCTCCTTTCAGACCCCTGTCCATTCTGTCCAGAAAGACTTCTCAGATTTTGCATGGGCAGCAGTGTTTGTAGGAGTTCAGGTGTAAGGCTTGTGCAGTCCTCAGGACATGCCAATGCACATAAGCACAATTGTGATGTTGGCAGTGATTCATGCCTTAAAAATTCTTTACTACTAATGGACACCAGGTCCTCTTTTAGCGGTGCACTACTCTGATGTGGTACCTGAACAAGCAGGGGTTGGGTACAATGTCATACCCTCCTTGCTGGTTGGCAGTGATGGCCTGGGAGAGCTGGCTGTATAGCATTCTCTGAGTCTTCAGGTCTAATCCATGCCGTCAAAGCAAAACACACTAGTAGACTAAGCAGATCCTGGACAGACCCTCATGAGTGGAAGATCCATGTAGAGGTCTTCCAAGACTTAAGCCAAATGTGGTGAATACCTCAAGTAGATCCACTCACCACCTTTCAAAACAGAAAACTGCAAAAATTATGTAATCAAATGCTTAGAAAATTTTGAAAGATGAGATTTGCACAAAGATGTTAGAACACAAAAAAGCAGAAAAAAGGCAACGAACGGGTGCTTCTAAAGTTAAATCTTGCCTTAGGTTAGTCAAGAGCAATTAAAAAACTTAATAGGTTAAGGATTATAGGCTTGGAACCCAGATTTGTTAATAGGAACAGGCAGAACTTCAAAAGCATCATTGAAAAAGACCATAGCATATTGGAAGTTTTGAGTTTGGATAAAAACAAAGGGATGTTTAAATGTGCAGTTGTAATTAGTGCAGATACATAAATGCATTCCTAGGTTCCTTGGTGATTACTAGACTAACACTAGGGGGCATTTGTAAGTGTTGCCAAGCTTCTCAAATGTTTCTGACAAGTTTTGATACCCTGGGGGTATTTTAAGGGATATACTTAGGCTTGGACATGGGTGGTTAAGCATTTATAGGATGTGCCTCTGTCTACTAAGAGACATAGGTGTCAGACCAAGGATAAATTTCCAGTTCATCCATCTGTCCAAGTTATGCTCAAATTGGGTATTGTTGTAACATTTGGTTCAAACTATTTCATTTTAACAATGCCAGTCTTGCAACAGTTTCTTGCTGATTTATTTAGGTTCATGGATATTTCATAATTTAACAAACACAATGGCCTTTTTAAGCCTAGCCATGCAACCCAAATCTTTGACAAGTTCTGGTACCCTTGATAAGTGAAAGCAGGGGCTTAGGAAATTAAACATTTACAAGCAGGGGTTGGGAGATGAACTATTTACAGCCTACCTGTGTCCATTAGAGACATAGGTGCCAAACAAGGGATGAATTTCCTGTTCCTCATCCAATTGTCCAAGTTACACTTGAATTGGGTTAGGGAGGAACTCTTCTTCACATAGATGGGGAGCCTATTCCAGAAACTGGGTAGTCTCTGTGATAAAAAAAGCAAACCAACCCGGCAAGTTAGGACCCGAAATCCACCAGCAGTGATAATCCACTAAGTTGTATTAATTAGCGGTAGCCAAATATTTCTGAAAAAATAACTATCTTTATTGAAACCAAACAATAAACCAAGCGCTTTCACCCGAATACTATTGGGCTTTTTCAAGGATAAGTGTATAGACATTGCTACAAACATCTTTAAATAGTCTAATTCATGTCACATGATGAGACTAATTAACTTGTAATTATATCCTGCAGAAATCCTAAAGAAATAGTACACTAAAATTTAAAAACCAGGATATATATATGAATAGCTTATAAAAACTTTCATTCAATAATCATACATATCATAAAAGGTGAATCATAAAAATTACCTGACTATAAAATTAATATTTGAGAATCGTACAAAACTTTAAATATGACCATCTTGTTGTAATGAATAGGTTCGAAGTTCCTAAATAAAAATAATAATAACTTGTGCTGACTAGGATATATATCCCTTCGAGGTACCAGCCAAACCAATAGGTAGGAATCCTACCTTTAAAACCAACACAATGTCATGCATGCCAATGTAAAAATAAAAATAAAAAATAAACATACCAGAAAACATACAGATACAAATACTGGTAAAAGGGGTATGAGGGATAAAATATGTATGTAAAACTCCTGTGGTGCTATTACATATAATGTGTTAAAAGTATAAAAATATATACAATATGAAATATATAAAAATATAAAGGTATACATACCCCGGGATTCATGAAGCTCGGCGCAAGGCCGGCGTAAGGCCTGCGCCGGCGGTGCATGGAATAGCCGGTGCAGTAGCGCCATATACATATTAATGAGAGTGCACCGGAATCACAGACACGTGCGTAGTGTACGTGAGCGAGCCCAGGTAGGATGCGTCTGGAGGCGTGTCTAAGCCGGCATGAGGTGAGCAACCTAATGTGCTGACAGCCACAGTCCGCCCACAATAGTAATGGCAGCAGCCAGGTCCTGTGCAGAATGAAACGCACGTACAGTATGCAACATAGTCCCCGTCCCAAATTAACGGAGAAGCAAATAGAAGCCACGAAGGAATAAGTGTACCCGTCCAAGGAGCAAAGGATACGATAAGACCACGCTCGTCCCGCAATGCACCGCCAGTGTTTACACTCAGAGAAGGTGTACAGCCAAGATGTCAGCGCGCCGCACCGACATAGGAGCAGCGACTAAGGTCACCACCTGTCCCACTTTGGTTGTGGCAGTCTCTCCATGGCCAGTTGTGTCCCGAAAAAACGTATTAGAAATGGCTGATGTGCTACGATTGTAGGACACAATGATATCCCGTATTTAATGTAATGGTAGCATGAATTGGTTATTTCTGTAACAGAAATACCTAAATGACACAAGAAACAGAATAAGCAAGCAAATTGCCACAACAATAAGCATATTATTTAGGCAAACAAGTGAAGTGCTATGCTATATAGTGACCGTTTGTATGTGTCGGCCTGTAAAGTCAGATGTGAGTCCCGGAAATATCCCAGATCGGAAACTGGAAAAGGTGGAAACCCCAGTAGCGACATGGGCATGGTCACCAGGGTTACCTGCTGTCCCAATGTGCCATGGACAGTCCCTGATTGGACAGTCGTGTCCCTGCAACAATCGTAAAAATGGAAAATGACCTCCGATCCCCTGCCACGCAAATTGCCGCAATATACATGTAATAGTAGCATAAAACATATACATTACGATATGAAACACAGACATGGCATAAGAAAATAAATAAGGAACCCAAATGCTTACAGAATAAGCTTATAGTATGGCAAACAAGTGAAGATCTGTCAACCGCACTAGCCGTGGGTATGTGTAGTCCTGCAACCCGAAGTTTCCACATAACATGCCCCACTATGGGCACTGGAAAAGGTGCCAACCATAATGGTCACAAGCAGTAGTGAGAGTACATAGCCGGGTAGCTGTGTTCACATAACAACAGTAAGGAAGCAAGATACCTCAAACACAGGCAAACATGTGCATAGCAACATATCCCACACCCAGCAACGCCTCTGTTGCATACACTGGATGGCGGATCATGAAGTGTAATATCCAGAAGCAGAACCCATGCATTCGGATGTACTACACAATAGCCTCATTGTACATGTCAGTCCCACCCATGTATACCTCTGCACCCAAACCTGCTAGCATCCGTGTGCAGCTATACAACCACACACAATGTGCATACCTGAACTGTGGTAAGATGTTTGTGTTAGGCAATGCCACGCGGGCAAATACGTACCCCACATGTCACCAACCCACCGCAGGTACAGATATGTAAATGGCTGCATGTGAATGTGTCAGCAGAATGTGTACATCCCGCATGTAGCATGTACCCGTTCAAACCATCTAGGTTTGCATACGACACGGTGCACATAACTGTACACATGTGGACAAGTCGGGTCGTTGGACCACCGCATCGATGATTATCTATACAGTGAAGTCGATCACATATAGCGGAACAGGTGCCTACCAAACAGGACGTCCTAACAGGGTGCTACAGGCAAAGAAGGGGAAGCTGGGACATCACATGTGGAGATTAGCGAGCTGGACGGACAAATACACACGGTCAAGGTAAAGGACGGAACAACATGCATATGGCGGATGGATGTTGTTCGAAAATATATAGAAACACATATGAAGTTCCAGTTTACACTGAAATACTATATAATGCATTGAATTGTACCGCATAATATGGCAGTAGAACTAAGCCTGCATGTAATTGGTGAAGCTAAGCTGTACTGTGATGGAATTCTGAACCTGGCAGTAAGCAGTACAGCAGGCTCATGTCTGTCATCATTAATTATTTGCTGGGTTACAGAACAATAAATGTATGTACATGCATAACAGCACTCCTTCCCCAGAGGAGGATGGCCTTGTGAGCTCTATCAAGATAGCAGTACAACTCCTTACCAGAGAGACAAAGCAACGATTAAGAAATTAACTGTCCACTGTATCGTAACAGTCTAGGGTCCTTGAAACAGCTACAATCACAAAAGGATACTGTAATGTACAAGGTGCCTTGCAAGGCTGTGTTATTCCCATGGGAAAACATTTTAAAAGCACGACCCCAGCACCCACGCATGTATAGACTATTGCGGACCATAGTGATGGAAATGCCCTGTGACCGACCACGCCAGTAAGGTGGGCAAAAGCTGATTGTAAACACTATATAAAGAAACTGCTTACTGTAAAGAGTCAGACAAAACTCTCATACTTGGACTGTATATTATTTAGCCTGCCTGTGTACACTACTAAAACGTTCAACCCGAGCCTCCTGTGTTATCGGCTGTCACTTAGAAAAGCCTACTGATAACTACAGTCTGGTTGTAACAACTTATTTCACATTGTGATCCTTGTAATCCGAATTCCTTGGTAAGATACAGGTCAGAGTACATGGCTGGTTAGACATGTACGCTGGAGAATATGCATAAATGGTTCTTCTTGAATGAAAAGACCTCCGACTGAATTGTTGTGTGTAAAGAGGCTGTTTACTGTCTGATCTGTGGCTGAAAAGCAGGAAACTGGATCCCAAGAAGAAAACGTGCAGCCTTAAACAGGAGGCCCAGGTAAGGAGTGTCTGCCTTTTTGTGTCTATTGTAGATCAGGGACCAGACTACATTGTGTTTCTGTTAACAGTAGTGATATCGGGTCGAAGACCCACCCACATACTGTTAAATCTGAACATAGGTCAGGGGAACACACAGCAGAGTAAATAGTGATTGTAGACACTACAGTGGATACAGGGAAGGAGACACCACGTGGTATGACAGAAGGGTACGTAGCAGTCGTGTAGAGGATGTGGGAGATTATTGAAGCAACAGATCATGTGATCCGCGTTTGACGGGTGACGTGAAGAATATGCAATCGCAGAGAGCACATAATGTGAGTTACGCAGCAAAATGGGGTAATAAATATGACATTGATGGTATATTACTCAAAATATCGTTACTGAAACATTGTAATCCCTGAAAATTTGATGCATATGTTCCAAGGTAAACACCTGTTCCACCCTGAGAGGGATAGTCCCTCTGGCCAGCCGTGTCCTGTAAACAAACCGAACAATGTCAAATGTCCTGATATCTCAGGACAAACATTTCCCAGATATATATCACAATGGTAGCATAAAACAGTAAATGTGTATGTGGAACAGCAAAATATAATAATAAACAGAATAAGCAACTGAAATGCTACAACAATTGGTCGCCTGCTGGCAAAACGTGAATTCCTGTCCTATGTACTGGCCGTGGGTATGCATTCTCCAGGCAAATTACACGCTCAACACTAATGTCCCACATTGTGCATTGGAAAGTTGGCAGCCCTAAGACGTGCAGGCGACAAAACAGCGACAATTGGGTATCCGTCATGCACATCGGTGGACTGAGGTAGTGTAATCAAGGGAATAGAACACTACAAATGGCTAAGCATCATAATGCATACAGAGAAGATCATAATACAGTAGTACCGATAGCCCCCCCCCACAACCCCCTACCACCTCCGATACCACATCCAGGATATTAAGCGGGAGGGCAGGCTAGTCCCCACACGTTATCCTGTGGCAACAGAGGTAGCACAACGAACAAATGTAATAGAAGCTATTGAAACCACATCCCGAACACGTAACATACCTAGGGACACCCGAGTAAGAACACAGTACTAAAACAGAGTGAGGATATCTGTCAATTAATTGAAGTACCGAACCCTCATGCAGGACAGGAAGGCCAGGACCCAACCCCCGTAGCGTATAGACCGTGGACACCAGAAGATATCTGTAAAGTCATAGAGGGAATTCCCCATCCACAATGTAATCGCTATTCACCATGCAATACCCCTGTATCTCCTGATCGGAAACCAAAAGGGGAATGGCGGATGGTACAGTATGTACAAGCTGTAAATCATGTAAGAATACTTAGGGTAGCGTCGGTGCCAGACCCACACACTATATTCAATGCTATGAACATGCCACAGAAGTATCTTACCGTGGTACATATAAGCTATGCTTACTTTGCAATACCTATACATCCACATAGTCCGTATTGCTTTGCATGTACAGTCAGGGTGACAGATACAGCCATACCCGGCTATCGCGGCTACTGTGAAAGTACAACGATATTCTCACAGGGGATGGCTAGCTACATTCCGGTGTTAACTCCACCCGGGGCCAGTCAAGTTCTACTTTATTTGGATGATATTCTGCTTATGCCCCTACCCAGCAGCAATGTATGGAAGATACAATAGCATTATTGAGATAATCAGCAGAATAGGGACATAAAGTAAGCAAGCATAAATTGCAACTACAGAGAATACAGGTCAAGTACCTGGCATATCTGGTATCCAAGTAGGGTAGAACATCACATGACGATAGGAAGGTAGCAATATAATAAGCACCCAAGCCAACTAACAAGAAGGGAATGATGTCCTGTCTGGGCCGACTAACACTTGTTAAATCTGGATACCAAACAATGCTGTGGAATCCGCTGTATTGTTTGCCTTAACCTTTAATACACCTATGGCAGCACAACACATAGTACACCGGATTACAGTAGCAGAAACAGCGGTCTGCAGACTAGAACGATTGATAGCCTCAACAGCTGTAGTAGGTCTCGTGAATAATCATAACACATGTTGTCAGACCGTAGATTGTAAGCGGAGATATATGACGCCAGTCTTGATGCAACAGCAGGGAAGTAAGCAACGCTAAATAGCTGACTACTCATTGCAGTTGGACACTGTGGCATGGTCAGTGCCACATTGTGTACAGGCAGTTGTTGTAGCACCCATGGCAGTACAGGCCCCGCCGTAATGTTACTAGACCACCCTCTCACTGTGAGAATGTCTCATGCAGTTGCGATCAATCTGCTGCAAGAGAAGATAGCATTCCTGACCCGTGCTAGACATTTGTCATGTTTGACCATACCACTGAGTCAACCTCACATGGTGATTGAACGTTGTACAACATTAAACCTATCAACGCCACGCCGACACCTGTGTATGGCACACCACACAGTCGCCTATACGAAATGGATTAAATAACTACACACAGACATGATAACACTGATATACCCTTAGATGATGCAGAGGTGACAGTTAATGTGTACGGATCATGTAGACAGAGTCCTACAGGAACGAATGAAGTAGTTTATGCAGTAGTTATTGATAATGACATTGTAGACGGCCAAACCCTGCAGCATAACGTGTCTGCTCAAGCAGCAGAATAGATAGCTTTAACACGTGCTTGTACTGTAGCGGAAAACTGATGTGTGGACATATGTCCCGATAGTCATTCTGTTGTCTGTGCAGTGCATGTTTATGAGCAGCAGTGGAAGAATAGGTGAATGATAACATCCACCGGTAAACCGATTAATCATGCGATACGAACCTGAATGCATTAGACTACATGCAGTTACCCACTGAAGTAGGTAATTGTAAATGTGCAGGGCATAGAAAGCAACAGGATAACAGTAGGAAAGTTGAGGCATGAGCTCATGCACCTGCAAAACAAGCAGCGACACAGTTGGAAAGTGTCTGTGTGAATGAGGAATGACAAACCTCAGACAGTTTAGATGTAGAAACTGTACAAACAATGCAAACAGCAACTACGAAAGCAGAAAAGCCGACGTGGTTATGACGAGGAGCAATCCTTGAACACGGACTGCACATATCCACAGTGAGAAAGCCAATATTAACGACTAATATATACAGATATGCGGCTTTGTGGAGCCATGGGTAGAGACATGTCTCAACAGGGGATGGTACATTTGGTTAACAGAATACCCCTAACATAATGGAATTACGAACCACATACAAACCTCATGAGCAGCGTGTCACGCTTGCCATAGATATCATGCACAGGGAGTATTTAAACCGAAGGGAGTGAGTTTACCTACACCACCATAACCGCTCCGCACTATTTGTATGGAGTTCATACATCTGCATAAATGTGAAGGGAACAAATACTGTTTAGCGATTACACATATATATAATCAAAATGGGTAGAAGCATTCCCAACCATTAATCCGATGCAGCAGCAGTGGCAAAGGTGCCAGTAAAATTAAGTATCCCTAGATCTGGCATGCTGTAAAGAAGCTACAGTGACAATAGAACACATGTAGTTAACCAGACAATCACGCTACCTGGGGATTACTTCAGATACCATGAATGTCAATTGCATGTACAACCCACACTCAGCACGATTGCTGGCGCCAGAGAATGGGATCCCGAGAAATAAGTAGAGGAGTTTGGTGGGTGACATCCAGACGAAGTTACATGAGCTGTCTACCTCTAGCATTGCTGAGCATGACAACAGTTCCAAATGTAAAGTGCTGCACCCACTTCAAGTAGTATGTGGAATGGCATATCATGTGCCAGAGTGGAAAGCTGTCATGCCTGCAGAGCCGGAGGTCGATGACTCAGTAGTAGGTGACATGAGAGGATTGTTAACTAGTAACACTGTTCTTCAGTTAAAGTCTGTTACAGATAAGAGCAAACGAAGACGGAAGCATAGCTGACACCAGTATCCTGTGTGTATGTCACTGTTATCCAAAGAACATTATTGCCAAGTGGACAGTGCGAATGTCTGTACCGGTACTGTTGTCAACGCCACCGCAGTAAAGTTTGCAGAGAGGTCGCCCTGGGTCCACCTCACATTTCTCAAACTGGTAAAGGATATCAAGTCTGATTGACATCTTGTAGCTGATATACCAAAGAGCCCGAATCACCCGGCTAAGACTGTATAACAATACAAAGCAACCCCAAAGACATTTATGTTTGCTGTCCTAATGATTATACACCTATTAACCATGTTTGTGTTTACGCTACAATTTCCGGACATTACCTGCATATAACTACACGGATACAAATACTGATACGTGATGAACTGGCCACAGAGTGTCTTCCACACTTCAACAGATACCTAGGCATGATGCGTGTGCATATAGAGACTAGGAACACATTAAATTGCTGTGTTTGTACTGCCATACCTACATCATATGGAGGACTTCCGATGCATGTTGTCCCCTTGGGGATAGATTGAGACTTGTGAATATCTACACTTTGATACAGGTTCTGTGAGATCACAGGACAACGTGGCAATGTACTTACCTGTTACACAAAAAGGAATTGTATGTTATCATAAACATGATACAGTTTCAGTTGGTGGGAGTATTTGTAACATAACTGTGTCTTAGTAATGTCATATAACAGCCAAAGATCACAGTACTACTTGTAGCACCATCCCTAATTTGTATTGAAACATCATGAGAACAATGTTGAAGGATGTGCAGAAACATCCTGAATTGTATAAACAGTCCTCTGTTAGAGACAGGAATTTGTTACATGCAGAGGTAACCCGCATCAGTAATAAAGTAGAATATTGTTATGTTGTTTGTGGGAAATAAGCATATCAATGGTTACCTGGGAATTGGTCCGCAGTTGTTATTTGGGTTATCTGGCTCCAGTCACATGACATACTGGACAATTGCCTGTGGGTGAAAACTAACTATAACACATATAGCTCAAGAACTGGGAACACAGTCGAGAAACCTACTAATCCAGTGGGTGAAATGGAAGCTGTTCTGACATGTCAGTCTTCTGCAAGAGATAAAGGAATATCGATTCATATGGACTTCAGTGACACCGCCACAACCTGGGCTGGAACACCCCAGCTTCTGGAGTAGTGAAATCAATCAGGAACAGAGGAAGTTATCAAAACCTGTCGGAGGAAGGATGAATGTGACTTCCCGCTCCTGAACATGTGACTGATGAACTGGATGCAATGAGAACTGTTGTGTCACAAAATGTAATAGTGCACGACTGCACCGGGCGCCGAGAATTGGTACGCGGCGCTTACTGAAGAAGATCGCTGTGTCCAACTACCACATGAAGAGACCAAAAGCAACGCCACCTACAGGTAATATGGCAGGTGTCATCCATGGCGAACCAGGCCCAAACCCACTGCCGAACCATTTCCACAAACCATTGGGTGGATGGGGTCAGTCATACTGAATATCATGATTGCCATTTGTATTGTTCTGCTCATATTGGGAGCATGTGTCTAGTGCGGATACTGTGCATGTAAGTATTAGTCAGGCACTCTGGCGACATACCTGTACCCGAGACTATGTATCAAGACCTGTAGTGGTATTTGTCAATAGAAAATGCAATCCTACTTGCAATGTACATCAAATTACTTGCCTAGTTAAACGTTCCACAGAGGAAGACGCTAGGGAATGAAATAATGTTGTATATGTGTCTGGATAGAGTAGAAGCAATCAAAGGAGGGAGAATGTTAGCAAAATACATATTTAAACATAGATATGACGTGCAACTTTAGAAGCAAATAGTGTATAATGCATATTATTCTACCTGACAATATAGCAGTACAGCTTCTCATGCATGTAATTGCTTGTAGTGTAGCTGCAGTGTGATTGAACCCTAACCCTAGCAGTAACCAGTGCAGTAGGTGTATGTCAGTCAGCATTACTCATCTGCTCGGTTACAGAATCATACATGTATGTACAGGTATATCTGTCATCCTTCCACTGAGGAGGATAGGCTTGTGAGCTGTAACACAGAGTACAGCTGCTCAGCAGAGAGACACAGGAACCTAGTAGGACACGGAGTGAGGACTGGATATGAACAGTGTTGGAACCGTGACAGAGCAGAATTTACCAAAGTACAGTCTAACTGAATATGTGGCTCGCAAGGTTGGGCTATCCTCATGGGAAAACATGTAATAAGCATTACCTGAGCACTGTTGTAGGAATACAATGTTCTGTACTCTAGCAATGTAAATGCCTTGTGACTGGCCACATCATTAATGTGTGCAAAAGATGATAGTATACAGAATGCTCATACAGATGTAACATGTATAGAGTTGAACAAATGTCTAAACTTTTACTGCATACTGCTTTGCCTCCTGCTGCACAGTAGTAAAATGTTATTAATCCCAGCTTCCTGTGTTACTGAGTGTCATTTTGAAAATACGAATGAGTGTTACAGTTTGATTTAAAAGACTTAATTGACAGATGTTTACGTTCTAGCATGGGAATAGGTCAAGCCAAACATCACAATGTCCATGTGTACCACATACACACAGCCAGTAACACGCAGTAGTAGTGCATGAAGGCATACACGACTGTGGGAATAGTACAGGACATATGGCACGTGCCAAGTGCAGATGCATGACACAAACCCCAGGATGGGTGTCCCTGCAAAGAGGAACATGTGCCAACTACACCTCCCACAGATGTACTGGCAATAAAAACACATGGCAAACACACAGACACACTACTGTCCAACACATGACTGCAACGGAGCCTGGTCAAACACCAACATGAAGCATGCACAAACAGGGACTTGAGTAATGTTTGCCTTAACACCCCCCCATAGGCCAAAGAAGAATAGAATGGACATATGCATGTAATGCTGTGAAGGATGTGTGGTAGTCCTCAGTATCACAGTGTTAGGGACACAGATACACTGTCATCAACTGTGACGTATGTGCAACGCACACAGCATACCTGCATGTAATACAGAGGACAATCATGTGCCACAGAAATATACAGTGGCAAAAGAGTATAGTGGATAGACAATTGTACATGTGACAAACTATGAATATAGGTTCACACGCCCATAGGTACAGGGTAGGCCATCGTCCCAGGCCCAGCCATAATACTACACCATAGTTAGGATGACTTTGCCAACCTTCTGTGCTTCAGATGAAATACCCATGATATTGCTGTATCTACGCCAAGCAGTGATAATGATGTAATTCCTGGCCTATACCTGCAATTCTCCATCCAATGGACAACATAGCTGCGAACAAGGCTAGGAAGGATGTCTGTCTCACATGTACTGTGATGTACATCCACAGCATAATGAGTGTCTGGGTGATATATGTGTCACCCAAACACATCCCATTAATGACCGTGACAAGGTAAATGTCACCTGCCCTAGTGATTCTGAGGGATGCGGATACAGTAGGTGAAGCATACACATGACATATGGGTTGACATGGCCTTGTATGTCAGGCACAGGTCAACACTAAACAGCAGGTATGTGACGGATGTGGCAGGGGTCCTACATGTGGGGCAGCATTACACAAAATGGTGTCATCCTGCATCTGTACAACAATCAACCTATGTGGGCTTCCCAGCTGCTGTAGGTGTATGGTCAGATACAGTCTGAATGGGGCAATGTAGTAGATCATAGGTGTAACACGAATGGGTACAAGGAGACAATGACCGAGCCTGATGTAGATGTGAATCCCTGCACCAACAGGTGGGCAATGTAGAAGACCCACACAACCACGATAGCACGGTGTGTGTGGAATGAATGTTGACCGCCAAACACTGTCCCCTGATTCCTGGTAATCACCCCTGTGCTGAGTGGACAGCCACCTATATGCTGGACAGGGGTGACCTAGTAGTTCTCCACAGGTATGATGTTGCATGACGTTGCATTTAGCTGTGGGACATGTCCCTGACAGCAGATATGCATACCTGGGAGGCCCCTTCGAAGGATATCTGTGTCAGATGTCTGTCCCACTATGGCACCTGTTTTGCAGTCATCTACAAACACTGTTGCCCATAGCACCCCTGTGTGTGCCTGTACCGTGAAAATGTAGGTGTATGACAGGAGTGCAGACATGGAAGGGCCCCATGGGACACCACTTGTGACAGGCAGTAGGTCTGATATGCTGCCAGCAACTATGACCGTGTGGGTTGTGTCACATAGACAGTTTACAACACATTCTGTGATGTGCGTGTCACATCCCAGCCAATGGGTTTATCAACGATACCTGAGGCGGGTAATGTGATGAAGGGCTTTGCCAGGTTGAGGTAGGCTGTATGGACTGCAACACCCCCATCAGTGGCCTCGGCGACTGTCCCGAAAATGTCAACCATGCTTTAAAGGCATGAACCGCCTCCTGAACAAGACAAACCGTGTGTGAGGCAAAGTAAGTATGTCCCCTATGCAGTCATGTACGAGCCACAGTATGATCCTCCCCATGTCTTTGCAGATAGGTCTCCTCAGGGTAATGGGACAGTAATAACCAGCCTCAGTGGAGGTATTGGCCTTGTGACGTGGGACTACAGTTGCCATGTGACACAACCTGGGTACCCTACCTGAGGTGAGGCTACAAAGAAATAGCTGTCCTAACTGTGGGTCCAATTCATAACCGAGATAGTGGAGTACACAGCGAGGTCACCAGCTGGTCTCATGGATGCTATGTCCACTACCCTGGAGAGAGCATGTCCCACCTGTGTGTCACAGAACATTTGGTGACCACAAACCACTGGTACACACATCTCCTCATGTGTGGGGGAGGGTGTGGAGATGTCCTCACTGGACTTGTCAGCCTGTATGTTGGCAATGTGTGTATGTTGAGTAAACCCCACCTCTATGTGAACCCAGTCAGAGCATATGTGGGAGTGAGCTCCCAGGTGTCCAGCATAGCAACTGAAGGTGGTATGATTGTTAGCCAGGTCCATGTAGGTATATCTGTGGAATGTGCCCTGGACTATTTCATGACAGTGTGTAAGTCTACACATATGATGACCAAGGGTGTCATACCTCACAAGGTGTCTGCTCCACCTTGTAGTAGCCACCTCCTCGCATTGTACATTTTGTGTATGGCTGGGGTACACCACACTGGATGCTTGGCATTGGTACAGTGAACCACAGTTGGGTAAGTGAATGACTGGCTCATGCAGTCCTGTAGGTACTGGTAGATGGCAATGTGATTGATGCAGTGGCTGCCGCATACCCACCACACTGGCTCAGGGTCCTTAAAGGAGGCCACAGTAGTGCGCAGAATTGTGTAGTCTGCCTCTGAGCAAGCAATGTGTATGGTAACTGGCAACACTCACAGCAACGGATGCCAAAAGCAGAAGCCAACGTCCAAATAACATAGATCAACTTCTGCATGACAATATGTGTTATCATACATGTATTGACATGTGTCTGCTAATTACAATTGGAAATGGCCGGTAAGACTGGCCTAAAGTTCCCATGATGTACACAGTCTGGGGTGTTGTTCCGATAATAAAGTGGCAATACCTCCCAATCTTGACCTCTGGGTATGGTATGAAAGTGGTTGTTAACCTGCAACATTGGATGTATAGCATTGGTTTCTGGTGTCGGAAGACATGGTTCCTGTAGCACAACACAGTATGGGTAGTCAAGCACACATCCACGATTGCTGAACACACAGCATCAGTGAAACCCACTGCTCAGAAGGACACAGTCCGACAAGCTCTACACTTTAAATATGCACAGTGGTGTCCATTGTCGGACCCAAAAATTGACATCACACCAGATTCACGTCTTCTTTCAATACGTATCTGAACCCATTGTCGTCACAGGTACACATATGCACTGCAAGCGTGTTCAATGTTGATGATAGCTGTCCATGTAATGCAGCACAGATGCACAGAAATACCCAGGGTACCGGGTCCATAGAACTGCGTCCACATCACAGTCCTGCACACATGACGGATGTGTAATGGGTACTGTCGATTGTTGCAGTCAAGGGATTCTGGGTATGTAGACTCTGTGCTCGGTGTTGTTTCGCAAGCAATCCTTTCTCCCGCCCCGTGGGAGGGATGTGCGTAGCACCTGCCTTACTCTCCGCTAATAATGCAAACCATACACCGGAGAATGCTAAATGTAGGTGTGGAATGTGTATAGCCCTATACTAGTGTCCAGTAGGCAATTGTCATGGATGGACACCCGTATGGGCAGGATGGCACCCACAACAGCAAACCCGGGTAAATGACATAGCCGCGGTAAGGCATAACACAGGAAATACACATAGGGACTACAGTTGACATTCCACATACAAAGCCGGACCGTCGTGCCAACACCGGCACTCAATCTGCCAGCAACAGAATGAGGAGCACCCGCTACCGTACAGCGGAACAGATGTGCGACCTGTGGAACACATACTAATGGCACACACACAACGTCACGTAGGATATGTAAACTATGGCATTCCCACCTACGAAGACAACATGGTTAAATGAATACATAGGTAATCAACATGTTCCGGTGGTGTTATATTGGAAATACAGTGACGGATATGTCCCATTGGGATGTCTGAGGTTTATATGAAGCAGTTGCTAACCAGCATCTTTGGATGTATGTCATTTGTTCACAGTACTAAATCACCTGGTTATGTAGCACCATGTGGAATGGGTAGTCAAACAGACATCCGCGATTGGGGAACATACACCAGCAGTGAAAAGCACTGGGCAGGTGGACACAGTCCAGCAACATCTAACTTGACATATGCACATCGTTGTCCATTGTAGGACCCAAAAATTCTGTTTAGAGAATGCCTGCTAGCTTCCTGCATTACTCACGTGATCTCATTGTCGCCACCACGTCACAGGTACACATATGCACGCAAGCGTGTTCAATGTTGATGATAGCTGTCCATGAAATGCAGCACACATGCACAGAAATACCCAGGGTATCGGGTCCATTCAGCTGCGACCACATCACAGTCCCGCACACATGAAGGATGTGTAATGGGTACTGTCCACTGTTGCAGTCAAGGGAGTCTGGGTATGTAGAATCTGGCCTCGTGTTGTTTCTCGCAGGCAATCCTTTGTCCCGCCTGGGAGGGACGCAGCGTAGCACATGCCACTCTCCGCTAATAATGCAAACCATACTCCGAGAATGCAAAATGCAGGTGTGAAATGTGTACAGCCCTATACCAGTGTACAGTAGGCAATTCACATGGATGGACAAGCGTATGACTAAGATGGCACCCATAACTGCAAACCCGTGGAATTACACTGCCGTAGTAAGGCATTACACAAGTAATACACATAGGGACTACAGTTGACATTCCCCATACAACAAACACAGACAACCAGCCGATGAAGTCCAAAGCAAAGACGAGGTACTGTAGGGACCGACAGTGACCACTCAGAGCACACCAAGAATTAAAGGCAGTCACCATAGTCTATTGAGCCCACTTCGGCTGCTTCATAAGCAGACTTATTCAGAATACATACAATGCAGTCCAACCTACTACATTTAAAAGCATTAATTGGTCAGTACATTAGATGTGCTAGGTACTAATTACATGCCTTAAAGGCAGACAAGCGAACAAACCTTACTTGGGTTACAGATCCCACACAGTGAGGACATCAGACATTGCTTCAAAAGGTACAGTCTTCATCGGAAAATAGAAATATATGTACATATATGAAAGATGAACCAACATAAAATGTTTTCCAAATGTCTGACTGTGTAAGATACATATATATGTCCTACGGATTGTGCCAATATATTAACAGAACTGCAGACACCTAGTAATATAAATGAACCATAATATATACGCATAAACCGTATGATTATGACTACTGTAAAATAGACCAACGAAATGTAAAGATTCACAATGTGCTAATGTAAATATTCATGTAGAAGGTTACTTAAATAAATCAATTCAGACATCCATGTCTAAATACTAACACAAGGCCAGCGAGGTGCTTGCCCTCACATGTACTGGGATGTTGTTCCACAGCATAGTGAGTGTCTGGGTGATGAATCCGTCCCAACAACACGTTCGATTAATGACAGTGTCAAGGTGTACGTCAGCTGCCCTTGTGGTTCTGAGGGATCTAACTTATTTACGTGAAGCATAGTCATCAGATCTGGGTTCGACATAGCCTTGTATGCCAGGCACGGGTCACCTCTGGGCAAGTGGTATGCAACTGTATACAGCTGGAATTCTTTCAGTCGGTCAGTATAACACATATACCTGAGACCCTGCATCTGTTTGTCGAAGAACTGTTGGTGCCTTTCCAGCTGCTGCAGGTGTTGGGTCAGATACATTCTGAACGGGTCATTGTACCCAATCATAGGTCTATTGAGTGATGAGTACAAGGGGACAATGACCTCCCCTGATCTAGATGTGAATCCCTTCATGATGATGTGGGCAATGTGGAAGGTCTACCTAACTATGTTAGCAACATGTGTGTCTAACGAACGGTTAACAACAACACGTGTCCCCAGATCACTGGTAACCCCCTCTGTGCTCAGTGGATTGCCACCTATATGGTAGCTCAGGGTAACCTTGTTCTTCCCAAAGGGTATGCCTATGCATTTCCTGGCATTTAGCTGTAGGACATGTCTCTGGTACCACTTATCCACATCTGTGAGGCACACCTGAAGGATATCTGTGTCAGATGTGTGTCTGACTTTGGCACCCGGTTTGCAGTCATCTGCAAACATTGTCACCCATAACCCCCCTGTGTATGCAGGTACATTGGAAACGTAGATGCTGGAAATAGTGGACCCAGGACTGAGCCCCATGGGACACCACCTGTGACTGCCTGTGAGTATGACATGGCGCCAGCAACTATGGCCATGTGTGTTCTGTGACTTAGCCAGTTTGCAACCCATATGGCGATGTATGGATTTACATTCAAGATGACGGGTTTATCAATTATACCCGAGGGGGGTATTGTGTCGAAGGCCTCTGCCGGGTTGAGGTAGGCTGTATGGACTGCTTTACCCTCAGCAATGGCCTTGGTGACTGATTCTACAAAGTGAAACACGTGTAAAGGGCATGATCTGACTCTGACCAAGCTAAACTGGGTTGTATCCAAAGTATGCAAGTCCCCTATGTCTTTATCTATGTGTCCCATTATGATCCATCTCCATGGCTTTGCAGATAAGGCTTGTCAAACTAATGGTATGGTAATAACCAGGGTCAGTGGAGGCACCATCTATGTGGAGTGTGACTACAGTCGCCCTGTGCTACTACTCAGGTACGTATCCTGAGGTGAGGCTAAGATTAAACAGCTGTCCTAAGTGTGGGTTAAATTCCCCAGAGAGTTCCTGGAGTACACAGCTGGGACACCATGTGGACCCATGGATGCTGTGTTGACTGCCTTGGGCTGGATGTGGGTAATGCTGGACATACCCACGGCAGACGTGGCACGTTCTCGAGTCCGATGCCCAAGGGACCACACACATAGCCGGCCTTAGGCATAGGCCAAGCAGGTAGCCGCCTAGGGTGTTGCTCTACCGGGCACCTTTCCAGACTCTATTTGGTGTAGGTAGACCAGGAGGGGGTAGCGGGTGATGTATCGGTGGCAACTTCTGCCTAGGTCACCACTTAACCTAAGGCCACTCTTCCCGTGGGTAATACAGCAGTACCCACACCCAGACGCGGGTCATTGCTAGGGTCATTGCTAGTATGGCATATCATCTATGTCAGGAAACCATATATCCCCAGACATAATGGGACAGCATAATGCCTGTTCGCCGCGCAAAGGCAGACATGCGCCACCCGGGCGGTGCGGACGCATCGCGCGAGATGTCCGCTAACAATGTCGACATTGTCTCGCTTTGTGAAACAAACTCCACATAGACATTCAATAATAGACAGCGACGGACAACCCGATGTCCTCGTGGCTGAGTTGTTCAACCTGTTCCGCCATGTTAAATGTGTGTAGCACAGCGAACCGGCCAAACAAAGCAACGGACATGTCTGTGGCTCAGTGAAAGTCGCCACGCAATGTTAAACCCTTGTAATATTGCGACACAGGCCATACATACGGAGGGTTAGTAATGGAAATTGGTCAGTTCGACCAGACCGTGCAATTAGTATAACGAGATCTACAACGGGTACACCGCCAATCGATGACACGGTTACGTAATAATTGGGGCCGTGACATGGTACCATGGACACGGACAAAACGCGCCCATGTGACTCATCTAACATTCGCGACAGGGTCAGGGCAGTCCCGCACAGTGGGCGGACAAGACCAAACCCAAAGCACCACAGCAACACCCTGACAATCAAGGCCTGTATGCGTATGGGATATAAGCAGCTGTCATCTGAACAGCCCTGCGGTGACGACATATGCATCCTGGGCCATGAGCGAGGGGAATTAGGAATGTTCAACATGCAGTACCGCACCTTTCCCAGCAGGAGAATGGATGCCTGTGACGCGGCGTGTGTGCGGGGGTATGTAAATGTACATAGGTACCATGGGTATGCATGTTAATGACAACGAACAGCTAACGGTACTGGTCACAGTAACCGCAAACGTGAATGCAGTCACGCTTGAATTACGACTATAGAACATATAGATGTGCACGCACGTAAATCGCCCATGCTGCAAAGACTATTACATATATAAAGCTGTAAGTGCTTTCTGCACACGCCCGCCAACCGGATCAGACATATGTTACCGAATAGTCACAAGTAACGCAAAACACGAACCACACAGACACTGTAAACACATATAAACGGACTACGGATATGCATGTGCGCTGCGCGCCAGAACCCACAATCCGACATGCGAGTGTGCGCAGCGCGGTGTGATCCAGTGGAACCAGGAAGGTTACGGATGTCTCCTCCACACATTTACATTCATAATTGTAAAATATATGCTTAAATAGTACTTATTGATTCCATGCTTTGTTATCGTAATGCTACTATTATACACATTGATATACAATATCCTGATCAACACACTACATTCTAAGGTGCACTCACAACAATTATCAACTATGTGTCCGGATACTTATTGTATTTACCAATATTGTATATATATTAACACAGTGTTGCCGTATTGTTTCCATGAAGTAAGGCATGCAACACTGATATGTATATGTCACGTTATAATCAAGACTTGGAGCACTGTCCACCTAACTATGAGCAGGCTTAATGATTATTTCGCTTTAAACCGACTCTGAAGGAAGTGTATAAGGGACGGCTATGTCATGCATTCCGTACTCCGACGATGCCCCATGTTAGCAGGTGAGAGAGCTCAGTATCCTTTCACTGTGGAGTCAATCGTATTTGACAGTGTCTGTTTTTGCCGATATATGTTCCATAATGTCATTTATGAAGATGGGCAGGACGCAAGGTTTGCTGTATTTCCGCATACTGGCACGTGGATATAGATAGGCCATGTCATACAAACGATGGGTAGTCAAGCAGGCATCCACGATTGGGGAACATACAGCGGCAGTCAATACCACTGGCCAGATGGTGACAGTCAAACACGTTCTACACTTTACAAATGCACATCGGTGTCCATTGTAGGACTCCAAAAATTACGGCGTTGCACCTTTATACACCGATCGCCAATCAGAGTACTAACCGTGACTACGCACAGCTAGACATATGCACCACCAGCGTGTTTAAGGTTGATGATACCTGCCCATGACATGCAGGACATATGAACAGAGGTCCCCAGACTGCCGTGTCCATACATGTGCGCCCATATCCCAGTTCCGCACACATGAAGGATGTGTCATGCGCGTGGGGGTTGCAGCCATGGTATCCTGGGTATGCAAAATGGGGCTCGTGTTGTTTGGCAGATAATCCGCTGTCCCGCCTGCGGGAGGGCTGCGGGTACAGGACGTGCCTTAGTCCCCAGTAAGGATGCTAAGCATCCATAGGGTAATGCTAAAGGCAGGTGTGAAATGTGTTCAGCCCTACATCAGTGTCCAGTAGGCATTTCCCAAGGATGGACAAACGTACGGACAAGATGGCACCCATAATAGCAAACCTGGTGGAATCACACAGCCGTAGTACGGCATGACACAGGACATACAGATGGAAACAACAGTAGATACACCCCGTAGACATCCATCCTGCCGCATGTAATCCCAGCGCATACAGCAGCCAAGGTGCTATCACGCATGTGGGGATCACCCGCTTCCACTCTGCGGAACATAATGCGTACCTGTGGAACACATATTAATGGCACACCAACAACGTCAACTAGGAAGGTCATACTATCGCTAAAATATGGCGCTCCCACACATAAACAACATACTGTCATGAATAAATAGGTTCTACATGTACCGCTGTGTTATACTGACAATACAGTGGCGGATAGTTCACAATGGTACCTCTGAGGATTATCTAAAGCAGTTGCCAACCTGCAGGACTACATGAACACCATATGGGTAAATTGTGGAAGGACACGGGTTACGTAGCACTACATAATATGGGTAGGCGGACAGACATCCGGGAATGGGGAACATACGGCGGCAGTCAAACCCACTGGCCGAATGGACACAGTCCAACATGTTCTAAACTTTACATATGCACATCGGTGTCCATTGCAGGACCCAAAAATTACTCCTTAAGTAAGTGTGAGCAACATAGTGTGAACCGAAGAGGTGACAGCCGTGACTACGCACAGGTAGATATATGCACCACAAGCGCCTTCAAGGGTGATGACAGCCGCCCATGAAATGCAGGACATATGAATAGGACTCCCAGGCTGCTGCGCCCATACACGCACGCTCATTATCCCATTTCCGCACACATGAAGGGTGTGCAAGGGGTACTGTCCAGGGCTTCAGACATGGGCTCGTGGGTATGCAAATAGGTGCGTCGGTGTGGAGTGGCAGATGATTCGCTGTCCCGCCTGCAGCGGACGTGGCCATGGCATATGCGTTACTCCGCAATACTAATACCGATCATCCACCGGAAATGGAGAATGCAGCTGTGAAATGTTGACAGCCCGATACTAGTGTCCAGTAGGCAGTTCCCATGGATGGACAAACGACGCCAAGATGGCACCCATAGCTGCAAACCTGGGGGAATCCCACAGCTGTTGCAAGGCATAACCCAGGGAATACAGATACGGTCTACAGTACACACTCCCCATTCAAAGCAAGACCGCTGGGCAGATACCGGCGACACAACACTCAATGTGCCAGCACATCTATGGGGATCACACGCCCATACAGTGGAACAGATGGGTCACCTGTGTAAAGATACCAATGGCACAATCTCCACGCCTGCTGGGAATGACATAGGATGGTCAAACTATGGCGCTGCCACCAATGAAATACATCCTTCGTGAATTAATAGGATTGATGTCAATACACCATGGCAAACACCCAATGAACAGGGAAGACTTGCTGGCACCCTATGGCCACAAACCATGTCACACATAGGTAGATGGAACAGTCAACGTAAACATTTCGGCCACGTCAGGTCGCATATGGTATCCAAAGGTACGTCATAGACATGTATGCGCTATCACCCGATGGCCCTGTGAGACTTACACATAACATGGAAGTATCCAGGCTTTAAATGTCCACCCTTACACTTCCATTTGTCACTTTCTATGCGAGCAATGGAGATGTAGCCACAGCATAGAAAGCAGAGACGCATTGCTAACTAAACACACACATGTCAACATCACAGAAAGCATACTATGAACACACTTATTACATGATATTGTACTATGAAACACAAACAAACCAGCAACCTGCAGCAAGAATAGTCCCCGTAGTTCGACACAACACAAGTCTTCGTAACATTTAAACAGTTCATTAAAACATGCTACGCTGCTTGTTTCCACAACGGTGCAGGAAAAATGCTATGTCTAAGAATGTTCACAATCAACAATGTGAGTCTTAACATGATTTTAAATATCACACTGTTGATTGTGAACACTTTAAGTATTTGCTTATTCAGTTGTATTTGCGAAAGCAACGGAAACACACACACACACGGAAGGGACGGGAGATGAACCTACGCCTATTTACATGAACTCAGTCCAGTATGAAGCATTTACAGAACGCGCTACCGAGTTAACTGATGTGAGCGCTGTCAGAGGCATACTTGTAGGCTGGTGACGCCACCCGCAAAACAATAGTTGGCAATAGCCAAGGTATGTGTTGCGGAGCGTCTAAAAGCATGTTCATTCGCAGAGGCAGCTGGAAACACACACACACAGAGACACACACACACACGGAAGGGACGGGGCACGAACCTACGCCTATCTACATGAACACACTACAGTATGAAGCATTTACAGAACGCTACCGACTTTACTGAACAGAGCGCTGTCACACGCATACTTGTAGGCTGCTGACGCCACCAAGAAGACAATAGTTGGCAATAGCCAAGGCATGTGTTGCGGAGCGTCTAAAAGCATAATCAGTCGCAGAGGCAGCTGGAAACACACACACACAGAGACACACACACACGGAAGGGACGGGGCACGAACCTACGCCTATCTACATGAACACGCTACAGTATGAAGCATTTACAGAACGCTGCCACCGACTTTACTGAACAGAGCGCTGTCACACGATACTTGTAGGCTGCTGACGCCACCAAGAAGACAATAGTTGGAAATAGCCAAGGCATGTGTTGCGGAGCGGCTAAAAGCATAATCAGTCGCAGAGGCAGCTGGAAACACACATACACAGAGACACACACACACGGAAGGGACGGGGCACGTAACCTACGCCTATCTACATGAACACGCTACAGTATGAAGCATTTACAGAACGCGCTACCGACTTTACTGAACAGAGCTGTCACACGATACTTGTAGGCTACTGACGCCACCCGAAGACAATAGTTGGCAATAGCCAAGGCATGTGTTGCGGAGCCGCCTAAAAGCATAATCAGTCGCAGAGGCAGCTGGAAACACACACACACACACACACACGGAAGGGACGGGGCACGAACCTACGCCTATCTACATGAACACACTACAGTATGAAGCATTTACAGAACGCGCTACCGACTTTACTGAACAGAGCGCTGTCACACGATACTTGTAGGCTACTGACGCCACCAAGAAGACAATAGTTGGCAATAGCCAAGGCATGTGTTGCGGAGCCGCCTAAAAGCATAAGCAGTCGCAGAGGCAGCTGGAAACACACACACACACACACACACACACACACACACACACACACACACACACGGAAGGGATGGGGGACGAACCTACGCCTATCTACATGAACACACTACAGTATGAAGCATTTACAGAACGCTACCGAGTTTACTGAGCAGAGCTGTCAGGAGGCATACCCCACGTGAGTGGTATCATTTGCAGAGGCAATGCCCGATCGAGTTCGACAGAGTGCGCAGTCACGCAGTCTGTTACCATCCTGTCGCCAGACACCAACACGCTAGTGCTGCAGTCGGGAATAACAAGTAACTACTGATCAGTACATCACTGCATACTGGGCATGCTCAAACACTTAGACTCGGCACAGGGCAGACATGCATACACATGGTGCGACGGCATGGGTGGCGGAATGTGGACCGGCGTGTGTGTCCAGCCACACAACAGAAACCTGGCCATGCAACAGACGTGGCCGCTATGTAGGGGATACAGGCATGCACCCGGGTATAACTGCAGACGGGCGCGGTGTGCACTGTGCTGTGTGTCTATCTACACAGCTGCCTACTGGGCATGCTCAGACACTTAGAGTCGGCACAGAGCAGACATGCATACACATGGTGCGACGGCATGGGTGGCGGAATGCGGACCATCCTGTGTGTCCAGCCACACAACAGCAACCCGCCATGCCACAGACGTGGCCGCTGCTGCGGGAATATCTAGGTGCAATTAACCATGTGTAGGACTGGCCTACAGTTTGTTGCATGCTACAGACAACCCTCCCAAACACAGGATACCTTCACAGATGTCCTGAGGACACTGGTGAGTGGGCATGCTCTCACAACAGCACCGTATTGGGTGACATGAACCACCCATACATAGCCTGGGAACATTACCCATGGCACAACACACTACGCCAGCAGTCCCAGGTGTTCACACACCTGGCCACTGTTAAACAGCCATGCACCATACATACTAGGGGATGTCTGACAGTTCTGCCCATCACACATGGTGAGGATATGCCCCACACAGGATGTACAGCCCTCAATGGTGATGCAAGACCGTATAGTGGATCCACTGGTCATCCACTCCCTGTAACCAACACCAGCATGGGGGACCTCAGTGATGACCTCTCCACAGAAAACCACACACATCATAAGGCCGGTATGGTAGCCTACAAGTCCTCCATGCCAGTGTTGAACACAGGCCAGACCGGCAAACGCCTAACGACTGCCTTCCCGACCACTCCACATGCATGTCTGCAACAGGCAAACATGATGACATCAGGACCTTGTCCACCACAGGTAGGCACATGGTGTGGTGGACCGCAGCCACTGACTACCTGTACATCAACAGTTGGAGCTAATACATGGCAGAGCAATGATAGTAACAGGGAAACCATCACCCATTCATACCGGCCACCATACGGCCCCACATACCATCATCCACGGCCGCCAGGGAGTGGTACTGCAGAGGGCACATGAGACAACCACAGGGCCTTCCCTAACTGTGGTAAGGACATGGTTGGAGGCACACAGACTTGCCTGGAAATGGTCCAGAATGGTACAACAGTCACTGCACCCACAGACATTGTCTGCAAACCACAGGACATGTTCCATGCATACATCCCCCCCCTCAACAGGGAACATATCCATCCCACCAGAGTGTATCCTCCCAAACATCTCATATGGCCTGGAGTGATCCCATATCTCTATGGCGGTTGACACGACAGCAATGGGCACCGACGGTGTCCCTGGCTGTGTGCTACCCATCCTCATTGAGGCCCTCGCCCACACATGCGCCACTGTGTCATGTTAGTCTTACTATGGGCTATGTCCCCAATGGATGCCATATGGCATCTGTGGTCCCACTATGCCAGGGTAGTGCTCCTATGGACTGTCAACAGCCACACCCTATACGCTTGACAAGCGTTGTCTGCAAAGCTGTGGGAGGTCCATACAGGTGGCCATGGTTACAGATAGCGTGTACAGCCAATACCGAACATACCCACAACTACATAGTCAAGGGCGGATCCTGGCTCCCAACCTGCTCGCCCAGTCTGGAGTGGTCACCAAGGCCATTGATGGGGATACGTGGGTTTGCACACAGTACCATGACCTGGTGGGAGCGCACAGAGCACACTTCACATGGGACCCATGGAAAGGCTCGCCAGCATACATGTGGGGACATATGTCACCCGATGCTTCTCAGACAGGTTGGAGGTCACACCACACAGGGTTGGTGCTCAAGGTGCCTTGTCACACTCATATCTGGACCCAGTGGAGGCCCACAGGGCTCACTCCTGGTCCCCTGCCATATGTCATCCGACCTTCCAATGTGCATGCAATCATAGGGGATTGTAGCAGACAAGGTATGCAGATGACTACGCACCGCCAACATACCCAACACCCCATGTTACACGGACATCCACCTAGGGCGTCATAGACATGGATGACTGTTGCCAGAGCCATGGCCTGCTACTAAATGCCAGAGAAGGTGCAGCCCTACCCAGTGTGAAGGACATGTTCGTCCCAATGTCACATGTAGGTGGTACGCCATTAAAGATGGTGGACGGTTCAGGAAATGGCTACCACACCTGTCGGCAACCTCTGTCAACACACACAATGGCAATGTGGGTGTGAAGACATTCCATTGTGGCCTCCTGGTCTGGATGGAATCGCAACCACATCAGGGGTGTTCATTGTACCCCTGTACACATCACACACCAGAGCACTGACTGCATACAATGGCACATGTGGCCTGTAGCTAACCTGACGCCTGCAGCACTCGGAAGGACCGCAAACGTTCCACAAGACGGGCATGACGGTGCTAGGACATGTGTCACAAGCTGCACGCCAAGGGGACACCGCTGTGGATCTTCACAGCACAGCTGCTCCGTGGTGATCTGTGCCTGACATACACGGCCATGTCTGACCTGGGTGACATGGGCACATTCCACCTCCCAGGCTCCATGCAAACACGGGCACAGAAGCAACTGTCAAACACCTCAACACAAAGATGAGTGGGACGTGCTGGGGGAACAGGGTTAACGGCCAGACACCCCTACAACATGGGGAGGAGTGCCAGGCCATGTGAAGGAAAGGCCCTGACTGCCTTCGTCCAGGACTGCTAATGACGTGTGGATGTGTGACAATAGTTATGCGCCAGGCAACATCTGTGTGTCACTGCTAGACCAGGGACTGGGGACTGATGGATATGGCATCCCCATCCTGAGGGGTGTTAGACGCCACACACAGTCATGCTAGGTCCACACATGTCGAGGGCACATATCCTGTTACGCTCATGTGCGCCTATGTACCTATGTAGGGTCCATGCCGGATGCGGGTAACTGTGCTATGCTGATGTTGCCAGACATGCCTGTGGGTACCCCACGACTACACGCGGGGAACTAATTACAGTGCTCCCAGTAGGCACGCAAGTACACCATCAGTATCATACGGGTTAACTGCACCGACATGGTGCTACACATGTAACCACCACACATACTGTGTACACATATCAATGAATGCTGCACCTGTCCTGCATGGTATGTCTGCTGCATGATGTCCGTGCACAACCCACATCACATACATACCTGTCACCAGCCATACACACACACCACAACATACACATCACGCACTATGCGGACACAGGTATCACATACACCTCTCACTATCGTGGTCCACCCTGTGCATCAGAATATGTTAGCTTAACCGCAGTGATGGTGTAGCTCACAGTTATGCGGCAGAGACTTCATCATATGCACAGGGTGATATGTGCCACAGGCATGGGCTGTACCAATGGATGACATCATGTGTGTGTGTAAGGGCCAGTGCATTGAGTGGGCATGACTATGTAGATTGCATGTGGGTGTGGTGGAGCCCTACAGTTGTGTCTGCTGTGTGTGGGTGTGTGTGTACACAGTTCAGTCATCTGTGATGCCTACACAGGGTATGCTTGGCAGCCCCTGACTGTACAGTGCAGGTGTTACGGCTCACTGTGTTCGCCGGGCGCGACCTGACCCGCGCCTGCCTGGGATCGCACGGGCACGACCGGGTGGAGGTACGGACTGTCCACTCTCCGATGTCACATGTCCGCTGGAAACGTGCCCACAACGGGGCCGTCCAGGGCCACGTCCACGTGGCCTGCTCTGTCCTGGTGTGGATGGTGTAGTAGCAGCTGCACTGCTGCTGCTACCAGCACTGTCTGGGTGGGCATGGGAGGTGGCACGCACACGCCGACCTGCAGCAGGTGGTGTTGCTGGCACACGCCCACGTGCCCTATGCCTCACCCCTACCTGGTGTTCCTGCACGGACTGCGACGCCAAGGATGGCCATGCCTCGGTCGAGGATACCAGCCATGTCACCCAATCTCCTATCCAGAACATCGGCAAGATGCTGTTGTGCATTCGCCAATGCCTGGATGTTGTCATTCAGGCTACGGATAGCGGACCTCTGCAGCCTCTGCCCTTCCTGGTTCTGCCGTTCGGCACGTGCCTGCGCCGCCATTACAGTCTGGAACATGCGTCTGGTTATACCAGCTGCTGCACCCTGTACGGCAGGTGTATGTCTAGCGGTGCTCCCCCTACGAGCAGCACCTGCCACATGCCTGCGTGGCACTGCACCAGTCCTTACACTGGCAACATCGCGTGTACCCACACCTTCTGCAGCCACCACACATTCCTGCTCGGGACAACAGACGCTGACTGACCGTCATCTATGGGCAACGGTGTTGGGGTATGTGTCGGCATCTGAACCGCAGCGGGGATGAAAGGGACATGTGTGATGTTCTCCAGTGGCACAGAGTCTGCCTGTGACGACCCTGCCTGTGCCTCATGCACATGGTCATCACCACTAGTATCTGTGGGGACACTAGCATCAGATTGACCGCAGGAGGGGAACTCACCTACAGCACCTGTCAATACAAAGACATACCATCGGTTACAATACACACACACACACACACACACACACACACACACACACACACACACACACACACACACACACACACACACACAGCATGCATGTGATAATGCAGGTGGCATGCAGCATTCACACAACACAGACCAGTGAATGCAGACCAGACATTCATAGTGGCAGTATGTACACTGCCCTGGTGGGGACAGTACAACAGGCAGGTGTCATTTAGTAGGCATGCAGTACACACATTCATGGTAGTTTGCATGCATCAGCGTGATACACCATGTGGCCATGCGCAGTTGAGAGTACACATGGCTGCCGACAGTATGTAATGTACACCGCAAACATGTGCGGTATCATGTGGACATGTGACGATGGTGACCCACCGCATGCACCACATCACAATGGCTGTCACGGTGCAGTGTTATGTGTACAGTCTACAGATACAATGTATGGGTAACAGTGATGTCTGTGCAGGTACGAATGCTGTGAGCTGTGTGCATAGCTGTACGGTGTGTAGTGCGGGCTCTGTGCCACTGCACAGTAGCAGGACACAGCTATGTGTCTGTGCGATGCGTGACCTGGACGCATTACATTGCCATGTCTGTAAGTCAGTTCAGATGCTCAGCAGCACGATATGGTGGACATTGGAGGCACCTGTAGTAGCTGTGGAGAGGCGTTCCATGTCACTGGTGTACTACATGTCCAGGGGGTCCACTACAGTGATGAACCCACTATGTGTGTACAGGGTGCAACGGTGAGTACCCACTGTGGATGTGCTGTGTGGCAACATGCCTGTAGGTATCAACCATGGCCTTGTCTGTCTGAGTCATTGACAATTGTGTGTGGTAGACATCGTGCACACGGCCCTGTGGTGGCCCATGTGACATACAACCATAGTAGTGTGAGGTGTCACATTCTGTACGGATATGCTGACAGTGTGGATGTCTGCTATGTTGTGCATAGGTCATGTCATGGTGTGACAATGCTGCAGCCAGACATCCACGTGCATGGGACATGGCATGTGCCATGTCACAACGCGTGCACCCGATGCAGGGGCATGGGTCACATTGGTAACACCTGTGCTCTGGCCAGATCACAGCTCACTATGTGGTACTGTGTGCATACTGCACTGGCATACCAATGCATACTACACATGCAGCCATTGTGTAACACCTACACCATTGTATGCATAGCTGACTGCACGTAACACACCAATAGGTTGTGTGGTGTCATACCACTCTACGCTAACGGGTGTATCTACTGTACATGGGTGGTGTGTGTCGGGTGGTGCGAGCTGTATACCGTGACTGGGGCACACACAGGTGAGCATGTCATGCCTAGACACATGGGGAATATCAATACAGCAGAACATGCCTTTGACTAGCAACAGACTTACCTGCAACAGACCCTTGTCCTTGCGACACGCCAGACGTACCTGTAAAGGCATTGCACAAAGGTATACACATTAGCCATTACTATCTCCACGGTCAGCACTGTGCATCTCACATCATGCATGTGTGTGGTAGCATGTGCTATGCACATGTCTGCTAACACAACATAGCATACTATGGTTTGCATCTTGTGTGGCCATATACCTGGCATGTATTGCTATATCATGTGTTGTACTATGACACCCACACCCACGCTGCCTATCATACAAACATGCAACACTGACTTACCATGCGGCTGCAGGCTCATAGCTCGGGAGACACCCACCTCCACGATGGACGCAAGTGTTTCTGGGTGTTCTTCCGCGGGTGTCCCCAGACTGGCCAGGAGCTCCTCCGTGGCTGTGAGTGGGGCTGGGTTGGTGGCCCACCACCTGTCCCACGCTGTTGCCTGGCGATTGCAGCGCACGCTGTCTTGCATGCCGGATCAGGTCTGTGCAGTGCCCGCGGATTTGTTGATAGCCGCGTTGTTTCCGCCCACGCTGTTCACCCTCCTGCACATCTCCTCCCACATGTCCTGCCGTTCGTGTGCCTGCTGTGGCACATGGCTAAATAGAGCGGCGTGGTTGCCATGGAGGTATGGAATTATCACCTCCTCCTCCTGTCGGCTGAATGGTGGAAGACAGGAACGCGGCATTATCTGGAAGACATAATGATGGTGGCAGGTCACATTCACACTGCTGTGCTGGCATACTGTTGGAAATACATTGCTATGACATGTACGACATCTGCACAGTGATCTGTGAAGGGCATCGTGGCAGTGACACAGCCGATGTTCTGGCTTCACACCATTGAGCACTGGGTGTCACATCATATCTGTGTGCCACCCCATCACACTGTACACACACCATGTAGATGTTAGCCTGCCATGGACATGTGTACCTGGCTGCACCTATGTCCATATCAGTTGGCATAGGTCCCCATGTGACGACTGTGGTACTGTTCACCTGGACGCTGTGTATATGACAGTACACAACACGACTGTGTCCATTGTGAACGTCAGCAGCGGCACTGTACACATACACATGGACACCTGCACATGCATGTGTTGTGCCATGTACTTCCACACAGCACTGTACGGGTGCTGGACAACTTGCCACAGCTCACCTGTGTTGCATATGTGATAGACATGGAGCAATGTGTAACCATGACACATTAGCAGGAAAGGCCATGCATAGCATGTACAAACACACATTGTGCAGAGCATCACACAGCACCTGTAACATGACAGGGTGCATCGCCACATTACTGCTGTGTATGGTTGATAGTGAGAGTGCCTTTTGTCCATTGCACCATGTGGGACTGTGATAGCTCATGCAGCCTTGCTGGTCAGCTCTGCATGATATGGCAGGGTATGCCACATACATGGCACTGGGTGTGATCCACCTGGGGATTGACGGTATTGGTAGGGTGGCTGTCCATTGCATATGTCATAGCTGTGTGAATATGGACATTCAACATGTTTATCACCATGGTGTGGGCACTGTCCTCGAGCGAGGTATGCTGTACACTGCTTGTTGAGGGTGTGTCTGTTGCATGCAGGTATCACACATCCATGCATACACTGTAGCCCTGGCAGGTGCTATGTGCTGGGATATTGATCGACACAGTGCTGTATGTGGACACACACCACTATCCCATGCACATGGATGGCTGCCTGAACTGATGTGGGTAACACATATGTGTACATCCAGTGCCCGCTGCCACCCACATGTCTGCTGCTGCACTACACACCGCCATCCCTCCCTCTGTGAATGTGGTGTTGGGCTCAGCAGAGGTATCCATGTATGGGGACAGGGATGTTCACATAGCAGGCCCACTGATGGTATCGGGGATCTGACCATACACATATGATGCACCGCTCACACATACAACCCATTCATATTGTTGTTCACAACGGTGACACAGCTATATTGCTATGCCGGAGGCATTCACAGACATACATACACACAGGCATGCACGGCCATCTGTGTCATTGCCTGGACTATTGGTGTGGTTTGGCACCTAACGGTTTGACTGCAGGTGGCGCAGACCTACTGTGCACATGTGTACATGGTAGGCCTGTTCTACGGTAGGCATCTGTGATGTGCTGTGCACATCTCATATCTGCACATTTGGTTGGTGTCCATTGGTCCACGGGCCAGTGGTGGGACATACAGGGATGTTGCTGAACATATATGCATGCGACCCTGTACAGCTGTGACGCTTAGCCTCTCAGATGCTCATGTGTCGTGGACGTGAACACCGCACACACACATGTGGTTGTGGGCTGCCGTCCGCACTCCATCTCCACCTGTGGGTTGCTATCATCCCACACACTCCTTGTACTGTATGTTCAGGCTATGCACCTATGTGGGGCTTGTGTGCATGCAATACGATACTATGTGCCTTTGCACCCATCACAGACAATGTCACACAGGTACACCGCAGCCATACACATCGCAGCTTGTTGTCAGCATGTCACATGTGGTACACACCTAACACATCTCCTGTGGGACATGGTAATTTGTATGGGCATGTCCAGTTGTCACATACCACAGCTACCCCTACATGACAGCTATGCAGGACATGTGTGTGGACATCTACTGTGACATGTACACGAGCAATGCCCCCCTACCTACATCACATGGTACTGCCTGTGGAGTATGTGTGTCTGCATCCATGCTATGGCCATAGATGACAATTGTACATCAATATGTGCAACATACCTCATTGGGGTTGTCATGTGCACATGTTCCATGTGTCAATGCATTGTTTGTGTCTGTTGGGCGGTCATTGTTGTGCATGGTTTACATGGCTGACATAGCGCACTGTGTCTGATTCCAGGTACTTCATTCGGCTACCAGCATTGTACCTGGCAATACATTCCAGCCATCATGTAGCCAGCTTAGATGACAGTGGGAGGTGTTCCGCCATGTGCACATATGTCACACAGTACGAGGGTGACTGAGACACATTGTCAGGACTGGGTTCTGACTGCTGTGGCTGTGTGTACCGGTGTTGACAACCATGACTGCACCAGATGGTGTCTTCTGGATGTGTGACATTCACAACAAACACCTACATTCACATGGCAGCGCATCGCCCACAACAATGGACATTCCTGCATGAACACTGTGTACGGTATGTCTGTATGACCACTGCATATATCAGTGGTGGCCACCAGCATGGCTGCCTACAACAGCAGTGTGTATCCTGTGCAAACATGGGTTACACCAGTCACAACACACCTGTGTCAGATGGCCCTGTAGTGGGTGACAGTGCAGTTCCATTCATCATGTAACAGTATACATCGTGGCACCAGTATGTTGCAGACATGTGAACGGCTGTGCTAGTTGACATATGCACACATGACACATCACCTGGTACACCGTGTCTGCCTTGCGACCTGCTATTGTGACCACCCTGTGATGACATTGTACAGCCCACATGGACTTGGACATGTGATGGCTCAATGGTGAATTAACCCTCCAGGTGTGTGTCTAGCCAGGTGTCCAGTAGCCACTGATCTGCATGCAGGGATAGTCTACATTGGCCTACTCTGTCACTGGGACTGTTGACTATGGTCATACTGTTGTTATGCAGGCATGTGCTGTTTGTCCAGTGTGATAGTCGTGTTCAAACACACTACCGCGGCACACATGACGGTGGACATCTGCCTAAGGTGTGCAGCCCACATGTACATCTTCACATGCTATGCTGCCTGTGCAGTGGTGTCACATGTCTGTCTCCGGCAGGGCTGTCACAGGTAGGCACAGCATGCAGTGATGTGTGACAATGCTTACACCTTCCACTGTGCTGTACACTCAGCACTGCACACACAGTACAGCACACATGTCATTTATCTGCAGTGCCTGGGACCTGCCTCCATGCCCTACACGGCACACCTGCCATTCCAGATTGTACACAGATCATACCTCCCAGGCACATACCTGACTGTAACACACACGGGTGGGTGGTTCCCACACCACACCGTGATTTACACACATACTGTATATTCCCATGACACATTGCATCATAGGTAGTCCATGTTCAGTTACCCATGTTCGTGGCCGCTACGCACATTGTGACACGCGACAGTGAATACACTGTACACCACAGGTTACATGCCGGTCAGGTTGGCATACTGTACATTGCACCTAGGACAGTTGCTACTGCTATGTATTGCCAGCAACACGCCCTTCCCTAGTATGGACTCCCATGTACCCACACATGCTTGGCCATGCAGTACGCATAGCTGGGTGACACATTACACGACACATACCATACCTACACTACCCTCAGCATGCACCAAACCTCCATGTGTCTGTGTGCTAGGCCTACACACCTCCCCTCTGTTTGCTGAACATCCATGCTTACCATCCCTGCTAGCCACACCCTAAACACACAACCATAGCAGCATGCATGGTACATACACACTACAGCCGGTATTACTGACATCCACTGACAGTGGTAGTTGATGGCATGGCACCCCGTACGATGGACAGTCTACGTGCCTATGCCAACACTGATCACAGTGCACTTCTGCTACATTTACACACTGGTAGGGACCATGCTATTCCACACTGAGACATGGTGGTACTGGCCTTTCACAGACGCCACAGTGGTATTCCTGTTCCATGCACACGTGCTGTATGGGCACATGTGCAGGCTGTTGCACGGTAGTTATGTTCACCTGTGTCTTGTGTGTCACTTGACAGTCATGGTGTGTCCTGATGGTGCATGACATACGCCACAGCTAGCTACCTACACATGACTGCCAGACATTGCAGTGTGGGCCCTCACGCAGTGTGGTGGTATGTCTCTGCTGTTTGACTACATCCACATTCAATGCAGCATACCACGGTCATGCAGGCATTGACGACACAGATGTTGCTGTCATCGTGCCTGCCAATGGGGTACCTACCAACAATACACACTCTCACTCACTACAGGGTTCCAATCCTTGGCTGGACATTGTATTAACCCTGTGGACACATACATAGTACTGGCATGCACATGTTATGTCTGGGAACACAGTCCCGATGTCACCTCAAACCGCCATAGTTGTTGTATCCCGCCAACCTGGCTGTTACATGTCTCTGCAGCAGCACACGTCAGTGACTGCTAGCCCATTCATGTACGTTGTGCACCCTGACCACCACACTACCACATCTATCACACTACACATGGATGGTACTGCATTGCACGTATGGGGCTGCATCTCTACACCCATGACTGGGCCATTCAGTATGGCACTGGGCCACATCTTGACATACATGCTTCACACACTCATTGACTACCTGCATGCCTTTCCTGGCACCCTTGTTGGGCTTCTGTGCCACAGCACACCACATCCCATGCTGGCCACCTGTCATATTATTGCATGGGTGGTTGGGTGGTACAGAGGGTATCACATCAGACATGATCCGCTCTTTGCCCTTCAGCACCATTCCACTTTATGCTATTGCCAGTGTACACATCCAGCATCACATCGCTCCCTGTGTATCGGGATGTTACGCCATGTGCCTTCTGTACAGTTCACACAGTGGTGCAGGCATATCATGCTAACTACACCAAGCCAGGGACGTGACATTGCACGGTCCTCAGACATGTGGCCCCTCATGCTCAGTATTTGCATACATACACTACCTGCTGTCACACAGTACTGTACATGCCTACATATACCACTTCTACATACCTGGCAGCATTCTAGCTCATCCTACTTCATGTTGCTGACACCCATACAGGTGTCAGTGTGGCAGATGTATCATGTAGATATCATTGCATCAGTTACATCACACATAGTGCATACACATCACCTTTGCATACTGACAGTCATGCGGTGTGTATCACATGGATACTGTCCCTATACAGGCATATCACGCTGTACATGGTTGATGTACACACACATGGTCCACATGGTGCTGTGGTTGCCATATTACACCATGGCGTGGGTACACATGTGCAGGACCACGCATTTCTGGACCGTTTGTCTGGCTGATACCTTGGGTGCCCTTGTACCAGTGCCATACACACATGTACACGCAGGCCGTGTTACAATAACACGTGTGGTGTACCTTACACAATGGATACAACGTTACATGTCTCAGTATAGTCATGCTGTGCTCTCTACCCAGCTCAGACAGTTTACATATGCAAATGACAGTCATGTAACACATCTGTGCTCACCTGCATGCCACTAACACAGGGTGTAATCTACTCTGCCATGGGCCATGTTCTCCGCAGTACTGATGCATGTAGTACTCCTACATGGCGTTTGCAGTGGCCAGGGTGGGAGGAGCAGTCATGCATGTGTGCACACATGCCACATTGCTCAGCCCAGGCGTCTGTGTGACATCCACAGACTGGACACACACCATGCTGTGGGACATAGGTCCTGTGCACATCCCACAGGGCACACTGTGTCACTAGTCATGTGATAGCTTCCTTGCTGGTAGGGTGACACAGACCCATGGTACCACCACGGCGGACGCATTGTATAGACATGTCAGTTGACATCCAGTTCTGCCGCTCAGTGGACACTACCATGGGGGTCAGTACTGTGTACATTGCACATGTGTTTACACACGGCTCTGCTGGACATCATTGTGGCACACATTGCACCTGCTATGGAACGCTTGGACATGGTCACTTGCTGTTCCCTCCATTTCGGTACCTATTCTGCTACTACATTGTCCCATATGTGCAGGCCATACATATCTTGTGTATGTACATAACATTAGGCCATCGCCCATCATGCATGCTATGCCTGTGATACTGCCTATGATTTGTGAACATATCCATCATGCCAGCTTTGCATTACACATAATTGACATAGTCGCCTTACTGCGTGGGATACGTGCACGCCGTGCGCACATTCCGTGATGACATCGATGGTATATGCCCATGCACATGTGTGCTGTGACACTATACATACATGTCCTATCCCCTGCTGTGGCACTTCATTGTTGGATATCCACTGCCAGCATCAGCGTGGGTGGTGGCATTGTTCTGTGTTTGCAACCCCTATGGCAGACCTGGGGTACGGTTACCACCTGTGCCACTTTGCAAGGGACAGTCCCTCCTTGGGCAGTTGTGTCCTGACAAAATATATTACAAATGGCAATTGTCCTGAGATTGTAGGACATCACTATATGCCATTCTTATGTAAGAGTTGCATCACATACTTATTTATGTATGTACATTCCTAAATGTTACAAGACACACAATAAGCAACTTAACTGCTACAAGACTACAGTTTTCTTTATGCAAAACAGTAGAGTTCTAACCTTTGTACTGACCATGGGTATGTGTCCACCTGTAACATCTGATGTGTGTCCCAAGATTTCCCACTTTGGCCATTTGAAAAGGTGGCAAGTCAACCTGGGGTTATCCCGGTGTGTACATGTTGTCCCACTGCTGTGCACACGCTGTCCACAGTCGCTGGTATGCTGCGCTTTTAGCATTACATATCCAACCTTCGCCTCTCTGCCTGATGGACAGGTATCTTTACCTACACACACCGCTCACATACTGTACAGATTCGCCATACGATCGTATGCTACACACCAGTACATGTCGTGGGTTCGACATACCTTTCCAGCCTTTTGTTCTGGGTTCGCCTCTATTCCCTTGTTTCTCCTTCTCTATTCGTGTTAGTTCGGTATGAACATACGGTTTGAATATCCAGGAGTCTTCCTTATATTCGCCGTCACCTGAGGCATGTGTGTTAATCAGGCCAATAGCTGTTCCTCGGTGTGTACTTATGCGCATATCGGCGGTGATCCCCTTCCTTTCGCTCGCTAAGCCGGCACTAGCCCATGGTTCTTTCCTCGTGTGGCCGTTGGTTATTTGCAATACCTTCGTGAGGATGGTATGTATTGTATCATGTTTGTGTGACTGCATCCGCTATGTGTGGTGTCGGGCACATTTCGCTGTGGTGTTAGCCGTGGATTGTGTGTGTTGAGTATGGTATTGTGTTCGACATGTGGGTCCCCGTGTCCTGGCGGCGTCTGTCGATGGCGCTGTGCATTCAGATGTGTTACATAGCTGTTATTTTCCTGTACATAGCGGATGCAGGGATGCATCAGCCGCTGCTAGTGTTTCCCAGGAGCTTGTTGTGGGTATGCCGCTGTCATTCACTGCCTGTATGTGTTTGCTACGGTTTTAGCTGTTATCCCTTTGATATGTGCAATGGGGTATATCTGCGGATGTGGGTGACGGGTACGGGTGTGAGTCTTGCATTTATACATACCAGATATGCTTGTGTGTGTGCTCACTCCCTGCTTGGGGAGCTGCGGTTACCTGTCTGTTGTTCCGGGAATGTTTGTTTGGTTGATGTCGCCTGCTGTCGGTATCGCCTGCATGTGTGCTTCCTGCACGATTCCTCCTTCACATCGGTTATATATCTGCGGATGTTCGTCCGCGCCTACTATCCATTGGCATTTTGTCGCTGATAGTTACGGTGAATGTGGTCCTATACTTGGGGCGGCCTGTATGCTACCGTAGCCTCCTATTCGTGTGCCGCTTGCTTACACACCGCGGTATTTACGGACCGTAGGTGTTCACGATCGGTGCCGGATAGCACATTCGTATTTTCGCCGCACATGCCTGATGCTGTGTAACGCTGGCGACGGACCGTGTGGAGTCTACCTTATGGCCGCCATACCTACGGTCATGGTTTGTACATGCGCCCTTTGCATCTCCTGTTGGCTATGGCCCTGTGGTACACTTTGGGACATTTCCGCTTTGCATCGCTTTTACGCCGCCACGCATAGCCACTGAGGAGATGTCAGTACTACTTTGTGGGTACTGCTGTACATACGCCTATGGTTCCTGTACTGTATGCCTACGCCTGTTATTACACTCCGCCTGTGACATGTCATCTACATACACAGTTTACAGTGGCACACACATTACACACACACAGCGGAACACACGACAACCTCACCTCACACACACACATATTGCCGCCATGGCTGTCAACCTTCTATTTCCAGAGTGAGGAACACACACAGTAGTAATGTGAAACAAATGGGCATAATGTGGAACACATAGTAATGGCATAGTGACAACTTCAGCTAAGTAGGTCATAGGTTGATTGTAATATGCTGATTTACTTACAGTGAAGAACCTTTACTGACTTACTATGAGTACATTCTATTTACCAGGATGTCATTTATATACATTCCTAACAATGGATGTTTGACAGACATTTTCAATGTGGAACTTGGAGGAACTGCGAGGAACATGAACTGTTTTACACCCCAAATGAGGTACGCTCCTCATAATGTCATACACTTCACTGGTATGCTTTCCGCCAAGACCGACGGTTGAACACAATACCTACGTTGACGCCGTGGCGGCGTGTATCAGCAGACGCATATCCTATGGATATGACAGGCACATATCTAGGGTTGCCACCTTTTCAAATACACAAAGTGGGACATTGTCTGTGGAAACGGGTGATTTTGCATGCAAACACATAGCGACGGCCAGTACAAAGGACAGCAATTCACTTTTTGACAGGATACAAACCTGTAGCATTACAGTTGCTTATTCTGTTTATTATCATATTTAGATGTTTCTTCTACAAAATCACTTGTTTTATGCGACTAATATAGAAATTATGGGAAATAGTTTTGTCCTACAATCTCAGGACATTTGCCATTTTGTCAATCTTTTTGCAGGACACAACTGCCCAAAGGGGACTGTCCTCACAACGTGGGACAGGTGGTAACCCTACACATATCCCGCTACTGTACCGCGGACTGGTGACCATCCCGACACGCTGGATATGTATTGATGCAGGTTAACATTTCCATGGTTGGCGTTACCTGCCCTGCCCACCCTCCAGGATGATCGGGTTGTCGGTCACTATGTTTACTATGTGGTGATTTCGCCTTACTTATCTGTGAACTTGCATCCCTGGGTTCCATATTACCCTGTTGTACTTTTATATCTGTGTATGCGCATATATTTCTACATGTGTACTGATGTGTATTTCCGTGATCTGTGTATGCACATGAGTACATATGTGGTCGACTTGCGGCGATAGTGGCAGCATACGGCTACGCCGGTGCTGTAGAACCGGCGGCGTTGAGGTGTTGGCGCTCCATGCTCTGCTGGCTATTGGGTGTGCGGTGTTTGGCGGTGCCTTTGTTGGAGTCACACATACGCCCGCACATACGGTACACATTACGGGCGGACACGCTTGTGTGGCGCCCATTTTACTGTGTGTGCAGGTCAGGAGGTGTCAGTCCATGGGGCCTACACTGTCAACGATGTGCTATGCGCTCCCTCTTTGCCAGGGCGTAGGCATATTGGGTACGCCTCTGTCTACCTACTGGGGCTGGCTCAGTGTGTCCATGGCGCTGAACGCCCTGTGCCTGTGCTTGCCCTGGCAGTTGTGGCGGGCTTGGTGGCCCTCCGCATTATGTCCCTGCAGCAGCTGTTTCCGCAGAATCATATTGTGTAGCATACAACATACTATGAATATGTGGGCACTTGTGCCTGGAGAGTACTGCAAGGCTCCACCGGATGTATCCAAGCACCGGAACCGTGATTTCAACATCCCAACACACGCCTATGATTATTCTAGTTTGTGCGTGTGCCTCATTATGGCGTTCTTGCATGTGTGTGTGTGCATTCCTGATGGGTGTCATCAACCACGGCTCCAGTGCGTAGCCAGCATCCCCACAAGGTGACCTTGTGTGATGTCCCCTGGCTAATACCTGATACAGCTGTGAGGCATGCCAGATATGGGAGTCGTGGTAGCTTCCAGGGCTGCCAGCACACACATCCATAATAAGGCGCCGCGCATTGGACACGTCCTGGCAATTGACGGAGGGGTATCCCTTGCGGTTTATGTCGCGTGTACCCTGCCCCCCGGGTGGTGACTTAATTTCTATGTGCGCATAGTCTATCGCACCCAGGACCTCCGGTATTGTGCCACACGGTGGAAGCGGCGATATTGCTAGCCAACTCCTCCTGAGATGTGGGGTAATTTATGTGCTCATGGGCATGTGGAACATGGCATCCAGGAACTGGTGTAGTACCCTGGATGCTGATGCCTGTGAGATGCCCATTATGTCCCCGGTTGGCCTTTGAAAGGTACCAGAGCCAGTATTCGCAAGCTCACACATACCTTTGTGTCCACTGGGATGGGCTCCCTCTGTTGTCTCTTGTTCTCAGGCGCCGCCGCACAGCTCCACTATTTGCTGTAACGTGTCCCTGTCCACCCTGTAGCGCCTACTATCTCCAGGTCTCGCAGCCCCTGGTAGGTCACCCTTGGTCTGAACACTCTCCTTCTCCTGTGAGGCCTATGGTCGTTGTCGCACCACCCTCCGCAACTCCGCCTGTCTCTGCCACATACCTATGCATCACGCCACGGCGGCACCCAGCATATACATATTAAAAGTTCCCCGCCTGTTTACACTCCTACGGTGCGGCGCTTTGGGAAATCGCTGTGTGTTGTGTGCATTCACATTTAATACTGTTGTGCTGTATACCCGGTGATGTCATTGGGTGTGTCTGTGGCCGTATCCACGGATTATTTCCGTGGTTTTACGCTTGCAGCTGCAACGGTACTGCCTGTAGTGTTACATTACAGTTGCCTGCATTGCCTTCGCCTGGCATCTTACATTACTGCATCCTGCAGGCACATGGCATATGATGCATTTTATCTGCAGCCGCAGTTATGCTACCTCTGTACTTGGCTGTGCTATTTCGGTTCTTTGCTCTTTGCATTTCTACTACATCCCCTACTATCTTTGCACTCATATGCCTCCCTTTCCCGCTATGCAGGAGTCTGCATGCAGAGTTATCAGCTGCCGGCGCTTGCCCTTCCTGCATTGATTGGTGTTAATTGCTCGTTACGGATCCATTTACACTGCTTCCGCGATTTCCTCGTGATTCTCCGCATTACCTTCCTATATCCCTGGTTGTTGCCGGTGAGGCCGCCACATGACTGGTTTAGGGAACGAGTCATCCTCGCACATGCATTTGTACGCCAAGATTCTGTACTCTCAGCGATCTATTTCCTAACACGCCAGTCCTGATGCTGTGATGTGCATTGTACAGCCCAGATTTGCTGACCTCCAATATCCTTCCTCCTACAGTGGCACACCCTCTGTGGTTGACATGTATCTCGTAGGCCACTCCTCGGTGTAGTACCGCCACGCCGCTTGCTCCATCCTTACGCCGCCGCTTTTGCGATTCACTATTATCTGCCTCATTTGCATGGAATTGACTACTAATACATGGTTACGGCGCCGGACACCGCCACCACTCCTTGACAACCATTGCGCTGGGGTTGCAGCTTTACATACATACTATGGTGTGTGGTGGCTGTGCAGCTGATTTGTGTTCTACTGCTCTTTAGGACATTGTCATATTATTTCATTGCTTTACAACTTCTGTGCACATATCCCGGGTCTGCTGTTCTTTCTACATACGTGCCATTTATGTCATTTTTACATTTTGTGCATATTTTCTTTGGACATTCTCGGTGCCTTTCCACATTGGCATATTGCACCTATATGATACCTGACTTTGACAGCCTTCCGTTACTCCTCCGGTATGTTTGGGTAAATGTAAACCGCTTTTTTGGTTTACATTGCCGCGTCTTTACGCTTACGCCTGCGCCACTCGTGGATCGCTATTTGCCCTCATTTGCATGGTGCAATACCGCACACAGTGTGTTTTGTATACCTACGCCGGGGCGGACGGTCCGCGACGCCGGTAGTGCACGTGGAATTCATTCATACCTGAATCGCTAAGCAGCCATATTTGGCGTTATAACGCCGACGCTATGCTGGCGCCTGGCGCAAGGTTCATGAATCCCGGGGATAATATATAAAAAGAGGAGGGTAGCTGTAAGAATATTAATATTAATAATGTTAAAGGCAAGCTTTTCTTAGTTTTAAAACACTCATAATATTGATACTGTCGTTCAAACCGGGAAACTTGTTAGAATTCAGTTTCAATTGCCAGTATAATTCACTTATATTCCAGCCTTGCTTCCCAGCTACCACCTCTGGTGTCTTGTAATACCTGCTCTAATACAATTAATTTAATATCCATTTTTTTACATATTAAAGAGTGTTTATAAAAAGCATTACTCTCCTTCTGTTTAGCAACATCGTTAAAATGTTCGTAGCCCCTCCTCCTTAAATGACTCTCCATTTTTCCTACGTAAAAACTATCACAGGTTTTACATATCCCTAAATAAACTACCCCCTTTGTGCCACAATTGTGGTATTTCTTTGAAATAAAATTAAATTTCCTAGAGGGAATGTTAATCTGACCCTGATTAACCATAGCATGACATTGCTTGCACTTGCCACATGCATATGTACCAAATTTCCTTTTGTTTCCTTCAATCTCTAAAATTTGCTTAATTTCAAAAACTTCCTTCAAATTCTTATTTCTTTTTCTAACAAAATATGGTCACTCTGAAACAAAAGTTTTTGTTTTTTCATGGAGACTAAGGATGGGCCAGTATTTAGAAACAATACCCTCAATATCTTCAGAGTTCCTGTTATAAGTGTATATGAAACTATTTCTACCGTCCATTGTATTCTGTTGGTTCTTCTGTGAAAAATTAGAAGAACCTGTTCCCAACAATGGGGGGGGGGGGGTACAAAGTATCCCTTTTTTGTCTAATCTCTTGTACCAAATCTTCAAATATCTTGTTTGGGTAACCTTTCTCTAAAAAAAAAAACTTTTTAGAATGTGTATCTCCTCGTTAAAATCTTCTAATGTACTACACATTCGAGAAGCCCGAATCAACTGTCCCTTAATGATACCCCTTTTTTGTAAGTGTGGATGTCCACTATTATAGTGAAAGTAGGAATTGGAGAATGAACTCTTTCTATATAATTTGGATTGAAAACATTGATTACCATGGTCTTTAACAATAGTTACATCCAAATAATGCAATTCATTCTTGTCTATATTGTGTGTAAACTTTAGAAATGCTGTTGTATTGTTAATATAATGTATAAATTCAGCAAAACTCTCCTTACTACCCCTCCAAAAGATGCAAATATCATCTAAAAACCTTCTGTAATGCAAAATGTCCTGGTACCACTTGCTGGAAGAAACAAATTTCTTTTCCCAAAAGTACAGAACAATGTTTGCATATAAGGAGGCACACGAGGCCCACATTGCCACACCTTTTTTCTGACTATAAAATTCTCCATTGAAATGAATGAAATTGTTCTCCAGGACAATTTCCATGAACTCTAGTATAAGGTTAATAGTTGTAGGGGTTTGGCCCACCTCTGTTGCCAAAATCTGACCAAACCATTCTAGTCCTATTCCATGAAGAATACTAGGAAAGAGCTCCACCACATCCACTGTAACCATCAAGACTTGAGAATTAAATAAACTTTGATCAACCTGTCTCAAAAAATCCCAAAAATCCTTGCAAATATGAAGTATAGAAGTTACAAAAGGTTTTAAGATTGTATCAATGTATTTGGCCAGCGGTTCTGATACTACCTGATCCCGCTACTATTGGTCTAAACTTGAGTGGTTCTAAGGTCTTATGTGTCTTAGGAATGCAAAAATTTGTGCAATTCTTGGTTTATCCACAAACAAATAGTTGTAAAGTTGCTCATTTATAACTTTCTGTAGGAGGTGGTCATGAAGCTGATATTTAATTTTAGCGTAAGCAATGTTTATTTCATTTTGGAAACTAGTTCATATTGATTCCCATCCTGTAACATGTTGTGTATGTGGGCCTCATAATCTGCCTTATACATCAAAACTGTTCCACCCTCCTTGTCAGGTTTCATAACTCTGCACCCTTCCTGTCTTAAACGATTAATCAACTCTACCCCCCTATCACTCAAGTTGTTAAGGGTATTGTTATTTTTTGTCGCTCTATTCCCTAATATCCCTTTCGACCAACTCTTCAAAAACTTTCAAGGTTGGGTGCATAGGGTGATTAAAGGTGCTTTTCCTTGTTAATTCATTAGCAGTGGTCTTTTGCCCTTTAAAAAATATATTCAAATTTAATTGTCTCATAAATAATTTTAAATCAATCAAAATTTCTGGTGTAAAGGCCGGTTTAATAGGGACATATTGAAATCCTTTTGAAAATAGGTCAAAAAACTCCTGGGTGAGTTCCATGTCTGTAAAATTATAAATCGTAAAATTATTGCTTCTGCAAACAATCTGTTTGGCTTCCACTAAAAATGTCTCAAAGGGCAAAGGTACTACTAGAAGCAAACTTGCCTCTTAGGTTGATTCCAATTGCTGCTTTGGTATCTCCGCCCCCTCCCCCCCTGGGGGGATAATGAAAATCCCGTGTGGATTGTTTCCTACTCTTCTACGCAATCCTTTCACTTCGCCTTGGAGCTTCTGAACCTAAGTTAACATGATTATCCTGAATACTGCTTTCATTCTCGGTAATAAATACATTTTCAAGATTATTAGTGCCCCAGTTCTTAGTATTAGGCAAAGGGAAAGCTCTACCCTCACAGTATTCAATTAAATCCTGCTCTAATTTCCTTATTTTACGATGCAGTATTCTTACGCAATGTTGGTCAACCTCCTCAAATGTTCTTTCATATTCATTTTTAGTGCTTAAAAATTTTGCATCACTAGTCAGCCTATTATTCAAAACATTTAATTAATTCAATAATTTGTCTGCTTTCTTTTCATAGTCCATAATCATACAATTCAACATTTCTAAACCTGCTTTGTTGAATATTTCATAACTGGTCATACAACCTCGAACCCGACTGCACATTATTCGGGAACTTAAAAACGAGACCCTTCGGTACCGTTGTACATGTAAACATTCTCTCAAATAATCTATTTCCAATTGGTTATTTTATACATATAAAGTTTGTCTTTAAAATCACTAAAAGATTTTCAATGTTCATGTCCAAGTCTTTGTTCACATTACCTGGTTTAAAATGAAACTGTTTAGTAGTCCGTGCTCCAAAGTCAAAGTTCCTCATCTCGGGATTACTCGAATTAGTGGTAGGAGTGTTGATTCTGGGTTGGACCATCTGTCCAGGAGGACCAAAGTTGTTACCAGGTCCGCTAGTAAACACGTTAGTATTAGAATGAGACGCCCAACAATAGCGCCTCATAGACTTGTCTACCAAGTACATTTGGTTACATGGAATCTCTCTATCTGGAATGGTGTTCCGCTCATTGATAGTGTTAGTCAATTGTGTCAACATATTCAGAATCTGATTGAATTCATCGCGGTAACTGGCCAGATCCACGCCATCTCTCAAAAAGTGTAGGCGCTTCTAAACTGCGGGTTCCGCTCCTTCTGCCATGGCTAAGATAAATCCACAAGTCAAAAGGCACAACTAGAAAACCAAAAAGCAAACCAACCTGGCAAGTCAGGACCTGAAATCCACCAGCAGTGATAATCCACTAAGTTGTATTAATTAGCGGTAGCAAAATATTTCTGAAAAAATAATGATCTTTATTGAAACCAAACAATAAACCAAGCACTTTCACCAATGCTATTGGGCTTTTTCAAGGATAAGTGTATAGACATTGCTACAAACATCTTTAAATAGACTAATTCATGTCACATGATGAGACTAATTAACTTGTAATTATATCCTGCAGAAATCCTAAAGAAACAGTACACTAAAATTTAAAAACCAGGATATATATATGAATAGCTTATAAAAGCTTTCATTCAATAATCATACATATCATAAAAGGTGAATCATAAAAATTACCTGACTATAAAATTAATATTTGAGAATCATACAAAACTTTAAATATAACCATCTTGTTGTAATGAATAGGTTCGAAGTTCCTAAATAAAAATAATAATAACTTGTGCTGACTAGGGTATATATCCCTTTGAAGTTCCAGCCAAACCAATAGGTAGGAATCCTACCTTTAAAACCAACACAATGTCATGCATTGGGAAAAGAAATTTGTTTTTTCCAGCAAGTGGTACCAGGACATTTTGCATTACAGAAGGTTTTTAGATGATATTTGCATCTTTTGGAGGGGGTAGTAAGGAGAGTTTTGCTGAATTTATACATTATATTAACAATACAACAGCATTTCTAAAGTTTACACACAATATAGACAAGAATGAATTGCATTATTTGGATGTAACTATTGTTAAAGACCATGGTAATCAATGTTTTCAATCCAAATTATATAGAAAGAGTTCATTCTCCAATTCCTATCTTCAGTATAATAGTGGACATCCACACTTACAAAAAAGGGGTATCATTAAGGGACAGTTGATTTGGGCTTCTCGAATGTATAGTACATTAGAAGATTTTAACGAGGAGATAGACATTCTAAAAAGTTTTTTTCTAGAGAAAGGTTACCCAGACAAGATATTTGAAGATTTGGTACAAGAAATTAGACAAAAGGGATACTTTGTACCCTTACCCCCCATTGTTGGGAACAGGTTCTTCTAATTTTCACAGAAGAACCAACAGAATACAATGGATGGTAGAAATAGTTTCATATACACTTATAACAGGAACTCTGAAAATATTGAGGGTATTGTTTCTAAATACTGGCCCATCCTTAGTGTCCATGACGAAACAAAACTTTTGTTTCAGCACGACCATATTTTGTTAGAAAAGAAATAAGAATTTGAAGGAAGTTTTTGAAATTAAGCACATTTTAGAGATTGAAGGAAACAAAAGGAAATTTGGTACATATGCATGTGGCAAGTGCAAGCAATGTCATGCTATGGTTAATCAGGGTCAGATTAACATTCCCTCTAGGAAATTTAATTTTATTTCAAAGAAATACCACAATTGTGGCACAAAGGGGGTAGTTTATTTAGGGATATGTAAAACCTGTGATAGTTTTTACGTAGGAAAAATGGAGCGTCACTTAAGGAGGAGGGTCTACGAACATTTTAACGATGTTGCTAAACAGAAGGAGAGTAATGCTTTTTATAAACACTCTTTAATATGTAAAAAAATGGATATTAAATTAATTGTATTAGAGCAGGTATTACAAGACACCAGAGGTGGTAGCTGGGAAGCAAGGCTGGAATATCGTGAATTATACTGGCAATTGAAACTGAATTCTAACAAGTTTCCCGGTTTGAATGACAGTATCAATATTATGAGTGTTTTAAAACTAAGAAAAGCTCGCCTTTAACATTATTAATATTAATATTCTTACAGCTACCCTCCTCTTTTTATATATTATATATACCTTTATATTTTTATATATTTCATATTGTATATATTTTTAACACATTATATGTAATAGCACCACAGGAGTTTTACATACATATTTTATCCCTCATACCCTTTTGCCAGTATTTGTATCTGTATTTTTTCTGGTATGTTTATTTTTATTTTTACATTGGCATGCATGACATTGTGTTGGTTTTAAAGGTAGGATTCCTACCTATTGGTTTGGCTGGAACTGTGAAGGGACATATACCCTAGTCAGCACAAGTTATTATTTTTATTTAGGAACTTCGAACCTATTCATTACAACAAGATGGTTATATTTAAAGTTTTGTACGATTCTCAAATATTAATTTTATAGTCAGGTAATTTTTATGATTCACTTTTTATATGTATGATTATTGAATGAAAGTTTTTATAAGCTATTCATATATATATATATCCTGGTTTTTAACTTTTAGTGTAATGTTTCTTTAGGATTTCTGCAGGATATAATTACAAGTTAATTAGTCTCATCATGTGACATGAATTAGACTATTTAAAGATGTTTGTAGCAATGTCTATACACTTATCCTTGAAAAAGCCCGATAGTATTCGGGTGAAAGCGCTTGCTTTATTGTTTGGTTTCAATAAAGATTGTTATTTTTTCAGAAATATTTGGCTACCGCTAATTAATACAACTTAGTGGATTATCACTGCTGGTGGATTTCAGGTCCTGACTTGCCGGGTTGGTTTGCGTTTTGGTTTTCTAGTTGTGCCTTTTGACTTGTAGTCTCTGTGATGCATACTTGCCTCTCCAGCAGTTCCTATTTATACAACAGACAATGCTTAAGTCATTCAAATGGGTATTTCTGGTGTTTGTTTTGTGGATGTGCAGGAGGTCCATCAAAGTGGAGTCTAAAAATACCAGGTATAGATCTCCCCTCAACAGCTTGTAGGAGACAGAATACAGGGATAGGGCCTTGAGACAGTCTGCATATGACATGCTACTTGTGCCCTGTAGTCTTTTAGTGAGGAACTTCTGTGGACATTCTAGTTGTTGGATATGCCTGGTTAGACACATACTAAAGGGGAAATTGTACTCAATGATAGGTCTGATGAATGCTGAATATAGTGGAACAATGATTTCATCACTACTGTAGACACATGATGGTCAAAGGCTAGATTACTGTCTGTTTTCCTAAGGCCTTGACTACTGGGTCAATTCTGAGGGATGTGTTGTCAATATGATAGTTACCAGGGGTGGATGACTTCCCAAAGGATACTGTTATGCATTTCTTGGCATGTAGTTTTAGTCCATGGCTTTGACCCCAGTTGTCTGTCTGTGTCAGCTCTTCCTGAAGAGCATTTGTGTTGGTGTAGGATTTAATAACTGCTCCTAATTTTCAATCTTCTGTAAATATAGTTCAACAGAGGCCATTGTCATTGCCCTTGACTTCAGAAACTATGCATCACGCCGGGTTTGGGAAATCGGCTGTGTGTTGTGTGCATTCACATTTAATACTGTTGTGCTGTATACCGGTGATGTCATTGGGTGTGTCTGTGCGCCGTATCCACGGATTATTTCCGTGGTTTTATGCTTGCAGCTGCAACGGTACTGCCTGTAGTGTTACATTACAGTTGCCTGCATTGCCTTCGCCTGGCATCTTACATTACTGCATCCTGCAGGCACATGGCATATGATGCATTTTATCTGCAGCCGCAGTTATGCTACCTCTGTACTTGGCTGTGCTATTTCGGTTCTTTGCTCTTTGCTCTTTGCATTTCTACTACATCCCCTACTATCTTTGCACTCATATGCCTCCCTTTCCCGTTATGCAGGAGTCTGCATGCAGAGTTATCAGCTGCGGACGTTTGCCCTTCCTGCATTGATTGGTGTTAATTGCTCGTTACGGATCCATTTACACTGCTTCCGCATTTCCTCGTATTCTCCGCATTACCTTCCTATATCCCTGGTTGTTGCCGGTGAGGCCGTCACATGACTGGTTTAGCCCACGTAGTCATCCTCGTGCACATGCATTTGTATGCGCATTCTGTACTCTCAGCGCATCTATTTCCTAACACGCCAGTCCTGATGCTGTGATGTGCATTGTACAGCCCAGATTTGCTGACCTCCAATATCCTTCCTCCTACAGTGGCACACCCTCTGTGGTTGACATGTATCTCGTGTAGGCCACTCCTCGGTGTAGTACCGCTCGCCGTTTGCTCCATCCTTACGCGCCGTTTTTGCGATTCACTATTATCTGCCTCATTTGCATGGAATTGACTACTAATACATGGTTACGGCGGACACCGCCACCACTCCTTGACAACCATTGCGCTGGGGTTGCAGCTTTACATACATACTATGGTGTGTGGTGGCTGTGCAGCTGATTTGTGTTCTACTGCTCTTTTAGGACATTGTCATATTATTTCATTGCTTTACAACTTCTGTGCACATATCCCGGGGGTCTGCTGTTCTTTCTACATACGTGCCATTTATGTCATTTTACATTTTGTGCATATTTTCTTTGGACATTCTCGGTGCCTTTCCACATTGGCATATTGCACCTATATGATACCTGACTTTGACAGCCTTCTGTTACTCCTCGGTATGTTTGGGTAAATGTAAACCGTTTTTGGTTTACATTGCCGTTCTACGCTACGCCTGCGCCACTTCGTGGATCGCTATTTGCCCTCATTTGCATGGTGCAATACCGCACACAGTGTGTTTTGCATACCACGCTTGGGGCGGGACGGTCCGGCGCACGCCGGTAGTGCACGTGGAATTCATTCATACCTGAATCGCTAAGCAGCCATATTTGGCGTTATAACGCCGACGCTATGCTGGCGCCTGGCGCAAGGTTCATGAATCCCGGGGATAATATATAAAAAGAGGAGGGTAGCTGTAAGAATATTAATATTAATAATGTTAAAGGCAAGCTTTTCTTAGTTTTAAAACACTCATAATATTGATACTGTCGTTCAAACCGGGAAACTTGTTAGAATTCAGTTTCAATTGCCAGTATAATTCACGATATTCCAGCCTTGCTTCCCAGCTACCACCTCTGGTGTCTTGTAATACCTGCTCTAATACAATTAATTTAATATCCATTTTTTTACATATTAAAGAGTGTTTATAAAAAGCATTACTCTCCTTCTGTTTAGCAACATCGTTAAAATGTTCGTAGCCCCTCCTCCTTAAATGACTCTCCATTTTTCCTACGTAAAAACTATCACAGGTTTTACATATCCCTAAATAAACTACCCCCTTTGTGCCACAATTGTGGTATTTCTTTGAAATAAAATTAAATTTCCTAGAGGGAATGTTAATCTGACCCTGATTAACCATAGCATGACATTGCTTGCACTTGCCACATGCATATGTACCAAATTTCCTTTTGTTTCCTTCAATCTCTAAAATTTGCTTAATTTCAAAAACTTCCTTCAAATTCTTATTTCTTTTTCTAACAAAATATGGTCACTCTGAAACAAAAGTTTTTGTTTTTTCATGGAGACTAAGGATGGGCCAGTATTTAGAAACAATACCCTCAATATCTTCAGAGTTCCTGTTATAAGTGTATATGAAACTATTTCTACCGTCCATTGTATTCTGTTGGTTCTTCTGTGAAAAATTAGAAGAACCTGTTCCCAACAATGGGGGGGGGGGGGTACAAAGTATCCCTTTTTTGTCTAATCTCTTGTACCAAATCTTCAAATATCTTGTTTGGGTAACCTTTCTCTAAAAAAAAAAACTTTTTAGAATGTGTATCTCCTCGTTAAAATCTTCTAATGTACTACACATTCGAGAAGCCCGAATCAACTGTCCCTTAATGATACCCCTTTTTTGTAAGTGTGGATGTCCACTATTATAGTGAAAGTAGGAATTGGAGAATGAACTCTTTCTATATAATTTGGATTGAAAACATTGATTACCATGGTCTTTAACAATAGTTACATCCAAATAATGCAATTCATTCTTGTCTATATTGTGTGTAAACTTTAGAAATGCTGTTGTATTGTTAATATAATGTATAAATTCAGCAAAACTCTCCTTACTACCCCTCCAAAAGATGCAAATATCATCTAAAAACCTTCTGTAATGCAAAATGTCCTGGTACCACTTGCTGGAAGAAACAAATTTCTTTTCCCAAAAGTACAGAACAATGTTTGCATATAAGGAGGCACACGAGGCCCACATTGCCACACCTTTTTTCTGACTATAAAATTCTCCATTGAAATGAATGAAATTGTTCTCCAGGACAATTTCCATGAACTCTAGTATAAGGTTAATAGTTGTAGGGGTTTGGCCCACCTCTGTTGCCAAAATCTGACCAAACCATTCTAGTCCTATTCCATGAAGAATACTAGGAAAGAGCTCCACCACATCCACTGTAACCATCAAGACTTGAGAATTAAATAAACTTTGATCAACCTGTCTCAAAAAATCCCAAAAATCCTTGCAAATATGAAGTATAGAAGTTACAAAAGGTTTTAAGATTGTATCAATGTATTTGGCCAGCGGTTCCGTGATACTACCTGATCCCGCTACTATTGGTCTAAACTTGAGTGGTTCTAAGGTCTTATGTGTCTTAGGAATGCAAAAAATTTGTGCAATTCTTGGTTTATCCACAAACAAATAGTTGTAAAGTTGCTCATTTATAACTTTCTGTAGGAGGTGGTCATGAAGCTGATATTTAATTTTAGCGTAAGCAATGTTTATTTCATTTTTGGAAACTAGTTCATATTGATTCCCATCCTGTAACATGTTGTGTATGTGGGCCTCATAATCTGCCTTATACATCAAAACTGTTCCACCCTCCTTGTCAGGTTTCATAACTCTGCACCCTTCCTGTCTTAAACGATTAATCAACTCTATCTCCTTATCACTCAAGTTGTTAAGGGTATTGTTATTTTTTTGTCGTTCTATTCCCCTAATATCCCTTTCGACCAACTCTTCAAAAACTTTCAAGGTTGGGTGCATAGGGTGATTAAAGGTGCTTTTCCTTGTTAATTCATTAGCAGTGGTCTTTTGCCCTTTAAAAAATATATTCAAATTTAATTGTCTCATAAATAATTTTAAATCAATCAAAATTTCTGGTGTAAAGGCCGGTTTAATAGGGACATATTGAAATCCTTTTGAAAATAGGTCAAAAAACTCCTGGGTGAGTTCCATGTCTGTAAAATTATAAATCGTAAAATTATTGCTTCTGCAAACAATCTGTTTGGCTTCCACTAAAAATGTCTCAAAGGGCAAAGGTACTACTAGAAGCAAACTTGCCTCTTAGGTTGATTCCAATTGCTGCTTTGGTATCTCCGCCCCCTCCCCCCCTGGGGGGATAATGAAAATCCCGTGTGGATTGTTTCCTACTCTTCTACGCAATCCTTTCACTTCGCCTTGGAGCTTCTGAACCTAAGTTAACATGATTATCCTGAATACTGCTTTCATTCTCGGTAATAAATACATTTTCAAGATTATTAGTGCCCCAGTTCTTAGTATTAGGCAAAGGGAAAGCTCTACCCTCACAGTATTCAATTAAATCCCGTTCTAATTTCCTTATTTTACGATTCAGTATTCTTACGCAATGTTGGTCAACCTCCTCAAATGTTCTTTCATATTCATTTTTAGTGCTTAAAAATTTTGCATCACTAGTCAGCCTATTATTCAAAACATTTAATTAATTCAATAATTTGTCTGCTTTCTTTTCATAGTCCATAATCATACAATTCAACATTTCTAAACCTGCTTTGTTGAATATTTCACATAACTGGTCATACAACCTCGAACCCGACTGCACATTATTCGGGAACTTAAAAAAACGTAGACCCTTCGGTACCCGTTGTACATGTAAACATTCTCTCAAATAATCTATTTCCAATTGGTTATTTTTATACATATAAAGTTTGTCTTTAAAATCACTAAAAAGATTTTCAATGTTCATGTCCAAGTCTTTGTTCACATTACCTGGTTTAAAATGAAACTGTTTAGTAGTCCGTGCTCCAAAGTCAAAGTTCCTCATCTCGGGATTACTCGAATTAGTGGTAGGAGTGTTGATTCTGGGTTGGACCATCTGTCCAGGAGGACCAAAGTTGTTACCAGGTCCGTTAGTAAACACGTTAGTATTAGAATGAGACGCCCCAACAATAGCGCGTCTCATAGACTTGTCTACCAAGTACATTTGGTTACATGGAATCTCTCTATCTGGAATGGTGTTCCGTTCATTGATAGTGTTAGTCAATTGTGTCAACATATTCAGAATCTGATTGAATTCACTGCGGGTAACTGGCGTCGTATCCACGTCATCTCTCAAAAGTGTAGGCGTTTCCGCTAAACTGCCGGGTTCCGTTCCTTCTGCCATGGCTAAGATAAATCCACAAGTCAAAAGGCACAACTAGAAAACCAAAAAGCAAACCAACCTGGCAAGTCAGGACCTGAAATCCACCAGCAGTGATAATCCACTAAGTTGTATTAATTAGCGGTAGCAAAATATTTCTGAAAAAATAATGATCTTTATTGAAACCAAACAATAAACCAAGCACTTTCACCCGAATGCTATTGGGCTTTTTCAAGGATAAGTGTATAGACATTGCTACAAACATCTTTAAATAGACTAATTCATGTCACATGATGAGACTAATTAACTTGTAATTATATCCTGCAGAAATCCTAAAGAAACAGTACACTAAAATTTAAAAACCAGGATATATATATGAATAGCTTATAAAAGCTTTCATTCAATAATCATACATATCATAAAAGGTGAATCATAAAAATTACCTGACTATAAAATTAATATTTGAGAATCATACAAAACTTTAAATATAACCATCTTGTTGTAATGAATAGGTTCGAAGTTCCTAAATAAAAATAATAATAACTTGTGCTGACTAGGGTATATATCCCTTTGAAGTTCCAGCCAAACCAATAGGTAGGAATCCTACCTTTAAAACCAACACAATGTCATGCATTGGGAAAAGAAATTTGTTTTTTCCAGCAAGTGGTACCAGGACATTTTGCATTACAGAAGGTTTTTAGATGATATTTGCATCTTTTGGAGGGGGTAGTAAGGAGAGTTTTGCTGAATTTATACATTATATTAACAATACAACAGCATTTCTAAAGTTTACACACAATATAGACAAGAATGAATTGCATTATTTGGATGTAACTATTGTTAAAGACCATGGTAATCAATGTTTTCAATCCAAATTATATAGAAAGAGTTCATTCTCCAATTCCTATCTTCAGTATAATAGTGGACATCCACACTTACAAAAAAGGGGTATCATTAAGGGACAGTTGATTTGGGCTTCTCGAATGTATAGTACATTAGAAGATTTTAACGAGGAGATAGACATTCTAAAAAGTTTTTTTCTAGAGAAAGGTTACCCAGACAAGATATTTGAAGATTTGGTACAAGAAATTAGACAAAAAAGGGATACTTTGTACCCCGCCACCCCCCCCCCCCCCCCCCATTGTTGGGAACAGGTTCTTCTAATTTTTCACAGAAGAACCAACAGAATACAATGGATGGTAGAAATAGTTTCATATACACTTATAACAGGAACTCTGAAAATATTGAGGGTATTGTTTCTAAATACTGGCCCATCCTTAGTCTCCATGAAGAAACAAAAACTTTTGTTTCAGCACGACCATATTTTGTTAGAAAAAGAAATAAGAATTTGAAGGAAGTTTTTGAAATTAAGCACATTTTAGAGATTGAAGGAAACAAAAGGAAATTTGGTACATATGCATGTGGCAAGTGCAAGCAATGTCATGCTATGGTTAATCAGGGTCAGATTAACATTCCCTCTAGGAAATTTAATTTTATTTCAAAGAAATACCACAATTGTGGCACAAAGGGGGTAGTTTATTTAGGGATATGTAAAACCTGTGATAGTTTTTACGTAGGAAAAATGGAGCGTCACTTAAGGAGGAGGGTCTACGAACATTTTAACGATGTTGCTAAACAGAAGGAGAGTAATGCTTTTTATAAACACTCTTTAATATGTAAAAAAATGGATATTAAATTAATTGTATTAGAGCAGGTATTACAAGACACCAGAGGTGGTAGCTGGGAAGCAAGGCTGGAATATCGTGAATTATACTGGCAATTGAAACTGAATTCTAACAAGTTTCCCGGTTTGAATGACAGTATCAATATTATGAGTGTTTTAAAACTAAGAAAAGCTCGCCTTTAACATTATTAATATTAATATTCTTACAGCTACCCTCCTCTTTTTATATATTATATATACCTTTATATTTTTATATATTTCATATTGTATATATTTTTAACACATTATATGTAATAGCACCACAGGAGTTTTACATACATATTTTATCCCTCATACCCTTTTGCCAGTATTTGTATCTGTATTTTTTCTGGTATGTTTATTTTTATTTTTACATTGGCATGCATGACATTGTGTTGGTTTTAAAGGTAGGATTCCTACCTATTGGTTTGGCTGGAACTGCGAAGGGACATATACCCTAGTCAGCACAAGTTATTATTTTTATTTAGGAACTTCGAACCTATTCATTACAACAAGATGGTTATATTTAAAGTTTTGTACGATTCTCAAATATTAATTTTATAGTCAGGTAATTTTTATGATTCACTTTTTATATGTATGATTATTGAATGAAAGTTTTTATAAGCTATTCATATATATATATATCCTGGTTTTTAACTTTTAGTGTAATGTTTCTTTAGGATTTCTGCAGGATATAATTACAAGTTAATTAGTCTCATCATGTGACATGAATTAGACTATTTAAAGATGTTTGTAGCAATGTCTATACACTTATCCTTGAAAAAGCCCGATAGTATTCGGGTGAAAGCGCTTGCTTTATTGTTTGGTTTCAATAAAGATTGTTATTTTTTCAGAAATATTTGGCTACCGCTAATTAATACAACTTAGTGGATTATCACTGCTGGTGGATTTCAGGTCCTGACTTGCCGGGTTGGTTTGCGTTTTGGTTTTCTAGTTGTGCCTTTTGACTTGTAGTCTCTGTGATGCATACTTGCCTCTCCAGCAGTTCCTATTTATACAACAGACAATGCTTAAGTCATTCAAATGGGTATTTCTGGTGTTTGTTTTGTGGATGTGCAGGAGGTCCATCAAAGTGGAGTCTAAAAATACCAGGTATAGATCTCCCCTCAACAGCTTGTAGGAGACAGAATACAGGGATAGGGCCTTGAGACAGTCTGCATATGACATGCTACTTGTGCCCTGTAGTCTTTTAGTGAGGAACTTCTGTGGACATTCTAGTTGTTGGATATGCCTGGTTAGACACATACTAAAGGGGAAATTGTACTCAATGATAGGTCTGATGAATGCTGAATATAGTGGAACAATGATTTCATCACTACTGTAGACACATGATGGTCAAAGGCTAGATTACTGTCTGTTTTCCTAAGGCCTTGACTACTGGGTCAATTCTGAGGGATGTGTTGTCAATATGATAGTTACCAGGGGTGGATGACTTCCCAAAGGATACTGTTATGCATTTCTTGGCATGTAGTTTTAGTCCATGGCTTTGACCCCAGTTGTCTGTCTGTGTCAGCTCTTCCTGAAGAGCATTTGTGTTGGTGTAGGATTTAATAACTGCTCCTAATTTTCAATCTTCTGTAAATATAGTTCAACAGAGGCCATTGTCATTGCCCTTGACTTCAG